>NC_087513.1:159636119-159962856 GCF_963921805.1 Phalacrocorax carbo
TTCATCTCTAATGGCCTTAAAGCTTTAGCCCTATTAGACACTAAGGATTTCCATGAAGTCTGCTGTAAAAATAACTACTACTTCGTAACTATGTATGCAGTGCTTCATATACAATATTTCTTACTTAGATCTTTGTGTATATATGATTGTAGAGATGATATAGAACACCTTAGAGTGCCTTTAGTGCACAGACTATCACTGTTCCTAACGTGCTATTTTAATTTCCAGTGTTCTAGAAGTAATCTTACTGTAATATATTCTGAAGATATCGCACCCAACACAGTCCATATGGCTTGGCAGATCCCTCAGTATTTTATTCTCACATGTGCAGAAGTAGTCTTCTCTGTCACTGGGTTGGAGTTTTCATACTCACAGGTAGGTTTCGCTCTTCAGAGCTCTCATTATGTTAAGAATCCTGGTACAAATTAAAATCTTCTGTGACTTATTGTTTTTAAATGTTCAAACAAAGCAGCAATACAGAATTGCCAATGATGTCCTTCTGCTAGGGAGCTCTGGACTACAGGCTGGCGCAAGTTGGCCTTGCTTCACCAGCATTCAGTATTTTCCATGAAGCAGTGCTGAGTTACATCATTTAAAGACTTAACTACTGGCCCTCAAATCTCCTTCTCATATGTGACTTTCCACTGAAAATAAGCAGAACTGTACTGCTGCTGTAAAACCAACTTGGAGAGCCCTCAAATATAAAATGACAAGTGCTGACACCCTGTCTCCACACCAATTTCCTCCATACAGTCTTTAGCAGCAGTTTAATGATACACTCTTAATTCCTTTGTGTTCAAACTCCAGTTTTTGTTATTAGCTGTGCATATTTGTTGCCTTAATTCTGAGTCTATAAACTGCAGTGATGGGGACGCTGTAAGATGTGGCTTGCTAGACTATGATGCACTCAATTTCTTGATTTAACATGTACCATGTGCAACTGAGTCAGATGTAAAATGTGCCTGGTAATTACTCAGTGTGTACAAAGTATAGGGTATTATAGTCTGTACAAGTAACCTCTTGTTCCTCAAAGCCTTCCCCAGGTCTGTTTATCTCTCTAGCAATTTCAATTTAAAAAAAAAAACCAAACCTAAACCAGAAATTATCCCTCCTCCAAGAGCAAGTGTGTGTTATAATGTAAAGAATACAGTAAACATGAGAAAATAAGTGATAGCAGTGTTGGACTAAAACTTAAGTGCCTTTTACTTCTACAGGCCCCATCCAATATGAAGGCGTTGCTGCAGGCAGGATGGCTGCTAACGGTGGCTGTCGGCAACATAATTGTCCTTATCGTGGCCGGAGCATCCAAACTCAGTGAGCAGGTAAGCACGCAAGCTGTTGGTGTGGTTTTTATATTACACTGTGAGAAAGCAGCTCTAATACAGGGGGGGAGTCATGGCTGATAATCCTCAACTACAACTTTTGAACACTAGTGTTATGGTGGATTTGCATATAATTGGAATGTAGGAGGTTAGTGTTAGCTGCTGGGAGTGTACTAGTCAGTTGTAGAACTAGTGCTTGGCTGAATGTCATTAGAATACACAAGTAATGGAGTTGTTAATCTTTACAAGCTATCTCTATTAAAACTAGAGTTGAAGGCTGTGACAACAGGGCGGTAACTTGTCTTCTGGAGCCACTTCTAATGCTTCTGTGGTCTTTTCTCCTCATCACTTCCCCAATGTGTGTATACATGTACATACACAAATTTAAAAGTTCTAACAAATGCTACTTCAGCAAAGGTTTCTACCTCTTACCTGCTGTTTGCCATTCCTAACTCTTGCTCTGTCAGGCTCCTTCTCTTGCAAGCAGCAGTTTCTAGCATCTCTACAAAAAAATCACTTCTCATGGTGTAGAAATGCTTTGAACTTCCAGGCTGAAATCCTAAACTAATGGGATTAAAACCTACCAAAATTCTGTTCACTGCTAATGAACCTTCACCTGCGTACCTCAGCCTTGCCATGTCTCTTCTGGCTCCACTGGTTTCAAACCTCACTCTTTAAGGCATGAAAGCTGTGGCTCTCCTGGTGAAGAGCACTTGGACAAGACTTTCTCAGACTACTTGTGGCACTCCCTAATGACTCAAAAGGGATATCTGAGAGAGGGGAGAGCCTGTCTTTGAAATGGGTCTGGCAGTCCCGGTTTCAGCTAAAGTAACCAGAAAGAGCATGAAACAGCTGTTGAGGCTTTTCAGGTGGAGATAGCACTTTGGAACCAAAGTTCATCTCTGCCTAGATCTGTGGTCAGTAGAAACTTTACTGCTGACTGAAGTTGGAAGCAGGATCACTGCTAGTCTGGTTAAAAATGAGATTACCTGACCAAAAGGAGGGTCTGAGTTGCCTTTTCAGGCTTTCACTCCATTCCCATGCCTCCAAGAAGAGGATATTGTAGAACTTTCCAGCATTCATAAAACTTTTGTCTCTTCATTGAAGACAGAACTGCTGAAAGGGACTCAACTCCGAGTTGCTTTATTGTGTATTATACACATCTAATATTTAGTCCTTTAAGTCATGTGGTACTTGTTATATGTGCTTAGTTTCACGTTCTGAATTAACTTCATTCCTTGCAAACAGTAAAAAGGTGGAATTCTTTTGAGGAACAAGTACTGATGGATGATTTTTTTTTTTACAGTGGGCAGAATATGTGCTGTTTGCTGCCTTGCTGTTGGCAGTTTGCATAATTTTTGCTGTCATGGCTTATTTTTATACCTATGTTGATCCAAATGAGATTGAAGCCCAACTTGATGAGGAAGAAAAGAAACGAATTGAAAAGAATCAAGAAGGCTATGAAAAGCAAGCTGAAGCTGACTCTCAGATATGAAAGGTGTATTCAAGGAGTGTTTGTAAATCACAGTATCCTGTTAACTATCCCTGCAGTAAGAGGAATCAGGGTACCAGTAACATCTCTGGATAATATGTCCCATGGGAGAGGTGAAGAAAAACTGATTTAACTTAAAATGCAGCTCTCTTGGGAAGCAAGAGGAAAAGATTAGTCTCTCTTGTACTGAACATGGTATCCTGAAGATAATCCAGCAGAATTTGCACTCTTAATGTACCTCAAGCTTAAATACTTAAAATACTGAAATTGCACTTGGCACTATTAGACCCTGTGAAAAGATGTATTTTTATACTGCATTTCAATTTTATATCATGAAAGAAACAAGTATGGCCAAGAAATAGTAATTGAAGTCAAACTCTCAGCATCACCCCTCTAGCCCCTCACTGTTACTTGAAAGCAGCAGGTCACATGTGCCTTAAATTCTTTTGTACTTCCTTAGGAGCAAAGCTCTGGCATTGTTCAGATTAAAACACTGTCTTTGCTCCTATTGGCAGTAATGTGGGCTTGCACTGTAACATAATGTTTTATGTGCGTGTTAATTACCCATTTAATCCCTGTTATGTTTTTAAATGTATTAATGAAGTGTCCACTCAGGTAAACAGACAATGGCAAATGACATTTGGCATAAGCAACAGCAATAAAACTTTTGTTGTAACAAAATATTGGAAGTGAAGTATGAGCATGACTTAGTTATGGGTTAGCAAAACTTCGTACCACCTCTCTGCTGCTTCTTCATACATGCTCCATCACCTGAAGATAATCGACCAGTGTAAGTCTTCTCTATCTAACATACCTGTAACACTCATCAAATTTATAGAAGGGACGACTAAATTTTGCTGCTTAACAGGATTCTGTAGCCCTGTGGACCATGTTTTGTAGAGCCAGCAGTCTGCATATGGTTTTGGAAATTCCTGTTTTTAGATCCACATCCTATACTTTCTCCAGCAGCTGGTTTGGACTCCCTGGCCCTTCCAGTAGTCTGGCCAGACTTTTAGCTGCTTTGATACCTGGCTTCCAATACTTTTATCCTATTTTACAGCAAGTGCAGCTTGTATGTGCAGGTGGTCAGGCAGACATACATATTCAATCAACATGCATGTTGCTGGCACTGCAGATACATGGGCCCCTGTGACCCCTGGTTCCCAGTCCAGTTGCTGGCCTTTAGACCTCTGTGTATGCATGTGCACATAGAATACAGTCCCTCACCCATGAAAACAGATAAAAATTGAGTTTGATAAGGCAAGTTCAAGGTGCTCTTCCCTGCATCTCGGTTAATCCTGTACCCCACAGGCATGAACCCCTATTGGTGTCTCAGGGCATCCATGGAGTCAAGATGTTGGGTGTGTTCTTGTCAGTGTTGCTGTGACTGTGTCTAGAGGCCATGTGCAGGGAATTGGTCTTTGGGCTGGAATCAAGTGTTTTCAGTCCCTTACTTTCGTGGATTAAAGAGGTAAGGTGAATGTCTAAATCTGACAGTGTTTAGTTTTGGATGCTGCTATCTAGACTACCAGACTGCTGAGAGGGTCTTTTGCATATCTTTTTCTGTTACAGAGAAGAGACCCTGAAATCAATCAAATTGACAGTTGATCATTCTAACTTCAGTTCTTTCTTTAAACTAACAAACATTTAAAAAAAAAATGCAGGAATGGTCAATAATGAAATCTGTTCTAGCAATCGAATTTGCACTCATGTCTGGCCAGGTAGATACAGGAATGTATATGTTTGTATGCTTATTAATATTGCAAATATACTGTACAGCTTCCATGGTTTTCCTACTGCATGTTAGCTCAACCTAGTGACACTTGACCAGGGCACTTAGAACTGTTCAAAGTCTGATTCTGTGAATTACATTAATCCAGTCTCTGCCATTTGCCCTTCTTGAATAGGGGCCTACAAGCAGCACAATCCTTTCAAAGACTTCTCTACAGTTTTAGGCAAATATCTATACAAAGTTGTTGGGTTTTTTAATTCCTGGAATTAAATTCCTGGAAGCAATTGCAAGCTACCTATATATACTGTTACTCTACAAATTACTGTTAATTTTTTTCATTCATACCTTGACACGCTGCTTTAGCATAATGTCACTGACAGTCTCGCAGAGATTAGAATAGTGATAATAAAATAGAGAGTGAGAGAGACTAAATTATCAAAGGGGAAATAGCAACTCCAGGATCATCCTACTCCACCAGGAGCTGGTTCAGGACAATCAAGGATGCCCCATTTCCAGCTTATTTTGATCACTGCTATTCTTCCTAGAGATACCACTGCGGGACAGGATTTTGTGGAGTTTAGCACAGTTGGAAGGTAAATTCAACGGACTCTCCATTATCGTTGTTAAATTTTAATCACCTTCCCATGCGCATTCCTAATCTGAGTCAAAGCTCTGCATAAATACCTAATGCCCCCAGGTAGCTAACAAGTCAGAGTCCGTGTCCTGGGGAGTTTAACAGCCACATTAACTGCATATGGGGAAAAGGGAGCACCTGTGTTTTTCAGAAAGTAGCTATGTGCTTACTTGAATAGGTTCAAATCGCAAATACATTTTAGGGGGTTACATGAAGATCAGCAGCCACCTGCTGCTGGCACCTACCCCAGCACTTGGAAGCTCTCAGCAGCATCCTGGTGCGGTGACTCTATGGGAGGGTGAAGGGGGGCAGTCAAGGGGAAAATGGGCAGGGTGTGGGAATTGGTTTGTTGCCTTTTTTTGGCTGGGGTATGTGTTTTGTAAGGGTAGAGGGCTTAATGAAGGGCTGGGAGAAGGTCTCTTGCAGCAGGGCCTGAGTGAGCTTGGACAAAAGGTGCGGTGTAGGCAGTGCACCCTCACAGGTGAAGCCAGTGCTGCAGCAGGCACAGTTGTTCCCTGTGTAGCCTTCATAACCGCTTTCTTAGGTAGCGGCTGGACTTAGCCAAGCTACCTATGCTTTTGTAAAGGGTCATTTTCAATGGGATGCAGAACCCAACGCCTTTTTGGCAATGGGACAGCTCATACATGTAGCTCTTTCCTTTGTACTGACATACCAAACACTGATTTGATGATCTTAAGCAGCGTTGCAACTGTTACTGTCTGCATCCTAAAGGAATCCTAATCGTTGTAGAAGCTAATCAGATAGGCTTGCCTTTGCCAGCAGATGTACTGGAAGGAAAAAATCTGCCTTTCCCTGCAGTGCCAAAATGGCCGTAAGACCTTCTGAAACACTCATAAGGAGATTATCTGCTGTGAAAGTGGCTCTGTCTTGGTAACACTATTGCTGTATTTTGGAGGTGAGGGGGAAATAAAAGTTAAAGCTGTGGAAGCTGCATAGCTAAATAAAAAAATGAATTAAAATTATGCAAGAGCTAGGCATGAAATTGAGGCACTTTCACAGCCCTTGCTCTCTAGCTGCTGTTGCAGCCCCTTGTTCAACGCACTTCTGCTGTTAGTGGCAAATAAAACTGTCATAAGATTAAGATGAAATCTCAGCTGTCTGCTCATGTGAAATTGTTTGTCCTCCTCCTGTGAGATTCAGCTGACTGCTGTGTATATCACTGTCAGAGCTTCTTTCCATCATAGTCCATATAATGCTTTTTTACTCCAAATTGAACATCCAGTCCTTACAGCTAGGAAAAATACTTTATTCAAACCTGATTAAAAAAAAAAATAAAAACAGTGCTCCTGCAGCCATGCCATACTTCCTTGATAGGAAAAATTGGAAATGTCTTCTACTTAGGTGGGAGTCCTTTTTCCTAAGGGTCTTACCTTACAAAAAATGTTTCAATTAAAGGTTAATTCAATTGGTGCAACTCCTTCAGGCTGGTACTTTACTTCAACAGAGTGCCTGAGATCAGACACAGATACAGAATAACCACCTAACTGAATTAATGATATTAAATGCATTTTTTTACTGAAATCTGATCCCAAACATGGGAGGGAAGAGGGGCAACACTGCTGCATGAGTATGCTAAAGTTAGAGCCGTTGATGTTCCATGCTGGCAAGGCCTGGCTGAGTGCTGAAGCTGTGGGGGCATGGGGAAGGGGGGGGCTGTACTTGAGAAATGGAAATGAGCACTGGGGGAGAGAGGTCCTCCTGGTCCTCTACATTTGCACCCTGGACTTCTGTTGCTCTGCAGGGAGCAGGAATATGAGGCTGACAGTCATGCTATTCTCTGCCACAGCAGGGTAAGATGTTGTTGTTGCAGACCATCTCCTGCCTTCCCTCTTTTCTGTGAGAGAAACTGTCTGTCTGGGATCAGGCTGCCATCACCATGACATTCTTGATTGAGCTACGGAAACCCATGCTGGGGGTTGGGGTTTTTTGTTTGGTTGGTTTTTGTTTGTTTGGTTTTGGCTCTTTATTTCATGCATTCATTGCAAGTGCGAGTCGTCATTTGTCTATTACATCAGCTTCAGAGCAGATGCCTGCCAGCACCCAGTGACTCTGTGCTGATACACTTGCCCCCTCTCCTAACTTGCTGCCACCCTGGCTGTGGGAGGCAGACCCAAAGTGCTGCTCTGTGCCACGTATTTCCAGCTCAGAGAGCCTGGCAGAACCAGGAGGAATCAGAGAAGCCCCGAGCCATCTCCAACCTGCCTTGAGGCATCTTGCAGAACAGGAGGGATTTATTTGCTTTGCCCTGATCGGGCTTTTTGCAGCAAAGCACCAGTCTGTGACTATAGATTCCAGGTAATACCAATAGGGATTAAATATACGACGCTCTCTTACCTTTATTTAACCCTTTATTTTCGCCAGCTCCGGGCTCCTTGGTCAGGCAAAGATTCCCTGCCAGCCCGAGGTCCCCAGCAAATCCGCCACCCTCCACCGGGAGCGGCGGGTCATTTCCCACCACCAGGTGGCAGAAAAATACACTACAGAGGCGGGAAAAAGCGGTGATGGCGATGATGCAGGGGAGCTCCCAGAAAGCCCTCTTGCATCCTTGCCTTAATGATTTTTCCACTCGTATTTATCACAAGCTTCAGGTTAGCCTATGAAAATACCTCATGCATAGCTCAGTACCGCTTTTGAAGACCGTAAGGGCTGCTGTATGTTTAGGAAAAGAAAAACATCTGGATGGATTTAAGCAAGAGAGGGTCCCTGGCAGCGCTGGTGGAAGTTCTCTCTCCTTAAAACTTTTAAAAACTTGTTAAAACTGCCAAAATCCTATGTGCTATTATAAAAAGATATTTGATATTGAAGAATAGTAAAGAACAAGAATAAACCTGACTCTGCTGCAGCACCCAACATTCTTACTCTAAAAGTTGATAAAATCACTGGGTACAGGGTCATGTTGTGCTTAATCCAATTTAGCTGCAGGTCTTAAACCCCAGGCACGAAACTCTGCCCTAAGAAGCAAAGCCACAAACAGGTTTGGGGAAGTTTTTGTAACGGAGCCATGCGTCAGTCAGACAAAGCAAAATTGGCTCCCGTGGGCACAGCAGACTCATCCCCAGAGAAAAGAGCACCATGTTAAAAACAGGGATGTATAGACACGCCAGCAAAAGATTGTTTCTGAGTGAGTAGAGGATTTGGGCTGAATCTATGCTGGGTCCTGACAGACTAAGGATGCACTGATTTCAGAATCTTGCCTCCTGGGTGACTTCCCAAGCTGTTCATCTGTTGTACAACCACTCAGTCCAGTCCCTGTCTTTAAAAAGAAAGTCACAATCACCACATTTGGTAGGGGGTCCCAGCTCTCTGAAGTGGCATTTGGTGAGGCCGTGCCAGGTAGATACAGTCCTTTTGAGGGATTTTGCTGGAATACCATCTCATTCCTGAATGACACTCAGTTTTAGACCTCTCCTGAACACCGCACTTTTCACACTGACATCTTCTCAAGCTTATACAGCAGAAGGTTTTTGAGCTACTCCACAAACTTTTGAGTCAAACTCAGACATGCTTAAGAAAGAGCTTTGGGTACAGGGCTGCTACAGTCCTTGGGAGGGCAACAAGGAACCTCCATAGCCTGTGGGGCTATGGGTGCTGCTGCTGCTGCAAGGGCTGAGAAGATTGTGAGCAGGGTCTTGATGGCCCCTCAGGCAACTGGTCTTGAGGAGGTCTTCAAAGCAGAAGGGATTTGCAGTGAGCTGTGACTTGGGTGGGAGAGCTTTGGGAGGCAGGACTGCTAGGAGGAGAGATTTGGATTACCCTGGTGTTGCATGCTGAAATAGTTTGGGAAGGGCTGATGTGGGAGAGTTTGGGCTGCTGGGTGCCAAAGCTTTGGGATGGGAGGAGTTAGGAGAGTCACTGGATGGAAATTCCCGAGGCTCTTCTAACCAGATCTTCAGGCTGGGGCCAAGGACCTGTGTGCAAGGACTGCTGCACCCTGATCCCTCTCCCCAGAGCTGCTCCGCCCTGCTGTCCTCCACTGTGTCTGCCCTATGAACAGAAGAAGAAACTTCAGCTTGGGATCACTGTAGGGGAGAGGTGTGATTTCCAGCTCAGATTAAGTAAGTTAATATGAAACATTGCCAGTGCTGAAGAAGGAGGTGGTCACTGGGAGAGGTGGTCTTTCAGCAGTTAAAAACTCCTAATGATGCTGCACTCACATCCTCACATAGACTTCTTGGAAGCCTGGCATTTAATTTTAAAATACTTTAAAAATAACCTCTACAGAAGTTGGTTAAACACCCACATCATTAAATACAAACACTTCATGTATATAAAAATCACAGATACACATAGTTTGAAAGTGCTTCTTTCTTTGTTTAACAGCCAGACCATAAATACCCAGTCTTGTGTTTCTGCTGGAAGAATGACATAAAAACACAGAGTAAAACCTTGAGCTGTAATAAGGAATGGGTTAGAATTTTTTATTTTATTTTCATAAATACAAATAAAGGCAAGCATAGAACTGCATTACATTCTTTGAGAAAATTGCTTATGGAAATAAGTTATAGTGTCATCCTCCACACAAGTGAGAAAGGAAGACGTGCCATGGGCTGAGGAGCCTATGTACTACCTACAAACAGCAGAAATCAAAAGCCCAGTAAAGTTGATGAGAATCTTTCCACTGGTATCAGTATATTTTGACTGAGGCCTCAGTGCACATAACTACAGCATCTCTTCATATGTGATCCAGGTGGGTAGTGCATTGGCACTGGAGAGCTTCTCAAGAGAAGGGTGGGGAAGGTCATGATTTGCACCAAGGGAGTTTAGGAGGAAGGTGCAGTTAGAGGCAGGATATAGTCTAGGTACAAGACGCAGAATGATCAGAACTGAGCATAGGTGTGTAAGACAATCGCCATATTAAGACAAGAAACTAGAACCTGACCCAGGAAGAACAGACTGTCTAGGTGAGTTCTGCACACTGACTGTAGCAGAAATTTGCATTTAGCCCAAGTAAGTCTGTATACAAAGTGCCTAGTAGGGTCGTCTCTGTATTTCTTGCTGTATTCAGAAGATACAGAGACAGTACAGATAATTCTTGGTAGCAGATTCAGAGGCTCATCCGTGTATTTCTCACTTAAGCCTCATCAGACAATAAATGTAGATTTGTGGCCTCCTGCAGTTCCCTCTGATCACTCCTTCAAGCAGCTATGGTGCTGAGGCAAATCCCTCTGCTATCAGGAGACAGTGGGATGGGAATTCTGTGCAGCTCTGCTACGCCATCGCAGTGTTAATATGAGCCTAGATCTCGTAACTGCCCCTGTAAATTTACTCTGAGCAGGGAAGAACACCGGTGCTGATGTGGAGCAGCAAAATCAGATTTTCTTTTCAAATAAAGTATCAGGTACCACCTATCTCAGCTGGAGGAAGAGATATGCTCAGTCCAATATCCCTAGGAAGCCCGCGCGCATTAAAAAGATGGGAGGAGAACCGAGCTGGCAACTGTAGACGCCAAAGGATCGCGAGGCTTTGGGATCTAGCCAAAGGTCTGCTGCAAGTGGGAGGTTGCAGCAGATTTTTGTGAATGAAAGGTCTGCAGGAGGAGGTGAAAGATGGTTGCAGTGTGTCAGAGCACCCTGAGCACTAGAGGAGCTTACTGGGTAACTACTTTTAGAAGGCTGTGGGATGGGAACGACGGGGAGGGTGGGAAGGCACATGCGCAGGCCCTGCATTTTTGTGAGGGTGCAGTTATTACAGGTTGTAATTGTCCCACACACACACTTAGTGGGGATGATGGTAGGTTCAAATGTTAGAAAACAGCTTACAACCTGTAATTTATTTTCCTAATAGAAACCCTCCTAAAATAACAAACTCAGTTTTGGGACTATCTGCAATTTCTGGCTTTTTACTCTTGGATGTTAAATTCTGGGGCTGGTAAGGCTGCAGGCTGGTGTTCCTAACTACTGAGGCTCTCTGATTACCTAGCAAAGAAGTTCAGTGGCAGCAAAGTCATCCCTCCGCTGTTTGCTTCTGTACCTGCTCTGCAAAGACCGACCGCTCTGGATATGCAGCCCTGGGCTTAAACTGTGGGCGGGACCATCCATTGCTGCAAGCTGAGAGGGTGGGTTTTGTGGTATGAAAGAGCTGGAGCCACCATCCCACTCCATCCAGGACATTGTGGATGGAGTTTCACCTTCTATCTCCTCTGAGCTAACTGCGGGCTACCAGTGAATGGGATGTGCTGGCCTCCCTCCCTCCCGCACACATGGTCCCCCTGCTGTGTGACACCCAGAGACTGCTGCCACAGAAGACTAATCCAGCAGGATGTGGATGCGTTTCCGTGGGATCAGTGAGCTAATCCAAATCACCATGCGGGTGCGTGATTGCTAATGCGGGGATGGGAGAAAGGAAGAGCAGGATCAGCACTTTGGCAGCAAACCGCAGTTAAACTGGATTAAGCGCAACATGAAGGTGTACCCTAAAAAACCCATCACATCGCAATGATTTCCATTTGTTACCAACACCATAGACTGACAACCGAAACTTGCAGGAATCCGTATGGTCTTGTGTTTAATGGATGAATACGATGCAATTCTGTCAATATAAGATTTTACAGGTAGCTTCTGGTATATCATGAGATTAATGAAGGGTAAAATGTGATAATTATTGCATTAAAATAGTGAAATAATGCAGTCGATTTTAAGACCACTACTTATCATTTATCAATAAGGCATAGTGCAACTTTTTCTGCTGGGACAACTGTAGCCTGCAAGCAAGCATTTTAGATCTGTGATGACATGGACTGTCTGGGGACATAGTTATAGGTTAGAGCGTCTCATCATGATTACACGGTCACCCTTAATGGATCCATTTAGTCTGGAGATTTTGCTAGTCTGCTGTGTACATAGACATTAATCTGAGATGAGAACTGATGTCTCCATTATGAAATGTGAAATGTGAAAGGAAGATAGAGAAGGCATGTTTTCCTCTGTTTGCGTATATTAGGTTGGCGTGACAAGGGACTAAGAGAAAGGTTTATAAAAAGCGAGATTTAATGAAATGATGCTTTTTGGAGGCAGAGGCACAGTGCAATGTAATCAGTCTCATGTTTCTTAATGAGGTCTAGGTCCCCATCTAATTTTAATTGTCTGCCTGGAATACTAAAATACTTTCAGGAACTTATATTCTGCTTATTGTTAACAAAGGGCATACAACACTCAGGACGGTTCTTCCATTTCTTGCCTCATCCCACCTTATCCGTTAGGATTCTCAGTACTACAAGAAAGTGAATTTTCTCCCATTAATACGAACCTCAGAAACCTGCAGTTTTCTGTGAATGATACTAAGTACCTCACTGCAGGAAGCGAAATATATATAGAAGAGCATGTTTTATACAAACATAGCAAAATACTGGCTTTTTCTTTGGGGAACATAATTTAATTGTCTTTTTTTTCCCCTTCAGCATTCACAAGACCTAAAGCAGAATGTAATTGTTTGAACTTCAAACTCTGCTTCTGTAATAGACAAAATAATTTTCTGACAAGATGGCTTGTTGAACCAGAACTTAAGTACACAGCTGAGTCTGGTTGTAGAAGGCAATCTGTGTGCTTCCTCTGCTGGCATAAATTCATGGCTGCAGGGTTACCCCTGGCATGTTGAGAGGAAAAAAGGTTCCAGCATGAGCTCTGTAGAAGGGATCCCCCTTCCACCAAAAATAGAAAGCCAAAATTTTCAAATTTTGGTGGAAACAAAGAAAACCCCAATATTTTGAAGGGGTATGATCCGCATACAGTTTGAAAGCACACTAGACACTAATCTTGTAGAGCAAACACAATTAAAAGCAGGGAAAATGTCAGTCCTGGACAGCACAATAATATTTTTTGTTATTAATAGGGAATTGTGCATTTATCCTTCAGCACAACGGAAGAATGTCAGAATATGGGTGTTGTAAATTTTCTTAACAAGGCCTTACAGAACAGAAGCTTTCTGGACAAACTGTATAAATATGAAATAGCTAAACCAGTGGATGAAAACCCACAGATATAATTATAGTTCATTCCTGCACACTGAGTCATCCTGACTATGGGTTCTCATTTCAGAACAATGCCCAGTCCTTTCTGCTCTACCTTTGGAGAGGTTTGTTCAAGCAGGGACTTACTCTTCACGGATGAGCCAAGGAACTGAACATGGGTAAGATTTTTTTTTAAGATATTTAGTGCTAAAAAATGTTTCCAAAACACTGCTGGAGGATGTAAATTCCTGTACCTCAAAGGCAGTTGTGGTTCAGGACCTCATAAGTAGTCTCACACCATAAAGAGTTAGGCAGACCATTTTAAGTCTTGGCTGTAAAATTCATGATGAGAGTGTAGTAAGAGTGTGGAACAGCCGGTGGGTCATTTAGGAAGTGCAAGAAGAAAGATACAGGGAGCAGCACGGGGAATACGCCTCTTACACCTTGCGCAGCTGTAGGGGAGGGAAGAGGAGGAGCCTCATATAGGGACTCCGTTACCTCATCAGTCTCCCGGGAGGGTCAAGGCTGCTCAGAGTTGTGGCTGGTTGACCTCTATATGCTGTTCCAGCAGAAGGTGAGCCCCCCAGGCCCATGGGGTTCAACTGTGCTTATTTCTCTTGCCAGGCTCTAGTATGCCCTGCCAGGGAGCAGCAGGGTGAGCAGGGAGCCAAGGGTGGCAGCAGGGTAGGACTCCTACCCACCCGGCGCAGACCCACGGCACCCAGGCAAGAGGATCAAAGCAGTTCTGAGGCCAGTCACCTGGGTGTGCTGAGAGTCCAGACTGCCAGGCTGCAGGGATGAGGCAGGGCTGAGGGCCCCAGCACAGCTTCACACAGCCCTTTCCCACCTCACTCTTGCCCAGCAGGCCACTGCTGGGATTTCAGAGCAGCCCTTCAGCCAGGCTCTGGAGGGTGATGGGCTGCAGAGCCTCTGAGTGCACCTGAAGCCCTGGCACCAGTGTGGGGACGATTCAGAACAGGTAACCAGTGGTATGCCCCAAGGCTCTCTTAGTCTTATTTACTGGAAAGGATTAGCATGTTTTCTTTCCATCTCAACAAATATTTTGGCAGAGGAAAAGGAGAGATCTTGGAATACGAATGAATAAAACAGTCTTAGTTCAAGCACTACTATAACTACATACCCTTCAGCGGAGCTCCCTTCAGCTATGGCTAACTATCCGTCCTGGCTGAGGAAATCCCACTCTGCAAGAAGCACTAATGACAAGGGTGAAATACGAGCCAACTGCTGTTTCCACTTCTGCGTAGCTCACTAGCAGGCCCTATACACAGCCCTGTAGCGTACAAGTTCTAGTGCAGTGTTCCCTACCAACCCTTCGTCACTGAACAAAAGCCTTTCAGCCATGTCCTATTTAACCAAGGGCAAAGTAAACCCAAATAAAAGTCTTCAGTGTCAGACACGCAGTATTTCTACCCAATTCAGAAATGGATGCACAGTTTTGTTTCTGACCTTTAGGTAAATAAGCCTTTAGCATGCAAATACATATTATTTAAACTTTAAAAAGAAAGTTTCTAAACAGTAATGTGCCAATTCAGCTATAATTATGGTATCAATTCAGTAATATGAGGGTTTAATCCTGTCCTCATCTAAGTCAAAAAAGCAGATTCTGCTAGCTTATTTCTTCTCATTCACAGAAATTCCTGATGTCAGTACAAAACCACATGACAAGGGCTGGGACCCATCTGGCTATGTGGGTAGGCTATTTGATTATTTCACTGTTCAGACACCGTACGTGACGCTTAAAGCCTGATGTTGCCTCTTTGATTTTCATTACTCCTTAGTGGGCTCTCCAAAGTCTGGTTGTTTTTTTCTTTTCTAGTACTCTAATTTATCAAAACTTAATACTCTTTTTAATTTGTCTTAGTAAGGACTATAGATTGACATTGGGAAGCTAGGAGCAAGTTATTTATAACATGTTGCTGTTGTATTAACAATTCTTCCATTAATTTGTCACTTTTTTAAATACAAAAAATTATTTTTGGCCCCCACTACATCTCATGGTGGGGACCTCCATTATTCATTTTAAAGTCTCTGTCTGATAGCTCTTGTTCAGAGAAAAAAGTGTACAGTTGCTCCCTAGTCATCCTCTCCAGGCCATTTCTGAGACTACAGAACTCTCCTACCCTCATGAAAAAATCTCTTTCCTACACTGAGGAGTCATCATGTATTTCATTTCTCCATCTAGAGAATTTTTTCTGAATCTTTGGTCATGGTTTTCTTCCCTTTCTGGTACCTTTTTTCTATGCTAGAGTATCATTTTGGAAATGGAATTTAGACAGTCTATAGGAGCAGCACAGATTTATAGTGAGGTATAACAATGTTGTCTCCTTTATTATTTACTCCTTTCCTAATAACTCTTAACATAGTTTTATCTTCCAGCTGATTTGAAATCAGTGACAGCCAAGATTTCCTTCCTGATTGGTAGCAACTCAAGTGTGTGAAGTTAAACTCTTTTCCTGTATGCTTCCCCCTGTATAGTTGTCAGTGCTGAACTCCCATCTGCCGGCATGTCACCCAGCAGTCACTCACTCCGAGATTCTTCTGCAACTTCACGATACTTGGCAATGTGAGACTATTTTGTCATTTCTCTTTAGTCTCTTTTCTAGGTCATTCATGGATACGCTAAGCAAGATTGGTCCCAGATGGATTCTTGTGATAATCTACTGATAACACCCTCCGCTCCACTGTGAAATGTTTTTATTTTCTCTTTCCTCTCTATCATCAGTTACAGACCCATGTGAGGACTTCCCCTTTTATCCCCAGGACCACTTCAATTCTTTAAGGTCCATTCGTGAAGAGCCTTGTTAAAGCTGCTTTGCATTATATGATACACTCAAGTGTCATACATTCAAAATGTAAGTATTCAAAATGGAGCTTTACTGACAAACTATTGAGAATTTGAGTACGTAGTCCATCAGGCTATTAACAGGGTAATTAAAAAGAAGTATAAGACTAAGAATCTAATACACACAGTTAAGAGAAGAAATGCCACATTCCTATACAGGCTGTTAAAACAGTTTACTAAGAAAACAATCAGTCAAGAAAGTGAAGAAAAAGGAAAGACAAAAGATAGTGGTGGATCAAGATGATAAGGAAGCGAGAAAAAAAATCCAGCAACAAGCTGAGCCATGACCAGTATGGTACTGTGGTTCAGTAAATTGTTCTACAGCCCCTAGGTCAAGGATGGCAGGATACCCCTGCTGCCGTACAAGACGGACAAACTCAATCAACCCTATCTGCATGGGAGTCTCCATAGTCCTGTAGCCATACCTTACTGCAAGCAATATTGTCAGGTATTCAGCCCCAAGCTCTTCTCACTTCCCTAGGTAAATTTGTGCCTGTGAATTATTCAGCAATACATTTCTCATGCACTATTATTTTGTAGACAAATGTCCTCCCTGTTACAATCCACGGTGCTTTTTCTGTAGTGTATTTATTTAAAGGTAGGATTAATTATTTATATATGGTATATTACAAATTCTAAAAGACCTAGATTTCTGGTGCACCTTTCTTCTTAGAAAACATCAACAGCCTTACATTGCATGTTCGAGAAGTTTCAGTCTTGGTCAGTCAGGAAAATATTTGTTCTTCACAGTTTATAAACAGAAGTTCACAGCCACCGCCATTACAATGATGTAATCACGTTTTTCTTTTGTAACTTTTTTCTTATATAGCCAGCAAAGCAGAAAATCTCTGCGCATTCAAAGGGTCATTTTAAATTGAAAGCAAGCCAGGTATTGAGAAGTCTACACATAAAATAAACTGAATCTTTGCATGCTGGAAACACTTGGCTTCAGAAAGATACCATCTTAATGATAAGAACTGTTTATTTTTTAAGTCTCTGTCATTGTATGGGTATGGCAGGCAATCATAACATATAATCATTCTATTTTTAATAAAGATTTCTGCAAGAGTAGCCTTTCTTTGGAGTATAATACACAAACTAATTTTTTCTCAGAAAAGGATAAGAAAAGGAGAGGAAAACTTGCAAGGCTTCTGTTATTTAGTCTGTGGGGATGGAGCAGAAGTTGAGCCTGAAAGATTAGCATTTACAAAACTAACAGTTAACAGAAATGCATTTGTTATTTTAAGATTACATTCAAAACTATTTTGGTTAAAATTTCTTCAAGTCCAGGAGAGAAATTGGAAGTGTATCAGAACATAAGACACAGTATACAATACAGAAATTGACGGAATTTAGACATTCTAATACATCATTCTGACTTCATTAGAACTTAACTTAGACTAGTGTTATTGACATAGAGTTTGTCTTTTGAATCTTCTCTTTTGTTTACATGTATTTAACAGGTAAATCTGTTCATAGAGCTTATTCCACTGGCTTAAATGATCATTTTTCAGGCACAGCCTCTTGTTGAAGACGTAATGCAGAAATTTGAAACCCTGAGATGAAATAGATCCATGATCTTCGCTCAGTGATAGCTTACAAGCAAGAAGCAGCTTACATGGGGAAAGGTACTTCAGAGCAGCTAGCACATGGTGACTTTCTTGTGCTTGTGAGACGTGAGCTAGAGAATCTACAGACTAAACGTAGAGAGGGAATTAGCAAGATAAAACATAAACAACTCTAGCAAATTAAGTATATGCTCCTTATGAAAATTATTGAAGTCCCAAAGAGTATACTAATGGACAGAAAATAATAGCTTTATACCTTTCATAATACAAAAGACAACATTGATTTTTATACCTTTTTTATTTTCACTCTGCACTGAATGCGCAACTGCAGAAAAAGTAAAGCGGCTGGTAAAATCTGTATCCTAATGACTATATAGAAAAGAGTAAAAATAAAGCTGCATGGGCAATGGTAAACCTGACATTTTCTCAATGAGGATTTTTAATGTTACGTGAGGTAGCGAAAGCTCAGTGGTATTCATGGGACAAAGGAAAAGGTTCGCTTGTGGCCCATTGACAGAATTTCTCCCTTGCAAGCTAAAAAAATTTACTGCAAACAGTGGAGCAACCGTGGAGATAGTAAAGCTCTACTTTAAAAAAAAAAAACAAAGAAGACTGCAAAAATGCTTTAGAAAACAATCTAAATGGAAAGTTTTGATACTGATTCTTGTGACTGTTTTTTAATTTGACTTTTGACTGAGGTAAAACTCAAATGAAAGCTTTTTAGGAAAATGAAGGTTTCTTAGAAAATTACATGCCAGTAAACAGTAGAAACATTTTCATATTTCCTGAAGTTAAAAACCCCATAATTTAAACTCTGTTCCAGCATTAAGAAAACTAGCAACTCCTTCATGAACAACTAATAAAAAAATTCCAATAGTTCAATTTGCTACTCCATTTCTATCCATCATCCTTTCCATGTTTCAGTGTACTCAAGAGCTGGTATATTTAGCCTAAGTTATGAAGGAAAGGACCAGTGTGTGTGTACATACGCATGCTTGCATAAGGCTGTTAGCTAATTTTATGAGTTTGACTGAAGGGTAGAAATCTTCAAGACATTTATGTTTCTACAAGTTTCAGGAAAACAAGATTTTGTAGCATTAGCTCAGCACATATTGGACGACAAAGAATATCATACCTATAGGAGAAACTCCAGTGGGAGTTTTTGTCTAACAATGTAAGACCATTTTATATTTTAAAGTGTTTCCTGCAGTTAAGAGATTTGCATGAAATCATAGAATAGAATCATAGAATCATCAAGATTGGAAAAGACCTCTAGGATCATCAAGTCCAACTGTCAACCCGACACCACCATGCCTCCTAAACCATGCCCTGAAGTGCCATGTCTACATGTTTTTTGAACACCTCCAGGGATGGTGACCCCACCACCTTTCTGGGCAGCCTGTTCCAATGCATGACCACTCTTTCAGTCAAGAAATCTTTCCTAACATCCAATCTAAACCTCCCCTGATGCAGCTTGAGGCCATAATGTCTAGTAAATTACCTACTGAAAAAGCAATTTATGCTGCAGTGGATGCTCATCCCTTTCAGTTGAAAAGACAGCGAACCACCGTCCTGCGGATCCCAGACCCACAGGCTGCCAGGCTTCAGCAATTTTTATACTCATGAAACTAGCTAGCTTTTTGTGGGGGGAAAAAAAGGAGAGAATCTTAAGGCATTCCATAGCACATTGGAAATGGCAATGGAGCTCTTGAATCTTAGCTTAAACAGGCCAAATATGGGGAATATAACATTGTCAACTTCTTGAGGGTTTTGCATGGATCCAGGGTTTCTCTTGTGTGGGGGAGACCTGATCGCTGACCCACTCTTCTTCCACTTAGGAAGTATTGCAAGAACATGAGAGTCACTTTGGTTTCATGCTTTTGCAACTTCTGACAGGAAGTCAAGCGCTTCCTGAAACCATATACCTCAGCAGATCCATGACAGCAGTACAGTGACCTTTCTTAAAGCACCCAAGTGAAGGGGGTGGGGGTGAGGAGAAGGACATGGCAGAAAACGGCTAGGGTTTCGGCCATCCGGATCTATCGCCTCACCCCGCTTTCCTTATTTTAAGCGAGCAACCTCCGAGCCTGACGCTCGCCTCGCTTCACCTGTTCTGCCTCACCAGCAGCCGGGAAGCCGCTCTTCGCTCGGGCTGCGGGAGAGGCAGAGGAACCGGGGCTTTACTTGCGGGTTCTCTCCACCGAAAAGGCCGAGGACGAAACCCACCACAACCCGCGAGGCCGCCGCCGTCCCGGTGCGGGCCCCGCCGCCTCCCGCCCCGAGGAGGAGGACGATGCAAGCCGGACGCCCGGCAGCCGGCACCGCCCGGGGTGCTCGGGGGACTCCGGCCCGGCCCGGCGGGTCTCCCTACCCCGCCGTACGTACGGCCAGGCTGGCGAGGGCGCGGCGCTCGGGGCCTCCCCGCTCCCCTCCCCCGCCGGCCGTTAGCCGGTGGCGGCGGGGGGGTGGTGGTGGGAACCGGGCAGGGCAGCGCGTGCAGGTAGCCCGGTAGGAGGGGCGGGGCGGGGCGGGTGCGCGCGCTGCCGTTGCCTCCCCCTCCTTTCCCCTCCTCCCCCTCAGGTTTGTCATCGTGTCGCCGGCAGGGCCCCGCGCGACCGCACCAGTAACGGCCGCCCTGCGCGCGCGGCCGTGGGGGGAAGGAGAGGAAGAAGAAAGAGGAGGAGGAGGGATGAGGAGGCCGCTGCATCCGTGACGGGGGCCTGAAGAGCGCGAGCTTGGGACGGCCTATTTCCCACCGCTGGCGCAGCGGCGCTGCTCGCTCGGGGGGAAGGGCGAGGAGGAGGAAGAGGAGAGGGAGGACTCTGTGTGTGTGTGAGAGCGAGGAGATGAGCTAAGCCCTCTCCTCTAGAGTCGCCTGAGGAGACCCGGCTGCCCCCCTCCCACGTCCCCGCTGCCGCCGCCATGGCTCGCTCCCCAGTGCAGCCGGGCCTGCCGGGGATGCAGGTGAGGACCCACCGCCTCCCCCCGCCCCGGGCAGCGAGACGGGCGAGCCCCAAGGGCGGGCACGGACACACACCCCCGGTGGCGGCGGCTCCCCGGGGTGGGAGAGCGAGGGGTGGGCTCCGCCGCCTCTCCCTGCGAGGTGGGGTGGGGCGGGCAACGGCGCGGAGGGGTGCGGTGCTTGTCGGTAAGGGGGTTCCCTCGGGTGGGGGTTGGGGAAAGGGAGGAAGACACCTCTTCGCTCTGACTGGGCCCGGGGGCCGGGCGGGGGGGAAGGAGCGGGATCTCGTAACCCGTGGAAACGAAACGTGCTGGCTTCGCGCAATGCCTAACCGAGGTGCCTCCGGCTGGCGGAACCGTCCCTCCCTCCCTCCGGCCTCAGCAGCCTCCGTTTCGCTGAAAGCGTGCGGAGCGGAGGGGTGCATGGTTTGTCTCCCCCCCGTCCACTAGTTCTCCTCGGTGTTTTAATTCATGGAGCGAAGCGTGTCTTGATGGGCGGTTTTCGGTCCCGTTATTTTGACGTGATTAGGGGAAGCATACATAAAAAGAGGGCCTGGAAATGTTGACCTTCAGCGCGTGCTGCAGTGCCCATCTCTGTGCTGCTGGCTAGTGGGAGTGCTGCCCGAGGTGGGTGTTCGGGGAGCGCGTTTGGCTCCAGGAGTTGGTTAGCTGCTGCTTGTTATACAATGGAATTTGCTGGTTCTGTGTTGTAACTATATTTTGAAAATAACTGGTGTGGTTTTCTGGTGGCTGAGCTGGCTTCCCCGAGCCTCAGCCCCCGTGTTTTTCTTAGTCCAAATGCAAACTACTGCTGGAAAAACATTAAGGTCATTGGTATCTATGTGTTGTTATTCTAATGTTTGCCATATCTTATTAGACTCTTCCCTACCCCAACCTTGAAAAGAAAAACTTATGAACGGCATGTAGAGTTTTTTTCCAATTTATCTCCTGGCTTGAAAGTTTTTGTCCTTCATTTGGTTTAAGTATTGATTTACTCTGGTCCATTGTTCCATGAGTCAAGATTCTAAGTCATGAATCTTTTTTCTTTGCATAACCTGAGGATTTGGGTTTGAAATGTTACACGCTTAGGCATGGTATGGATTATATGCTCAGCCATAGTACTGGATGCCAAATAGAGTACATAGGCCTTCACTCTGAACTGATTAATTCATTGCTCGGTGTAGGTACTGCTGTTGAGTGCTCAAGTTCAGCTTCCAAATATAAGCAGTTTGCTGACTGCCAGAGACAGAGAAGTAAAGGTTTGTTGCTTTGGGTAGGGTTAAATTAATATTGCATTTTTATCCTTTTGAAACATGTTAGAACCAAGGGCACTATTTGTATGTACTTTGAAACAGAGTCTGTAATATTTTAGAATTCAGTCAGATCTGTAGCTGCTCAGAAGTGAGAGAATGACAGTCATTCCAGCAATATGCATGTACTGCTTTTGTGTGCCACTGCGTGATCTCTCTAAGGACCTACCTGCATTTTTTATTGACTTGATTTGTTATTTAGTTTGTAATATTGTTAGCTGTACTAAATGGGTAGATATTTAAGGTTTTTGTTAGTCCACATAATTTGGTAATTTGGGAATTTACTTCAAATCCTTTTTTGTTCAGGGCAGTGTTCTTTTTCTCATGAGATTTTATTGTATTATATGAGAGTTTCTGAAGTGTGAATTTTAACAGTGTAAAACCCCAAAACATAAAAAAACCTCAACCACCAAATTAAAGACCTGCTGACATGTGGAGGCATAAAGTCTGTTGGCACTGTGAATACTACTTGCTAATTTTCTCCACCTGGTTCAAGATATCTACATCCATTTCCATTCTGTCAGAGTATATAGCAATTTTGTAGTGGTCTGTTTTCAGTACAGGGTTCTCTTTGATTTTACTTGCAGATAAATGTTCAAAGAGTAAGGGACATAAAATGTGTGACATCTACTTAAATAAGACAAAGGTTATGGTTTGGGACTTTTTATTATGTAAAAGAGAGAGGAATAGAGCTTAGTTCTTTGGGTTATAATTAAATTGCCTAAATCACGGGACTATCTTTTCTTTTTCTGTAGTGTGATCCCTCCTCCCCACCTACCAGCTTCTGCAACAAACGGTGTAAGCAATGTCAGTGACAAGTTATGCAGCTTTCTCCTACTTTCCTTGCTGTACTTATACAAGAGAGCAGTCAGTATCCTAGGGTGAGCACAAGTAACTTTCTTGCTCCCCCAAAAAATCACATGCAGGGACAAAACTTTATTAGTGTGTAAATAGAGCAGAGGAATGAAGGATTAATGTATTTCTCTCTGAACAATGTATCTGATTGATGCATGAAGAGTGATGCATGAAGAGTGATGCATAAAGAGTGAGTGGGTAGAGAATGAACCAAAGGAATGAAAAACTGTGGAGGAAATGTAGGATGGTGTTGGAAGGTTGTCAAAACCTGAGATTTGCCGTCTGCTGCGAAGCGGGCATGTTGTAACCTGAATAAAAACAGAGTTGGGTTTTGACCTAAATTTTTGTGCATGCAAATAAGCTTGGACTCAAAAGTTTAGGCTGCCCTTGGTTTAAGGGCTTTGTGTAGATATGAGTTTGAGTGTGTTGCATGAAGGTGCGTCATTACTAAACTGAGGGTGTGTTGTCTTCTTTCTTTATTCTTTATAAAAGTGGCCTAGGGAAAAATGCTGTTTATCTGTAATGCATGAGATTTCTGCAGGGCTGGCTTGGAATAAGCGTATATGACCTTGATTTTCAGACTGACCTGCATTTCAAGGCTGTGATAAGCTCCTACAGCTTCTTTATGGAAGCTATATTTTAAATAATAAAGTACTGTGTTTATAAATTTATGGTAAAGGTGCTTGGTGAACTGTAATATATTTTGAAGCATGTTAGAAGTGTGTTGGACCAAAAAGCTCAGGAAACAGGCTGGCAGAGAAAATCTTAAGGGATGAAGCTGCAGAACACAGTACTGCAGTACGTGAAGCTGTTGGATGTGTGGCAGCAGCCAGTTTTAAGGTACTCTTTAACAATAAAGTGTTAAAATGAATAGTGATTAAATGTCTTTCTCCACTCTTTCCCCACTTAAAATGTTTTGGGGTTAAGCTGTGTCTGGTTTGCTTGTATTTTTCTTTGTTTCTGAAGTTGGAGAACCAGAAAAGCAGTTTTTTACCCTAGCTTTTCTGTCTACTTCTGTGTGAAATAACTGTGTAGAACAGGTTTTATTACCTTACTTTAAAATGAGCCTTATATTATGGTAATAACAATAAGAATACTTTAAGCTCCTCCCGAGGAAATGGTTCTTTCAGCTTCAGATCCCAGAGAAGTTAGAAAAGCCCACAGGTAGTTTGCCTTTTTGAAGTTAGCTGTGTTCAGGCAGTACAGTCGCACAATTAGAATGTATCTAGGTGTGACCTCTAGTTGTAATGCTAGGTGCTTCCATAGTAAAGGTGATTAAAAGATTCAGGTGAATAATCATTTCAAATACACTTCCATGGCATAATGAGCACTGATAGGGATTAGAAATAATTCTTGTCACCTTCTTTTTCCTGTTTCAGTCTCCTAAGGGGGGGGGAGGGAGACAACCCCAAAAAAACAGCCTAAATGCCCTAAACCCCTGAACTCTTTTCTTCCTCCCCAGAAAATAATTTTCTGAGGTTTGTTTGTATTTTTAGGTGTGCCCATATGTCAGCTCCATAAAATTCCTAAGGTGCTTTTAAAATGCCATAATCTTTAAGCCATAGTGTCATAAAAACCTTTCTTTATCCTCCTCCCTTTCATTTTTTTTTGGGTAACAATAACAGTGTTTATGCAGCAAGTTATTTTTATTCATTCTTCATTGTTATTTTCAGTACAAGAGCTACAGGTTCTTCATCCAAAATGTAACTAAGCATTGACATTCACACTGTCTTGGTTCAAGGAATGTTAACAGTTTAAATTTAAGTGGCAACTTGACAAATGAACAGAAAAGAAAGGTTGTTAAGTATAAAGGCACCATTTCTTGCTCAGAAAGTGTCTGAAATGTCAATTTGCTGGAGACTGGAAGGGTGTTTTGGGAAATACTGCTGTTTATTTGTCTGTTTGTGCACTTTTCCCAAGGTGTTCCACTTTTGACTGCTGTAGGAGAAATGTTCTGGCCTAGAGGACCCTTTGTTCTGATCCAGCATGGCTGTTCTTTTGTTCTTACGCACGATATATATTACTGTCTTACCTATTATAACCCACTCTCCTTTTACAAGAAACTGTTGTAACTATTTTGTGTGGGCTCTGTTTTTGGTAATTGCAAAACATTAGGTTGTTAAAGGCACTGGGAAGGTCAGGTTGCCTCTGCTGCCTTCCGTTTGCAGCTTCTGTGTAGGAGATTAATTTTTCCCCATTTTGAATTTTTTGAAAGTTTGTGCTCACTGTTACTGTTTGAGTTAAGTTTGATAAATAGTTTGCAGTAACTTACAGCACTTAATTATTTGAAAGATCCTTGGACCGTTGCGATCATGGCTAATCTCTTTTAAGATATCCCAGGGATAGGTGTCATGATTCTGTGGCATATTACGAGCTCAGTCCTCAGGTATGAGGACAGAAGAGTTTTAATTTGTGAAAACAAAGTCTGCATCTTTTTGACCTAAAGAACAAGGGCTGTGTCAGGCCTATGTAAAAGGTGTATGGAGATGTTTTAGAGAAGTCAAATCTTATCAACGGTGGAACTATTGGTACTGGGAAGTCATGTATCTTCTAGTGAATATGTGGATACTGAACTTTTTTTTTCCCTCATACACTCACAAAAATCTTGCTATTAAACATGTGAGGAGGAGTTAGGGTTCCTTTGGAGATGCTGTTGTGGGTGATTTCTTGGTGTTGTGCTTTACCTAACTTCCTAGGAAGTCACTGTTGCAGGGGAAACCTTCAATTTGCATAATGTTATTAAATCCTAGTGCTCTTAACTCAGACTGTCCAGTTAAAATGACTGCTGTTCTGTTTTCTCAGTCTCCAAGCTTTGTTCTTTATTTTTGTGGTCTTTGCAGGTCCTTTTCTGTTAGGTGGAAAATAACTTATAATTAATGTTAAGGTATAGGCAGCTCTGTCTTTGGGGAGGAGTTTGAGGTACTCAGTCCTTTAGTCTTTGGGTTGAGCTCATCACTTCATGAATAGCTGAAGAATTTCTTAGGACAGCTTTTTGGAATAAGGATTGAATCCTTATTTTTTGTGAATCCCTGTGTTGCATTGTTTCATCCCTTCTGTGGTTTTGGAGCTATGCTTTTTAGACATGCTTTCCAGAATTCTATTTAATTTTAAATGTTTATGTAGAGGTAAGGTGGGATGTATACACAAAGTCAGAGGAGGTAAAGAAAGGTACTGTAACTTCCAAAGGCTGAGCTTAAAAAAATCTGGTTTTGGATGCATATGTTTGAAGAATAAAAGAAAAGAACAGTCGTGTTCTTTTTGATCATTGACAAATTCTCAGTGAAAGAGCTGGATCTTAGCTGGACCTTAGTTTTACACCTAGTTAGTACAGATGAACGCTTTCATTGTAGACTTTGTACCTTTCATTAAATGTTTTGCTGATTAGTCTTCTGAAAAGTAAAATCGGTTATTGCTGTTCATGATAATTATCAACTGGCTCTCTGAGTTTATCTGATTTTACTTTATTTTTGACAGATGAAACTGAGAGAGCTCCCTTTCATTCAAATTCGAAGGCTTCTTAAAAATGTCTTTTTTTTTTTTTTCCCCTTGTTTTGATAAAAGTCCCAGACTATAAAAAACCCTAATACTTTAATATATTTTGTCATTTTGGGTTAGTTAGCTGCTCTTTCAAAATACAGGTAAGGCTTGATACAATGCAGTAAAACTGAGCAATTTATTTTCTGCATACTGCCTCTGTTTTATTTCAGTTTCCCACCAACTGCAGGAAATAATCTTGCATATAGTGTCAGTTATTCATATCTGGTATATATATATCTTGCTGAAAATAAAGACTTGCTCACTTCAGAGAAAGGTAAAATGCTGAGTAGCAAAATTTGAGGCTTCTCATTCCCAGAAGTAGTTTTTCTGGATGTGAAACCATCTTATATGGGTGTTTTGGGGAGTTTTGTTTTGGTTGTGGGTTTGAGTTTTTTGGTTTTAAGCTTGAAGTTCTCTGGGTACTTGAGAACATTGCCTGCATGATCTTTTCTGCTAGATTTCTGTTCTCTGGTCTTTATATAAATTAGTTTAAAATAAATAATTCATGTGCAGCAATGATATCTCTTTTAAAAGAAAATAATGTGCAGTAAATTTAGCAGTAAAAATAATTCTTGGTGTGATAGAAATAGTGTACCACAGGATAGCCGAGACTGGAAGGGACCTCTGGAGCACATCTAGTCCATCCCCCTGCTCAAAGCAGAGTCAGCTAGAGCAGGTTGCTCAGGACTGCATCCAGCCTAGTTTTGAATACCTCTAAAGATCCACATCCTGCCTGGGCAACATATTTCAGTGCTGAACTACCCTTACAGTAAGAAAGGTTGGGTTTTTTCCTTTGGAGGTTTTTTTTTTTCTTTTCTGAAGTTTAAATGGAATTTACTATATCTAAATTTATGGCCATTGCATCTTGTCCTGTTGCTGGGCACCACTGAGAAAAGTCTGGCTCTGTCTTTACTCCTTTCCATCAGGTATTCACACATAAGATTTCCAGTCCCCCAGCCTTCTCTTCTCCAAGCTAAACAATCCTCACTCTTTCAGCCCCGCCTCATATGTCTGATGCTCCAGTCCTTAACCATCTTTGTGGTCCTTCACAGGTCTCACCCCAGGATGACCATGTCTTGTGCTGGGGAGCCCAGAACTGGATGCAGCACTGTAGATGTGGTCTCACCACGTCTGAGTAGAGGGGTAGGATCTCCTCCCTTGACCTCCTGGCAACGCTATTCCTCTTGTAGCCGAGGATACTGTTGGTGTTCTTTGCCACGTGGCACATTGCTGGCTCATGTTCATCTGGATGCTAAGGGCTTCTCTTTAAACCCACTTGCCAGCCAGTCTGTCCACAGCCTGTACTGGCGTATGGTGCTACTACTCCACAGGTGCAGGCCTTTGCATATGCCTTTGTTGAATTTCATGAGGTTTCTGTTGACCTATTTCTCCAGACTGTCAAGGTCCCCCTGAATGGCAGCACAAACCACTAGTGTATCAACCACTCTTGCCAGTTCTTTGTCATTGGGAAACTTGTTGAGGGTGTGTATTACTCCACTGTCAGGTTATGAGTGAAGATGCTAAACACTGTTGGCCCCAGTATTGACCCCGGGTAGTTCCTGGCCTTGATCTGGGCTTGGTGCTGCTGATTTCCTAGCCTCAGCTCTGTACCCTTGGACAACGTCTCTATATTCCTCCTGGGTCACTTGACTCTGCCTCTACCTCTTGTATGCTTCCTCTTTATGTCTGAGTTTAGCCAGAAGTTCCATGTTCACCCATGCAGTCTTCCTGCCACCTTTTCTTGCATTCCGGCATGTCAGATGGATCATTCTTGAACTTGGAGGAGGTAATCCTTGAAAATCAACCAGGTATCCTTGATTACTCTTGTCCCTAGGACTGTTTCCCCTGGAATTCTTCCAAGCAGTTCCCTGATCTGTCCACTCTTCCTCAAGCCCTTCACCAGTAGGAACCACCTGGGCCCCTGTGCTCTTGACCCTCTCCCCTAAGGTGTCATGAATGGGTGGTTTAGAACACTTAAGGAATCACTGACAAAGGTATTAGCAAAAGTGGTCTTAATATGATGTGGTAAAGGGGCAACTTAACAAAATTCAATGGCAAGGTTCACTCTAATTCCTGCATGGGAGAAACATACAAAGAAAAATTGAGTTAGACTCAAGTTAAAATGATTCACAGGGAGACTGTAGACGCAAAAGGGTAAGGAGGACCCTCCCATTGAGCCACGAGGTTCAGAGTAGATCCCCTTTTTGAAGTCCTGATGGAGCTCAGGTGCTACTAGGTCCAATCTTAGTCTCAGACTCAGACAACGGTTTACATCTAAGGGATTGTACATGCAAAGTTTATGTAATGTTTCATTAGCATCAATTCAGCATTCAGTCAAAGTTATCAAAACAAGATCAAAGTTACCATACTACAAGGTTATGCATGATATTGGTTGCTTACCAAAGATCTGTCATTGGTAGAAGGTCTCTCTGCATTAAGGAGCAACATTGAGAGGTTTCCCACCTCACAGGGAGATCACTGCCGTACAGCCATGCTGTCTAGGAGGGAGAGCTCCAAGAAGGCTCACTTAGGCTGTCATATTTATGGGATAAATTGGTTGGCTTGTAGTTAAATTACATGCAATGGAAAAGGTATGCATGAAACTCCCTGTACCCATAACTTTGTTCTTTGATAAATGAGTCTTGGAAAAGCCATCCACCATCGACATGTCAATCGCATGATAGGTGTTCTAAGCTTGTATACACTGATACTCGTGGTGCAACTCTGCTCGTTTGTGGGTTTTTAGAGAACAGATTGAAACTAGAGGATTTCATGGCCTGGCTATGGCTGAGACCTTTACCTCCTTTGGAGCCTGTACCAAACAACTGCTAGTTTGGTTAAGAGGTTGAGTGCATCCATCACACAGGGCCATGTAGTCATGCTTGATATGTTCCAGGTCTCTCCAGGCTATTTTGGTTATGCCTGATGTGGAAGAGTAGCGTGAGGTAATAGTCCAAGCACTGAATAGCTCAGCTGAAAATGCTTGAAAGCCTTAGAAGTGTCTCCAAAATGTCCTAGATTGGAGTCCTTGGCAAGCACCAAACTGTCCCAGACAGCAGGTCACACCAGCAGGTTGGGTCCTCCATCCCTCACAGGGAGGGAGTCTCCCACTGCTACCACTTGCAGCTTCCGCCTGGTGTTGTCACAAAACTGATGGTTTGTGTACCCTGTTTCTATATTAAATAGATTTACTTGTGTAAGTAGTACAAAAGTTAGAGCAAGAGGTTGATGCCCCTTCTTGTAGAAGATAGTTGTTTTGCTCCTTAATGTGGTAGGTTACGCACCTAACCTGAGATGTCCAAACTTTTCAGTTGCTTCTGATGAATACATATATAGTGGTTGGTGTTTCTGTAGGAAGCTGGCATTTTTGTGTGAAACGAACACTAGATAATTCCCAAATGTTAACAATGAACAAACCTGTAGAAGTGGTCTTAGAAATGATGTCATGCCTCTCTTTTCCCCCTGTATTTTTATCTTCCGTTTTTGTCAGTTGTAAGGAGTCTGTGTCTTGTTTAGAATGTGAAAGTGTGCTGATGTGCAGTAATAGGGCAGAGGAAGAAACCATGAAGGCAATTCCTTAAATGACAGTGGCCTTAGTCTTACTCTCTGATTTCAAGTGTTCTTAATTTTGTACTATAACGTGCATTGACCATACTATAAAATTTAGTTTGTGTTTGAAGTTCTGACTTGGATGCAAATAATTTGAGAACATATCAGCTGAATGGGGGCAGATCATAGGGCTGTCTCGTCATGTTTTGTGTTTGACAGTGGCTATTGGAAGGTGTCTACAAAAGACTGTAAGAATACAGTAACTTGTAGTGCTTCTGTGGCATAATGCCACAGCTTTTGCTAAATCTAACTGCTGAAGGATTTCCAGAGCCAGAGTGATTATTTTGATGGATTTTTTTTTTCTTCTTCCATTAGTTATCCAGTCCTTAATGATTTTGTAGGGCTCACTGTCTGCAGTATCTTATTACAGCGTGGATCTGGTTTTATCTGCATGCATGTGAACAAGGTTCAGAATACATTCTTTTTATCTCCAAGTATGGTAGCAGACAAGAGTAATCACCAACAATCACAAGCCAGTTCACCATGTGGTATTTTATTTTCACCAGAAATCTCTGAACCTCTTCAGATGGTGGTATTTTGGGCTCAGCCTTGATAGGGAATGAGGACTGGGCTAATTGGAAATTGGTTTGGTGAAATGAAAAGTATACAAAAGGAGGTGTTGAAAGGTGATTGTTTACTTCAGAAGAGCAGGCATAGTGAAATTAGAGATCTGCAAGTAAAATCAGTTGCCCAAACAAACTTGAGAACTCGAATACATAGAGGGCTTGTAATTCTTGTAAGTTAAAGAGAAAAATAGGGTTTTTAACCCTTTTCTACAACAACATGATGAATAACCCTTCATAAAAGGAGGTTAGAAATAAGAACTGGAATGAGATACAGAAAAAGACTTGGTTAAAGCTATATCTTAGGTGAGATCTAAGTAGTCTGAATTTCAGTAACATTTCCTGTTGAGTTAATGCAGGTGAGAATTAGAGATTCATAAAAACAAATATATTTTAAGATGTGTATAGTTCTGGCTATGAGGAGAATACTGGAGAGATGTCAGAGTGGATGACACTGCTGGTTTTCTGCAGCATTGTTCTTGACAGTTGGTGACTGAAAAGTCACCTTAGCATAAAAAAAAGTGGATGCATGCTGATGAACTTTGCTGATGGTACAAAATTCAAAGGCACCCGTTATACTTGAGAAGCCATTACTAAAGAACTACATGACCTCGAGGAATTGAATTCCTGAACAAAATAGCATAAGTGTAAGGTGTCATAAGTACGAATTATTACAAAGAACCTTTGCAATAGGCTGGGACCTCAGTTTGAAATGCAGAGGATTAGGAAGAGGTGAGTGGGTTTAGCTGGTCACAGCTGAGCTTGAGCCATGGGGCCAAATTGAACAAATAGTCTCTGATAATGTATCAGACTATCTTTATTCTGTAGATGTGGGCAACAGTGATGTTGGGTACTGAGAAGAGTTCGTTTTAAGCACAGTATGTTTTTCAGGCTGATTAAGGTCAAAAGTAATTAATCCAATGTGGAATGTATAGAGAGCTGACTCAAATTGTTGGGTGAATGGTGGCTCTGCTTATGGTAAAATGTAGAGGACTTTGTTCTGCATGGCTAAACAAGCTGAGAACTGAGACGGGATGGTTGTTATTGGTGTTGAGGAGTGTGAGAAACTATTTAAAACAAAACCCAAACTAAATCAAGTGGTTATGGAAATAATAAATTCTGTAATCAGTAGATCTAAACATTCTAGAATTTTTCTGATTCGCTACAATATGCGTTCTGTGACATACTCTGAAGGAAACGTTTTGGTGGAGATCTGGCTCCTTATCGAACAAGGTGATTAGCTTTATCCTTTTGCAGCAGATGTTGCTGTTCCATTCTGCTCTTTCTAGCAATATTGGTGTGCTTAGTTACATGAAGGGTCTTTCATCAGTTCCTTTTATATTTTCATATTAGTAGAAAAATGCTATATGCTAAGTGAAAACTTGCAAAGAGTGGAGTCAGCAAAGTTGTAGTGTCAGACTCTGTGGAAGACGTTTTCTATATTCAGTCATATAGAGAGAATATTTATAAGGCTAATTGTTTATTTTGGGTCTGTTGGAAGTATTTACAAAAACAAACAATTGGGTGAGAATCCTTTCCAGATGTGATCTTATAAAAATGAATGGGAAATGACCACTCATGGAATTGGAATTCAAGTAGTTCATTATGTATCTGGAAGCCTGTTCTGTCCATTTTTGAAATAGATCAGGTTGTTAGAGAGAGGCCAGCAGGTGGTTTTCCAAAAACACAAGTTGACAGTAGTTCAAGCCTCTTATTTCAAACACGTGGTCTCTTGAGAAAAAATTTCAGACCTTACAGAACAAGGGAGTTTGGTTTTTTTTTAACTACCACTGCCTCCTGTTGCTCAGAACAAAGTGGAAAAATGAAAATGTTTGAATTTTAAAACTAAGACACAAACTTGCAAAAGTACTGATTTAGGAAGGAAAAGGTTTTTTATAACTAGTAATTTCACAAGGAATTTGGAAAAAGAGCTATTACTAAATTTAATTATATTAATACCAGCTATTATTGAACAATTAAATTTTCAAAATGGCTACAAAATTTTGATTGTAAAAAAGTGGGAACAATTCTCCCCTGCTTCTCACAGATTCCAGGAACAGTCATCTTCCCTGCTTTTCTGTAATTATTAACACAAGATGACTCTGAAGATGTTCTACTGCAGTTGTTTTTAAAACTGTCAGCCTAGTACCAGAATCCCAAGTGCTTGACACTGTAGAAATGAAGCTTGTGAGAGTTCTGCAAGTTTCTGGAGATTGTGGTGTCATAAAGTAATTTTAATATATGATCATAATGGATGTTTGAGGGATTGAGGGGCAAAGGGACAATAGGGGGTGAAATATGTATGGCCAACAGCTTTCAAATAGTTGCTGGCAGGTCACTCTCATACCCTTAGAATTTTTCCCCGTATGAACAACTGCAGTACACTGCCACTTCGAGCAGTTCTGGCTTTTTAGTCTCTGGAGGTGAAACACAGAATTTTTAGGCAGCTGTGACTAGGATTGGTTTGTGACTTGTCCACGTGCCTTTGTAATGTTGTAATGCTTAGATTCCTGTGGCTAGTGAATGGAACCAGAAGGCTCGTGTGGATGGATTAGGAGTGCTCAGCTCTCTACAGCATATCATCTCAAATTGTAACACAGTATGTATGAAAACATAGCCTGATAATTGTCTTCCATGAGGGAAAATCTTATGCAAGTGTTAAGGTTATTTTTATTCTAGAATAATTGTCAGAGAAGTCTGTTTTGAATATTGACAAAAGAGCATTCTGTGGGGCATGAGGGGAACCACCACAGCATGATTTGGTGCCTGGTTCTGTGATCTTTTATAAATGATCCCTGGAAGCATCGGTAGGGGCTATTGTATAGCTAAAGTGTAACTACAGTTGCTGGGAAACGTGAAGTGCCCTGGTTTGGTTTCCAACTGGGAGATATATTAGCACATTATGTATGTAGTATTTAATAGTGTGTAATAGTATGTCATTCTCATTACACTGAAATTAAAGGAGAACAAACTTTTTTTTTGTGGAAGGGACTTGGATCTCTTGCTCTGTTCCTTTTAATGGCAAAAGGGTGATAAACCTCATGTCCTTCTGTTTGTTTCTGGAAACTGACTTTGGGTAGAAAGATGCATCAATAAGACTTAAATCAAGGGGAACTTCTTGGGGCTGGTGAAGTCTTGCAGTGTGTTTAGAATGACAGAATCCAGGATGTTACACAGACACGCTGCCTGAAGAACTGAGTTGGTTTATCTCTGGGCTCAGCCAGTCACAGCTACCTGGTTCTCAAAACACTTAATTCAGCAGTGCAATTCAGATACCTCCAGATAAACTAAAATATGTTCTGGACTATCTTCCTCTTGGGGCTGCATGGGTTATGTAAGCTTTGAGATGTGAGAGCAGAAATAGATGGTATAGGTGGGAGATGCTGTATAAGTTAAATCTAATTTTTAAAGAGAAAATGTTGGCTCAGTGCTTGCCAGTGGCAACTTAGAAATTTTCGTTCATCTCTTCATGCTTCTGCAAAGTTTGGTGAAGTATAAACTGTGTGGTATTATGCTTATTTAGGCATTACTGATTTTTTTTCTTGTATGAGCGTTTTTCTATATCAACAATGTATTTTTGCTTAGTTAGTGTAAACCTCATCCTTTTAAGAACAATAACAAGTCTTTGAAGTGTTTGTTTTATTTCTTAAGGGAAAGATTCTAAGTACTCCTATCCTATTTTTCTTCATTTCATAACTATTCCCTCTACCTATGACATTTCCAGTTTAATTGTAATTTGTATATATTTTTGTTAGCTATAGAGGCTCCTTGCTGTTAGATTAAGAAGGTACACAATGGAACTTACCATCCGTGCACTGAAAGTGAGAAGCCGAAGAGCAGCAGTAGCTAGCTGCTTTTCCGCTTGACAGTGGGGAAAAAACCCAAATATGGCAGAGTAGTCTGCATAGGTCTTATACCTGTGTGCTTATGTGAGTGCTCATAGATTTCATGTGGATGTTCAAATCCAGATAACTGGGAACAGGATGTTTTTTAGGAGTGAATGAGTTTACCCAACTGAGAGAAGAGGAAAAAGAAAAATAAATCCTGCTCCAAAAAACCCTGGGGTCGGGGTAAGGAAGAAGCATGGCAGTTTGTGACAGTGATCCTTAGTAGGAGAAAATTGAAGAGGATTGCTTGTCACATCAAAGAAAAGGAGATAGTAGTCTGTGCACTGAAGAGTGGGAACAAAGTCCTTAAGAGGATGAGATATGTGAAAAGTTCAAGAGAGGAGGAGCCTGGGTTCTCAGGAGGAACCAATTTCAAGAGAAAAGGGTAGACAAAAGGTTTACTTTTGTTGGTAGTGGTGTTCGATCTGTTTTGGTTTCAACAGAAACAAAGTCTTTCTAAGGAGCTTTCATTCTTGGTGCCTGGGTGCAGTTTATTGGCAAAGAGAGAAATTGAGGTAGCAGTACTTTCTGATGCCAGATAGAATAAAACCCTGACACAGAGATGGTGTTAAATTTGTGCTTTATAGACAGGAGAGCATAAATGTCGCAGTGTGCGCATCTAAGGAATGTAGGAAGAACATGTTCATTATTGAGATAGAAAAAGAATGGCTGGATAAATAGGAATGTAGAATTTGAAGTGTTTGTTGCCTTTAAAAATATCACTTTTCATTTTAATGTTACAACTACTAAGTAACTTTTCTCTTATTTTTAACAGACTCTGAAGGCAGATCCAGAAGAACTGTTTACAAAACTGGAAAAAATTGGTAAGGGCTCTTTTGGTGAAGTTTTCAAAGGAATTGACAATCGGACCCAGAAAGTGGTTGCTATAAAAATTATTGACCTAGAAGAAGCAGAAGATGAAATAGAAGACATCCAACAAGAAATCACAGTGCTAAGTCAGTGTGACAGTCCATATGTAACTAAATATTATGGATCCTATTTAAAGGTAAGGCACTCACAGATGATGGTGATTTGATTTTATAAGTAATTCCTTTCCAAGTTAGCCAGTCGCGCCTGTTTTCGTTGGCAAGGTTTCATTCAGACCTCAGTTGAAGAAAAATATACTTTTGTCCTTTCAATTCTGAAGAATGAACAAGTTACTAAATTTTGTGAAGTATGTGACAGGACTTAATAGAAAAAAAATTGCACCGGTCTTGCTATTTCTGTACAAAAAGAAATGAATTTAAATAACATCATTTTATTTAGCTCTAAGTAAGATGTGTACATTCTCTTAATATTAGGAGAATGTAAGTTTAACTTGTTTAAATTCAGAAAATATAACCTAAGTCTGCACTGGAGTTGTCAAAACACTAAAAACAGTGTAGTATCAGCTGTTTTGCTAAGCTTGAAAGTTTTTGTCAAGGTTTGGTTAGTGGGAAAGCTTAGGTTGCTTTTCCAAGGAGACTGAACCTAGCCTTGATCTGAGTGATTTAAAAATTAAAATTTAATTTATTTGGACATTAGCAAACAGCATATTAGCTGTAAGCTGAAGCTAATGGAAGGGGTTTCCATTAACTGCCTTCAGAACCTGTTTCCCTTCCCTCCCCGTGCCATATTAATTAATTTCAGAGTTCATTTTAAGTGTGCCGGGTAAAGGTGGTTTTTTTGGTTTTGGTTGTTTTTGTTTTGTTTTAATTGGATGGATATAGTGATTTACTACTACTAGAAAGTAGTGAAAATATCTGGAAGCTTTTGATACTACTTTATTTCTTTGGTCAGGCTTTGTCCCCATCTGGACAGCTTTCTTTTGTGACAGTGAGATAGTAATCTAGATAAGAGATCGTTCTCTTGACAGGGTTTGGATTTACAAGTACGCAGAAAACACCTTAAGGTTAGTTTTCAGTCTGCTTTTGCTTTTGTGGAAGCATTCTATTTCATCAGCAAAGGCATGAAGATTCTGAAAGGGGCACCCTGTTTTATCTCTGGATTTCTGAGACTGCCAGTTAGTTTACCAGGGAAAGAAGGACTTTTTCCCAATCTAGGAGACATATTACTGAGGGGACAGACAGTTTTTCTTTTTTTCCTTGTGCTCTGAGCCAGTTTGGTTGGACAGCTTGTCACTGAAGGCTTTGTGAATGATTTCAGACCTGGTAAATTGTCATCAGTACCGGACTTAGGAGTTATATATAGTTTAGGTCTCAGAAGCATCAGGAGGCATGTAGTTGAGCACAGTAAATCAGATAAATTTTTCATTGTGGCTTTTATGTCTTCTTTTGAAATTTCGTAGTCTAGGTTTGGTAGTTAAGTACGGCAAAAAGGCAAAAGTGGGATTTCTCTCCTGGACTGTCTCTCTACTTCAAATCTGTTCATTTTAGAGGAGGAACAATAAGATTTGTAGCATAAGTGAAATAGAACACAAAAGAAATAGTTAGAGCTTTGATGGGAATGCAACTTAATAGTTTTTAAAACGGGTACTAGCAATGTGGCTGAAAAAGAGGATCCAGTGTCCAAATTCGAACTGAGTGAATGTCAACGTCTTGTGAAGATAGTATAGCAACTGTTGCTTTTCCTAATTGAAGGAGAGGGGAGACTGTAGGGCTCCGTAGCCTGAATGGGTTTGGCCAGATGGGAGTGTCATTAGTGATATTTGTGCTTATTGTTGTGAGGAGGACCTTCCGAAAATACTTGTACCTTCCACATCCCTTCTGTCAAGCGCAGTAGCCTGTGAATTTCCCAGTTTGTGTCAGTTTTCTAAGATACTGCACTTAGAGTGGCTATGTATACTTTCCTCCAAAAGTAACCAATTCATAGCTCTTTCTACATCTAGTTGAATGTACAGCTAGTCATGTTTATTCATTACTTCAGTTCTTTGTGAATGTATGTTGTTTTCAAGACACTTGGTACTACAGAACTTTTGGTCTTCAAGACAAAAACTTCACTTCTTTACACTGGTAAAAATAAACATGGTTATTAGGTGATGCTGAAGTGACAGAATCTTTGCAAAGGAAACATTTTGCAGTTCCGTTAGCTTTCTTAAGTAAGGGTCAGGGCTTGTTATTGGATGGTAATAATGTGTCATCATATACAAACACCCTTACTTAAAAAGGACCATATTAATGTTTAAATGAATTGGTTAATATTCTTGGCTAAGAATCCAGGTTTATTTGCTGCAGATCTTTTGTTATATTTGCAAGCCAGGACTGCCATATGCAGTTCTAAGGGCCTGACCACCTTTTAAAGTCTATTTCTGACAATGTGATAATCCATCACCAAGAATGTTCAACATATTAATTTTCCACATTTTGAGTGATTAGGAGACATAATTTCTTCCATGATTGGACAGTTTAGCTCTAATTACAAGAAAGGTATTAATGTTTTCCTCACACAATGAACTTATTTGAAGTAAGCAAGTGGGGAAAATGATAGGATCTTAGGTTATATTGCCAGCCACTGCAGCCATTATTATTCTCTAAAGCCTGTGCAGCATGTCGTGTGCTGACCATGTGTCTGTTGGATCTTGGATAGAAAGAAGTACTGTTTATAGAGGACTCCTAAATCGGTTTTCTATAAATTATTTTTGGCAGACAAATAGCAATTCCAATAACAATTTCAATCTCTCATTTTTTTCCTTCTAGCTCTAGATCAGTCTTTGTTTCCCTAGGTTTCTTGCGTGTCCTTTTGTGAGCTGAAGAGGTGTCTTATTATGTAATAACTTTTTTCCTAAGTACTCCCATGTCAGTTGTTAAGTAACAGTATGTATCTTTTATGGCAACTCTTTGGTATTTATTTTGCTAAAACAAGTGTCAGGATACTGGAAAAGAAAAATTTCTATCCCATTTGGGACACTGGCAGACCTGATGGTTAATATTTCATGTCCCTTTCTAGAAGTTTATGTAGTTGCAGAATACCTGCTCTGACATACTTTAAAATATTTGACAGATTTTTAAGAGGCATACTGTATTTTCAGCAAAGATGGTTGGGGGGCATTGCCATGAAGACTTCTATATTTTTGAAGATTTTCTAGGTAGCCAGAATGTCTTGGGGTTGTGGCGGTTTTTATTTTGTTTGTTTGTTAAATATCTGAATCGTCTGTCTTTTGAGAAATCCTTGTGGTGTTCTTCATTCTCTGTTATTCCACACCTGCTTCAATTAAGCTACATGATTATACATGCCAGTGTGTTAAGGGGCCTGTTGCTTGAAATTTGAGCAGGCTTATATAATACTGCTGTACTTGCCTGAGGCCTCTTACTGTCTTCAGATGATGTTTGTGAGAACAGCTTGTCCAGCTCTTGGTGTCTACACGCATGATATACATGGAAGTACAGCTTGAAATAAGTATTATCATTCAATGAGTTAATGGCAGTTATTTTGTCCTAGAAATCTACTTTTTTTAAAAAAAAGTTAATTTTTAGCTACTTTTTAGAATAGGGTGGTGTACTCAAAGGCCTTGTTAAATTTTCTTACTCTAAGATTTTTTTTTTTGTATTCCAACTTTATCTTTTCAGAAATGTTTGCTTTATAGCAATTTTTTTTTTTCATATCCAGAGACTAAGCCATATCTGTTCATGTGAGGTATGACTGCTTTAACACAGTGAGTCTTAAATAAAAAGCAGTTTATTGCTTCCATAGAGCAAGTCTTCTGTTCCCTCTAGACTTTGTTTGTGGTGGTTTGTGTATAACTGCTGTCATCAGCATTCACTGAAATAGAGCAATAAGCAGTAGTGAAGTAGGTACCAGTTTAGGTTGTCATGCTGAATATAGTTTAATTTGCAGAACACCTTTTTGTCAGAAACCCTAAGGTGTCCATATAAAACAGAAAAACAAATACTCCTTTCTAAAGCCACGCTTTTAAATATGTCATCTTCACGTTCCCATTCTATTAGGACAAAGGGCTTTTGTCTGCTGTAGGAGATGGTAAGTAATCGGAATGTTGCTCTTAAATCATGTCACTGCAACATGCTTTATATGGGTGCATGTATCTAGAGAGCTTGACGTCCCTTATCTGCCATGGCATGTTAAAATCCTTTATCAACGTTCCTTAATGAAGTAAGCTTAACAAAATAGGTAGTGACTCCATTATTTCTCTGCTCTGCGAACCGTATCTATTCTTGCTGTCTTCGAAATGAAAGGTTCATCTGTTCCATCTGTGATCCAATTAAATGATCTGTAGATAGAAGAACTATAGTTCTTTTTAGATCCGTGTAAAATTAATTCATTAAACTTCTCTGGGACTGTTTACTACTTTATATTTTAGGTGACAGCATCCTCTGCCTCCTTTGTGGTGGAATAGGGATTCTTTGTGGTTTTTGTTAGATTTATTTTTTAATTTTTTCTTATAAAATTGTCTAAAGTTGTTTACTGTTTCTTCTGAGTTGTACCATACCGTAACTCTTCAAAAGTATTGCTATGCTATTTATTCTAAAAGTTTTTCTATTTGGAGCTTGTCAGCTCTGCTTTTTGCATCTTACTCTGCTTTACCAATTTTTCAAGTGCTTGGTTAGATTTAGTTCTGAAGCTGTTTCTCTTGCCTTTTTTAGTCCAAGTTGTCTGGAATCTGTTTTATTTCCAAGATTCAGATGCCTCTCTGATAATGTTTATTCAGTTTTGTTAATAACTTTAATTGCTGCTTTATTATAACTTCATAACTTTTTCATATTTCTTTGATCTTGGATTATTATTTAGAAATATAAGAGGAAATTAATTTGTCTTTAAATGGTTGAAGAACAAAATTTCTTGGCGCTTTTACATATACATATATACATATGTATGTGTATATATATACACATGTCACTCAAAGCTGAGGTTAATATTTCTGTATGGACAAAAGCAGAGATCCATATATTATGTATGTATGCATATGACATTAAGAAGTCTTTAAATTCCCTTAGACTTCTTTACATATGAATATAATGGTAGAGCAAATGGTCACTAAGTAGTTTCAACATCCAATATAACTATGTACAAGTGATATTGAACTGGTATTGAGCTAGTACATATTTTAAAAAAATATTACTGTCTCTAAACTCATGTTTCTTCATCCCTGAGACTAGTATCACTATAGTGTAATACTGACAGTGTTATTCTGGCACACTTTGTAGCTTTTGAGATACCCTCTTTTGAACTGTTTAAACTTTTTGACCCAGTGAGACTCAGACTTCTTTGGTTACCCCCTTCTTTTACCCAGACAACTTCCCATTCCGTAGAATTATTTTTAAAATTCTTTAAAAAAAAAAAAAAGTTTGTTAGAAGAGCTGATGCTTGTAAGGTTCATAAAGGATAGCTGCTGATACTTTCATTTTAGTCTTTATACCTGTATGGGGTTTTATTTCATGCCTAGGATATAATATACCTACTGCTGTAAGTCCAGCTGGTGTTTATATAGAGAGCAAGGAAACAGAAGATAAGTCCTGCTTAAATTTTATAAATGACACAGTATACCCTCATGAAAAAAAAACCCCATGCCACTCCTGTGAAGTTTGATTAACTGAGTTCTGTAGAACAATGAGTTCAGGCAAATGAAGTCTAGAAATAAAGATTTATTTTTGAAAAGCAGTGATTCTGAAAGTAATGTATAGTTAGTTTTGGGTAATCAGATGAACATGAGGTTGGTAAATAATTCTGTGGCTGAGCCAATATAAGACTTGCATTGGCTAGGGCTTTGGTGTACATGGCATCAGTGATGCCATTCTTGGAATAATGTGGCCAGTTCACAGTGTGGCTGGAAAACTGTAATGCATTAAGTAAAGAGCTTCAGGAAGAGTTTGAGGTTTGGAAAGCCTGTATTCCAGAGAAAGGCTTGAGTTCAGGCTGGATTTTGTTTATCCCAGAGAAGGTTTGGGAGTGACTCTGTGTATACATGAAAGCTTTTCCATGTTTAAGTGCTGATAGTTCAGTGCTTTCTAATCTGTTATGCCAAAATACGACAAGCTGTAATTGCTGAGTGGTCAAGCTAAGCAAATTTCATCTGGTAATCACACACACTTTTTTAAAGGGAAGATAGCTTAAATATTGGAAAAGTTTACATGAGGTGGATTTTCTGTCACTTGCAGTTATTTTTAAAATCAGTATTTGCTGAATTTAAAGAACCTAAGCTTGTGTGCCTTAGGAAACTCAAGGACATTAATGAAGATATGTTGAATATTCTTGCCACAGCAATCTAGGTATTGTAACTTTGAATGTGAATGTTTCTATGTGACTTCAATAAGTTTTATTTTGATGTCCTTTTGCTTTACAGCTTTAACTGGTTTACTTTTAACATTTACTAGCAACTCTGAACTGATGTGACCTTAAATGTATGCTGTGGGTCAGGTGGAATTTAACGGATGTGGCGCATTCTGTCATCATTTGATATAGCAGGCGGCCTGTGGCAGGTTACATCATGATTGTCAGGGTGGGAGAGCAGAGGGGAGATTGTCCTCAACATTTTGACAGTAGAATCCACTGCAAGAGGGGGTGCTACCTCAGCACAGGGAGGAGTGAAATGTCAGTAGTTTCTTGATGCTCCACCATCTGTGTTGTGTGCCCAGCCCCACAGCAGCAGCTAGTGCCCTTTCAGACGTGACTTTTGCAAACTGGTCACTGAACTTTGGGTTCACTGGGCACACTTGAATGAAAAAAAGCTGTAACTCTCCCTCATTTTGCCTGCTACAGTTGCAGCCATGTTGTCATTATTGCACTTTGTGAGGGGTTGAGGTGGACTGCCTTCTCTTTTCTCTTGACCAGAGCCAGATGGAATTGTCTTATCCTGTAGGAATTCATGCACCTGCAGCTGAAATAAGAGTGGGGCTGGGACTGCAAAATCTCTCTTATTGCGACAGTGCTGGGAGCAAAATGAGGGACAGGTTCCTGTGTGGAAGTCACTATTCTCAGTATGCTTACTTTTCTTCTGAAGCCTTTGGTAACTCCCTCGGTTCTCACCAGGCAGCAGTAGCCTTCTCAGGGGGGGTGAACAGATGTTGCCTTTATTTGTCTGTAGTAAATGTGAAACTGGCATCTGACTGGACAGCCTTGAAAAAGGTGGCAAGAGAGTTTCTGTAAGGGTTCTGATAGGCTTTCAGAAGTTGAAAGCTTCCATTGACATAACCCCTGAAGGCCATAAATAAGACATAGGAAAAAGGGTGCAAAAGAACCCATGAACTCTGTCTCTCTAGCACAGGTGGTTTTGCTGTGGGGCCCTGTTTTCATATTTAAAACAGTTTGTCCCTTCTTATTGCAGAGGTGGTTACCTTGCAACTCTGAAGCTTTGTTGCCCATAGTCTTGCTACTGTTGTCTTTCCCTGTAGTCATTTGCTGTGCTCCTAATGAGAAATGAGTCCCTTCTTTGCATTGTCTTTATTCAAGGTAACAGTTTCAAATTGTGACTTCAGAAGCTTTTTATTCCACTACTTTCTTTTAGCAGTCCTAGGGATTATTATAATTTTCTGCAATCAGCATCATACTGTAGTATTTTTCTGCATCTGTGGAAAAATCTACCTAGTAAGCAATTGTGACTTCAAGAATTTTCCGTTTCATCAGCGTAATCAGTTTCACACTGTTAGCCTTTTAAGACTAAATAATTCTTACTGTACAAGTGTATCAAGGTCGGCAAGCATCACTAGTATATCTCAAAGAAAACTGAGATTTCACAATAACTATATTTCGTATTGCACAGTGTTTAAGTACTTAACTGTGTCATGTTATTCTGATCTTGTTTTAAATAAAAATTTAGAAAGCTGACTGTAAAACATAATTTCTTGGAAGTACTATGTTTGTTTCGTGCTTGTTGTGATGGCCTTAAAAGCTGCCTCTATACTGCTCTGATTGCTGGCTTCTGTACAGTATGAAGTACCCTGTGCATAATTTCATATCTCAGTATCTGCCTTTAGGCAGATCTAACAGCTAGCTGCTGCTGGAGCAGGCAGCCACAGTATCTTGTTCCCCATCCTGCTTTCATGTTCCTGCCATTTTACTTGTATTGGATGTGTTGACTGCATAATGACTTGTTTCACTTGGGAAACAAGCTTCCCCCATGCCTTCCTCAATGCCAGAGAGGTGGTAGAGTCACCACCCTGGAAGTATTTAAAAGACATGTAGACGTGGCACTTCAGGGCATGGTTTAGGAGACATGGTGGTGTTGGGTTGATGGTTGAACTTGATGATCCTAGAGGTCTTTTCCAACCTTAATGATTCTATGATTCTCCTGCCTCTTCCAAAAGTAACCTGTTCCTTGAAAAGAGCAAACCCCAAACCCTTACAGGTTAGCAAGTTCGGACCTGTGGCTTCAAAATTGCTAGGTCTGGTGCAAAAAAAAAAAAAAAAGGGGGGGGGGGAAGGGAAAGGTAGAGTTGGGTGGCCCCAAAACTGGAAGGTTGGGAGAGAGAGAAGGACCACAGTTTTTGGTAACAGCTTACTTCTAGATTAGCTGTAACCTGAAGTCTTGTATCTAGTTTGGCCATACAGATCAGGATGATGCAGGATTTCTTTCTAACAGTATGTAATACTGTTTGTCAAATGTCCTTCTGTGTCTTGCATGTTAACTGCTCCACTTGTTGCTGCGGGCCTTGAGATATCTGAAAAGGGTGTATTAGTATGGCATCTAGGTGCAAGCTCTTTGCTGCTGAAAGGGGAAGTCCACCTCTGCCTTGTGACTGGCTGCCTCCTCACCCTAGCAGCAGGGGCTATTTAAACTTTCAGTGAAGTGGTTCAGCTCACTGAGTTGGCAGGGGACTAACTGCCTTTTTTTTTTTTTCCCTCCCTTGTTTTTTTTTTTTAAGGATGGGGGGATTGTACTCTGATGGTTCAGATTGGTCTAAAGTTTTATAGGAGCACACTGCCAAATCATTGTTTATGAAACTTCTTTGATTAGCCAATGGTAATGCTGAAAGAAGCATGTGTGTATGTATTTGTGCACAGGTTTAGGTGGAGTAGTTTCATGGGCTGGTGCTGCATCTTGTTGCCCAAATAAGCTTCCTGGCACAAGGCTTTTCAGCTAGAATATGACCATTGGCATAACCAGGTAGATGCCAGTCTATTGATCCAATGTTCTTATGAACCTCTAAATCATTTGCCATTTTGATTGAAAACTTCTTTCTTTACATACCTCTGTCATAATCTCGTGTTCTTACATAGCTACTATGTTTGTGTTATACCTTTTGTGTGAACATTATGTAGTTTCTATTGCTCAGTTAACTTTCTTTTACTTCAATATACTTTGGCATTTATACAGTTCTTTGGGTCAAGTGAATTCTTCAAAGTCTTCATATGGTGTCTATGGAGATAGTTGTATAAAAGCAGAACAGTCACGTTCTTTATACATATAAGGGAATATTTATGGCATGTTACAGAGCATGTTAATAAGCATATTAAAATGATGAATGTAGAACTCTCAGAAATTGTTATTTGGAAAAAGTTGGTTAGACTCAAATATTGAACTTCAGAAGGAAGGTTCCATAGTGAATAGGTTTGTGGACTGTATTAGTTCTAAAACATTGCAGTTCTTATATTCAAGAGCCAGTGTTTTCACCCAAATTCTTAAGGTTCTTTCTGTGTAGTTTTTTCATTATATTACTAAATTTGTAAGCTGTTGATTATTTCTATCCCAAATGCTAACCATTTGGAGGTACCGAAGCTTTCTCCCTCTCTGCTTTCTTCAAAAGTTCCTTGAAACAGTGATTTGTAAGAAGGAAGCAAAAACTTAGGGGAGGAAGGCAAAATGAAAATGATAGATGTGACTAGGTGTTTTAGCAGTAATTAGAGGTCAGGGGAAGAATTTTAAAGAGAACAAGTGGAAAATAAAAAGGGTTTGCTGAAAAACTATATGTTTTGCAGCGATTGGAGTGATGAGCTTGGCAGAAGTCTGAGTTGAAGATCCTGGGCAATTTTAGGGCTGATATGTATAACTTCATTAGCAGTAAGAGTTTTGAAGAAGGATTGGCCTATGAATATTCTGTAAAGGAAGCAGTGGAATTTAATATTAAATATTTAATATTAACTATTTTCTGTTGGAAGTTTGTTTCTGATCTAGAGAGGGGAGTGATTCATAAAACCCGAGCGTTATTGATGTGAACCACTCCAGTGAAATAGGTAGATATGTACATGCAAGTAGGGGGACATTTTGTTGGGGGGGGGAACCCCAAACCCCTAAATTACTAGTCGCGGTATTCATCGGATGCAAGGTTCACTTGTTAGTTCTGCTTTTGTTGTAATACGGTTTATGTGGATGAATTAATTCTGTAAACTAATGCTGATTTACTTTTGCTTCCAATTTCCCATTTTGGGACTTTTTACAGTTTATCAATAACCATGTGATGATGTATTTCTCAGTAAAATTCAGTTCCATGTGGAGTTTTGATTATGGGTTACTTTTTTGTGTTTCTTGGCTTCTCGGTGACTCTCTGTAAGAGGTCAATAGAGGAAATGTTGGGATTGTCATAGAACCACAGAAGTCACCCATTAATCTTAGTGTACTTCTTTAAATGGTCTTCCTGGGAAAAGATCTGCCGCAGATTGCATTTAGGTTTTTTTCCCCCCATAAGGTAATGACTCGATAGGTGTGGTTATGAACTAGTTATTTGCCTGGTGGACAGGGAAATGTATTGTCAGCGCCACTAGGTAATAAAAATCTTAAAAGGATAATGGTTGTAAGGGACAGGATTTTTCACTCTCTCACCATGGCTTTTTTTAAGTGAGAAAAGGGAAAATGGCTGTAGGCAGGTGGGAAGAGGGACAGTATGTGCTCATGTACACTTAATGTTCCATAGAAGTGGTTACTCCTTTAGGAAGTCAAACCCGTACGGTTCTTCAGTTGTGTAAGTTTCATGTGTTTACTAGCTAGGAACTGGTTTTGCAGCCAATACAAGAAGAAATATTTTGGTGGTGGTTTTTTTGGGGGCGTGGGTGGGGTAGCGGGTGGGGTGGTTTTTTTTTCCTGTTTGCTTCTACTGTAATATACTTTGGTAGAAGAGTTATAAACCAAGATTGTCCATTAGTTTGAAGCTCTGGGAAATCATGTACTTATTATGACATGCCCAGGCTTGTGACAGCTGGGCTATAAAGATTCATTTCTGTGGTGGAAGGGCATGTGCCCAGGAAATGTGCCAAAGAGGCTGTGAATATGGACACTGTTAGAGATTACTCACACTAAGGAAAACATGGAGCTTGTGGTTCTAGCATGTTGGCATGCAAACACAAAAGTCTGCTAAACGTTCTGCAGAAGGAATCTTTTATCAGTACTGTGACAGAACTTTTATTGTTGGTTTTTTTTTTGTTGTTTCCTAGCAAGTGGCTCTGCAAGCTCTGTTACAACTAGCTTATGACAAAAAGAATGCATTTAAGGATTAATTGTATACTGCTGTAGCAATTGCAAAAGGTAATTGTTGGAGAGTGACTGCTGCATTAGATGCTGGAATACATGGACTAGTACGTATGTCTAGAAATGAAAATGTGATTTTTTTTTTTTTCTTGAGGCTTGAGGAAAGCAGGAATTTCAGTGTGTTGAAAAATTATTCCAAAGGCATAAAATACTGTATACCAAAGTGGTTCTGCTTAGTCTGAAAAATTATGTTGCCTATGTCTTTCATGGAGTTCATAGTGTCCAAACTGGAATGAACAATTCTTCTTTTTCCTTGGTCTCTGTTCTGCATTGGATACCCAGCAGATGCATTTATTTTTTTTTTCTTTGTGGTTGAACATGTTAGATGGCTGACAGACCTTGATTAAAGGACATAAATGCGCCACATGCAAAACCACAATGATTTCTTTGATTGCAGGGACCTTTTGGCCAGCTTGCAGTAAGGACTTGTGTTTAGAAGAGAACCTTTGGGCTCATCTGTATCTCCCTCCCCTCAAAGGGATGGCAGCCCGAGGACAGCTAGCATTCATCCTGACGCCAAGAGACTTCAAAGGAGGTAAGCGCCTCAGAAATGCTCCCCAGACAAAATAATTCCCATCAGTCCTGCACCCCGGCATGGTAATATTCTTTAGTAGAGCATTACCATCTCCTAAAGGTTTCTGTTAATGGATCCTTCATGAAAATTTTTTTGAGAACTCCATGAGGCTTCATCAGCTGGTTGCAGCCCCCTTCAGATTCATGGAAATGTCCCTTGCTGTCACTAATCTGTGTCCGTTTGCTTAAGAACATGCCCCCAGTGTAGGGAAAAAGATATTTTATACTTCTGGGGTTTGTACTCAGACATATGCTACCCTCCTTGACTTTTTTTTCATATTTTGGATGAGGTTCAAACTTGAGATTTTTCCTTATTCATGATCTTTAAGGATAAAGTCAAGGGGAAAAAAAAAACCAAACCCTGATGCTGCACAGTTTTAAAAGGCTTTTACTTAAATGAATCTCTGAATGATTCTTTAATATCCAGATGATTTCCACCTAATTCTTTGTGTGTTTAAATGTCTAGTGAGCATTATCTCATAAAAGTTCTGTAGAAACAAATTATTGTATTTCATTTTCCTGGAGGGGAATATGTCCTTACATTTTTTTTTTCTTGTTAGAAATGTCTTCTACATGCAGCACAGCTGTTTGTTCCAAATTCCTATGGAATAATTATTTAGTAGAAAGAGCAATTTAAAATAAACAGAAATTTACCTTGAGATCAGAAATTTAAACACAAAAATCCTATGCTAGCTTTTTAACTTATTCTTAATATTTTATAAAAGCAGACTTTTCAGGGTTGATTTCCTCACATTCCCCACCCACCTTCCGGTCACTTGTACAAATACTGAGATATAGATATTGTCTTTCTTTGTGTTTATTCCAGAAAACACTATATGAAACCCACTAAGAATATGACTGGAATCAAAAGGAAGAACTTTCTCTTTTTTTTTTTTTTTTTTTTTTTAAATGGGAATATTTGGGAGTGTAGTAGACCCTTAGTAAATATGAGTTATATGTTTGCTGAACAGATTTTTTCTTAAGGGTGTGGACTTGAGGACCATAGTTGGCACTCAGACCATTTAAGCTGTAGCTGTTATTAAGTCCTGTATGATTGCAGGTACCCTGTTTAACAACTTTTGCCTTGTTTTTTCCATTTATGACAAGAGTATGTTATTTAGCTATTTGTCGTCTTTAAAGCTAAGAAAGAGCTTTCTGACTATGTAGAGTAGTTTTAATATCTGCCATCTAGCTAGCCTTCTTATTGGGCTACCATGTAAATATGTAAATACAAAGGTTCTGTAGATTGTAACTTAAGTATGTTTAGGTAGTAAAGAAGTGGATCATCCTATAAAATAATATTTTACCTAATTCTACACTTCTGTAGCTTTGGAAGAGAATTACCTATGGATATTGTGAGCAACTTGTAGATCCTCCAGACTTAAAATGTTTACAGGTCCTTGCTATGTTGATACATTAAATTAGCTTGGGTTTTGCTTGACTGTGTTCAAATGTTTTGATGGTGTTTGTTGGGTTTTATGGGTTTGGGTTATTTTGTTTGTTTGTTTTTGTGTGTTTTCTCCAAATGCTGAGATTTGTTTTACAGTAGTCAGCTTCCTTAACTTCATTGGAAAAATTTCTTTTTGTAGTTTTCTACACTTCATATGTTGTTCAACTGTAGGAATTTAGTTTTTTTTTTTTCTGAATATATTGTCTTTCCACAATGTGTTATTTCTATACCCTTTCTTCTGCTGTTCAAAGAGGTAAAACAAATATTGAAATTCAAAGAAGGAAACTTTCAGAAAACTGCAATTTTCTTTTTCTGGGAATTATTCGAACGCTTATTTTTTAACTCTATGAGATATTACTGAATGTGCCAAATAAGCAGTAGCACACTGCAGCTTGTGTATATCTTACAAGGTTCATTCTGTTCCTGTAAGACAAGCTAAATCACAAATACAGTTTATTTTTATTAATGGGTTGCCCTCCCCTGTGAGCAGATGAGAAGGAAATAAAGGCATGGTTTTTTCCTTCATTTGAGTGGCCTTTTAGTGTCAGTGAAAGTGGAGGTGTTTTTGGTTTTTGTTAGGTTTTGTTTTGCTGAGTAAATTCGGTCTTATGCCTACCTCTCTAAGAATTCCACAAGAAAGAGTAGAAACAGGGCTGAGAATTTCTAGAGCTCTTTCTAGTGTAAGATAAAATATCTGTTGATGGACACACATTCTGATAAAATGAGAGCATGAAGTATTATATTGGAAACACTGGAATTCATGAAATAGTTAAATTCCTTTCAAAGACAAATCTAGTTACTGCTTTGTCAGTTTTTCCTGGAGGGAACTGATATTCAAAGCAATATTCTTTCTCTTTGGAGCCTTTCAAACTGATAGTAAAATATTCATTTAAGAAGCAAAATAAATTTTAACTGTTCTCTTTAATAGCATAGCAGATCATCTACTTTGGCATGGGTAGGTTTTTGCACATACTTTCTGATGAATTCATTACCTTTAAACTGTATTTCGTAACATCTGCTTTTGCTCCTCTTATCCTGCTTTGGGGTTTTAGAGTATATTAATATCCAAGGTTAAAGATGGCGAGTTCACTGCAGCTGTTGGTGTTTCAGTTATTTTTCAGCTTTTTAGAGAACACTGGACAGTACTTGAAGACTCTGCTTTAAAATGTGGACCATTAGTTGTGACAGGATAAGGGAGGGGTAGGGAGAGGGAAAGGATGATTTACCCAGAGGATGTCTTTGGTGGCTAAGGCACCCTGGCTGTCTTTAGCCTTATTCTCTCATAAAGTAGTTTCTCTTGTTCTTTAAAGCCAACAGTAATCTTTCCGTGCCATCTGACTTCCAGGTGCTCTGAAACAAGTGTCTTTAGGAAATACTACAGTATGTTTTTATTTAATGAAATCTAATGGCATAACAAATAGCTTCCCCCATTATGAAATGATACGGCAATCTATACCAACTTGTGTTGTAGTAGTTGGAAATAGATGGAAGAACATCAGCAGGTGAATAGACTGTCAAAAAAAAAAAACAAAAGTTCAAGTGAAGGATTAACTGCATGATGGAACTCAATATGCTTCCTAGGAAGTGTTGGAAAGATAGTGGCATTCTTTATTCCTTGTAATGAGGCCAGAGGACTTTTTGTTCATCAGATATGAAAGAAAAAATAGTAGTTAATGAGATTGCCTTTGAGAACAAACCCTATGGTCTTAGAAAGGTGGTGTGAATCAGCACTGAAAGGTTTGGGGTGGTTTGTGGGTTGTGTTCCCCCCGCCCCCAGCTTTGTCCTCTGTGAAGACAGTTCCAAAAGCTCATTAAAGCATTATGGCCTTTCTTGATAGCTGTTGAACATAGGACCCTAGATATGGAGCAGTAGAATCAGTTTGTCCATTTGCAGTGGAAAGGTCTTGATTATTTACTACTTACACTAACAGAATTGGGTACCCATGGTGTTCAAATTTTGGAGAAACTGCGGTGTAAATAACTTTCTGTGGTGATCGGTAATCCTATCTTTTGTCTCATCCCTTCCATCTGTCAAAGAGTTATTATGTGACATTGAGCAATCCAACAGACATCTGGATAGGCTGCCTGAAGTTCAACGGTGCATTGCTTACCTTCTCTGTCCAAGGATTTCGTACTGGAGAGAATGGAACAAAAGCAGATAGTGGTGTGCTATTCATTCTGTGCTGTTAACATATAGCAGTGCTGGATCTAGTTCTGATTAGGTTTAAATTGAACTGATAATACATACAGGTAATAGTTATAACTCGTCAAGAAATGACAAGAATTAAGGCTATGAGGTAGAGCTGTATGTATGCCTTGCCAAAACCATGCATCTGCTGAATAACATAATAGCCACCTTGTACTGTTAAAGAACTCACTTTTGGCAAATGGTATCTGTTCTAATACTAATCTGTGGGTCTAGAAATTGAACAGTCAACTAACAACTGGAAAGTTTGCAAATCCTGATGAGTTTCAAGGATCTAATGGCAATACATTAACTCATAGGTGCCTTCTCTCTAAAACCTAAAATAGTAATTTCCTTGCATATGCATTCATTTTCATGAAAGGATAAGCTCCAGGGAAAGGGCACTTAAAATATTTTGGATGTTTTGATACTTCTTGATACATGTTTTCAGATTTTAGAGAGTTGGCAACATTTAGCATTGTAGTGGAGAGGTTTGAGCTTGTCTAAGAGGAGCAGGAGCCACAAATACTTAAGTGCCATTTCCTGTCACTGCCTCAATGCATCATTTATGGCATTGTACATTTTTTTTTTTGATTGATCTGTATCTTACTTCTGCACATAAGCTCACAGATGTCCATGTGAGTTAGTAAATAATGAGAACTGAAATGCCAGGATGTGCCTGTTCTTTATCCTGTGTAACAAGACAGTGACTACTATATTGTGACTTGGTCTTGAAAGGAGATGGTGAATGAATAAAATGGTGCCTGAGGCTGAACTTGATTGTGAGGAAAGGAAAGCATTTTGAAGAATCCAGGTATATGTGAGCGATCACATTCCTTAAGGTGTATTTCTCGTTGGTTAATCAATCATTTCTTCCTCTATTTATGAAGGGTGTCAGAGTGATAAATGCTTTCAGATTAATCTTAAACAGGTGGTTTTGTGCTTCTATCTTCCGAGGGTTGCACAGCTTCTTTTGAGGCCAGACCCTCTTTGTTGGGGGCTGGTGAGAGAGCATCTCTGGCATTATGTGGTTCTGCCACCTGCTGGCTTTGTCGAGCAGTATGGGCTTAAGATGCATAGTTAAAAGCACAACTGTGAAGAAATCCTGAAAAAAATCCTTCCTTCCTTCCAGAACAGGGAATCAGTGGGCAAGCTTGCTTAAAGTAGATGTAGAAGATAAGTTCCATGATCTCTGCATCACGTTTTTGAAGTCAGGCATCTAAGAATCAGTGTGCAAGTATTTGAGATGCTTCTGGTTGCTACAGCTGTCAAACTTCCCTTGGTGGTGTTAGATATAAAGTTAACAGAAGACGAATCTGCACGAGGAGTGGCAACAACCTGTAGCAGGAATGCAACTTAGAGAGGTTATCCTGTTTGTATACATTGTGTATCTCAAGGTTCTTTTAATCTGTTTTCTTCTGTTGGAGAATCAACACAAATATTAATACTAAATTTACACCAGTACTGAAATATAAGTCTCTTTTTTTGGCCTGTGTTACTTTTGGCATATATACCAGTTAAACTGAAATTTTTATTAAACAAAGTATAGCACATCACATTGTGCAATGCCTGTCAGTTTTGGAACTAGTTTTTTCGTTTCAGATTAGCTGAGGGTCTGTCTATGGTATTCTGTTTCTGGTTTTCAGTACTGTAGGCTTTTTCTACTAACCCAGTGATAGTAAAACTTTTACTATATAGGTCAACTTAAGCTACTTCTTATTTTGATTAGCAAATCTGTTGTGTTGTTTCAATCAAGTATGTAATTTCTAGCCTGTGACTGTTGATGTAAGTTAAAATGCTTGTAAATATAGATTCTAAGTGGAATTTGGAGATGGCTTGTCTCCAGAACTAAACAAGCCTTATATAGATATTTACAAATACCCTCTATTCTGCTGCTAACTGTGCACCATAAATTCAAGGTGGGAAATACCCTTTCTCACAACAAATTTAAGGTTGGACATTCTCTTTCTCACAGTGGGTGGGGGGATTTTATCACTTAAAAACAAACGTGCTCACTGTTGTACTACTCTTTTCAAATTGCATTACTTGACCTCCTTGATTTAAGACTTTTAGTTAAATTGTAAATTAGTGTACAGGTTACTTGGTGCTCTTATTTCCGAGTCCTTCTAGTCCATCTCTTCCATGGCTCTGTGTTATGTTTTCCGCTGCAACCTTTCCTTCCCTCAAGAAAGGTGATTTAGAAATATTTTCCTCAGTACATACTGTGGCTTGATTTCTTTAGGTCAATCTCTCCTGTATAATATCACCATGCTAAGAAATGTGAGAGTTATCGTCAAGTAAAAAAAAAAAAATACACACACACAAAAAGCATCTCTAAAGATAGGCCTCTCCATTTTTATTCAGATATTTTATTAACTTTGTAAGGACTTGTAAACAAACGTTTTAATCTTGATCACTTATTTCTATATGTCTTCTATACTCTCATTTCAGTTAAAATGTGCTGCTGAGACTCTAGAGGAGTTTTTTGGGGATTGCCTTTTTTTTTTCTTCAGTGTGTAGTCCTTGATTTTTAGCATATTTTGCATATTCTAGAGCTGTTCCTTTCCTCAGTTTCATGGCATCAGATGAAAACCTCTTGTTGCTACTGTGAAAATGGAAATGTTCCATGTGCCCTCATTAATGTGCTCATCTATATTTACAGAGAAATAATAATCCTAAATTTGGATTGATGATTCACCATGGCTTCACTGTATTTGGAAGAAAATTCAGTGCTGTGTTGTGACTGACGTTTAAAAGAGGAAAACTGGTCTTATTTCAGATCTCAAAATGGAGTGCTGAATGTTGTTCGTCTGAGTATATAAGCATAGTATCTTCTTGAAAATATAAGTGATTATGTGTACTATGTAATTTGTAATTTAGGCTATGGAAGTGAATTTAGTGCTTTTGGTGTTCTGTTTGAGAGTTTTGAGAAAAGTGGGGAATATATACAGAAGAATGTGAGATGTACACGCGAAAAAAGAATTTAGGCAGCTTTAAAAAGGAAAGTGACAGTAGGTGTTAGGGAATGTGAAGCATGCCAGAGACGCTCGAAAAGGAAGGAAAGAAGGAGGCACGTTGCTCTGGTGATGCTGAAGTCGATTGGTAGTGGTGCTCTACTTGCCTTATGCTGTTATGACAGGTATAAAATAAATGTATATATAGGTTACTGGTTCTAAGGTGGAATATGTATTAAGGAATTCATTAAAACTGTCTCACCAAAAGCATTTCTTTGCATTTTCTTGTTAAGCAGTGTATGCATTTTTTAAATAAGAAAGCGAAAAAAATTTCTAGCAAGAATTAGTTAAAGGTGATAGTAAGATTCACTACAATAGTAATTACATCTGTTCAGATACTTCATATGAATGATGAAAACTTAAAAACCCCCAAAACATCCATGAAGTTGAATAATATTTCTGTGGCAAGGGGGTTGGGGGAACCAGAGGGAGTTAAAAATGACTTTGAATCTAGGGCTACAGATATAAAGATGCCATAATTATATTAGGTGTCTATTGCTTAGCTTCACGCTGGGATACAGATAGTTATGTGTGTGTTCCCTAAGTGCATTCCCATACTTTACTTGTTTTAAACTGTAGTATTACTGAGTTTACTGAATCCAAGGCTTTTATACTGTAAATTCAGACGTGTGGCCCCAAGCAGTTGATAATGAATGTTTCAGGAGCAAAAACTGAGCAAACCAAGAAAAGAACTGAAAAGGATAAGTGATGATTTAAAGAGACTATGACTTGTATAATTGGTAGTTGTGTAATTATATTACATGGTTGTGTAGCTATGTAATTAAAATCGTATTCTTAAATTTTTTTGTTACTTTCTACTACCGCTGATTTCTGATTTTCAGCTGGAGAGTTTAGTACTTAGTTTTATGGAGATTTTATCTTTTGTGGAATTGCATCTTATTTCAAGTTGTTAGCACTTTCCTATCATCTTGATTACCCTATGGATATAAAGGGAAGATGCATGTCTTATTGACTGCTTGGTGAGGTTGATTTTGTTTGTTTGTTTGGTCCCCGTCCCCTCCCCTATTTTTGAGACGATCAAGGGGTTAATTTGTCCTACCTTGTTTCCAACCCAAGCATTTCCATTGAAATATAAAGCAGTGATACAGTTGGCATGTTTGTGTTTAAATCACTATTAAAATTAAATGTAAATTTTGCAAGCACACAGAATTTGAATATTCAGGGAAATTCACACAGCTTTATTAAAAGGCATGTTATCAGGCTGAAGCAAAAGATTTATATAAAATTTTGATTAAATTTAGGAAGATTTCTGAAGATGAAGTGACTTAATATGAGACACTTCTCAGAAGCATTCTTTTTCTGGAACTGTTGGAACTTGCAGCCTTGAACGGACAGGCAAAATCTGAGAGACGCTTAGCAGCAAAACAAGTATTTTAGTACTATAAGGGACTCTCCCAAGACGAGCTATAATAATTGGAATAGCTGTGGTGTCTGCAGAAAGTGAGCATTATCAAAATGCTGTATGTAGATACTAGGATAGATTATAATTTAAAATTACTTTTTCTCCCTAAAAAATGTGTTTCAGCTCTTATCAAATATTTTTAACAAGACTGTGTTTGTCAAATAATATTAGTTGATTCCTGAAGAATGGTATCTAAATTTAGCTGGATCTGTGTGTTAAAGATAGTGGATGATGAAGGAACTCTAATCCAGGGTCTTACCTAAAAATAGTACAGTTTGTAGAAGTGGAGGTAGGTGGGAAAGGCTGTGTGCATTTACCTACAGAAGGTACATTCTGAGACCAGAGGACAGATGCAATGGAACTACAGCTATAATAATGACTGAAAAGTTTAAGTGAGTTCTAAGGGCTAAAATTTTCTAATCCCATAGGGGATTTAGAAAAAGTTATTTTCTGCAATACATTCATCACTTCTTTAAAAATTTTAATCCATCTTTATAGATGAGTATTCAGAGGCTTGCCTGCTGTGGCTATAAGTTGTTATTTTTACATTAAGTTTTATTTTGCAGGATAAAGTAAAAGAATATTTTTGCTATTTATGTGCTCCTTGCTCTGAGACCCCTACGTTTTTATGCGAGAAGTCTTGTGAATGTTTGGTACATAGAATTAAAACTAACAGACTATAATATTACTTGGTAATAACAAAAATTAAAACCCACCATATGTTCTATGTAGCAATTAAATTTTAATATCTATCTGGTAGATTTATGGCCTTGCTTTAAAACATTTTTTAAGGCTGGTACCGCAAGTAAAAGGTGGACTAACTGCTTCTTTTAGTGTATTTGGAAATATGATGCTGCAAACAGCAGAAAAATGATTGGGTCCAGTCTCTTTCTTAGCATAGCGTATTGTATATATTCTGTGAAACATTCCTGTAACATCTATCAAGCTTTCCCTTGAGAATATATTAGCTTGATTATTATTTTTTTTGTTAGCTCTTACTTTACTAGCTAAACCTAGCAAATTGTTATAGTCATCTTATATACTCTTTATTACTAGTTTGTTTCATCTTTCTTGAACACAGTTGTCCAAAATTTTATACCACATATCAGATGCGTAAGTGGAGAAAACTTAGGTGGGATTCTTCCGTAGGTCAGAGGCAGATGACTGTTCAAGAAAATGAAACAACACATGGATGTAAAGAATGAATTTTAAGTTAAATTCAACCTAGACAGGAGTCAGGCTTATTACAGAAAATATTCTGGAGTATCTGTACTGATAAAGATAATCAACAAAATCAAGACTTTTTTTCCTAAGGAAAGGAAATATATTTTATATAATGCAATTATTTGGTATTCTGAATGTCTGTAATCAGAGTTTTAAAATGTAAGTTTATCATCCTCCTTTTTCATTGAGTAGCCATTTTCTGTCTCTTTCATGTCTCAGAAGATACTTTTGCAAAGTGAACTAAGGAGTGTGAAAAGAACAACTAGGCGGGTGGCTTTTGGAGTTAACATGCTGGTGAGCTCAGAGGCTCAGAATACTTGTCTAGTTCTAGTCGGCATAAAGGCAAGAGGTTTTGGTCTGCTACATGACTGGTAGGGGTTAGAGTACAATAGACACTTTCAGTCGGAAGGAACCTACAACGATTATCTAGTCCAACTGCCTGACCAATTCAGGGCTGACCAGAAGTTAGAGCATGTTGTTAAGGGCATTGCCCAAATGCCTCTTAAACACAGACAGGCTTGGGGCAATTACCATCTCTCTAGGAAGCCTCTTCCAGTGTTTGACCACCCTCTCAGTAAAGAAATGCTTCCCCTGGAGCAGCTTTGAACGATTCCCACATGTCCTGTCACTGGATCCCAGGGAGAAGAGCTCAGCACCTCCCTCTCCACTTCCCCGCCTCAGGAAGCTGCAGAGAGCAATGAGGTCGCCCCTCAGCCTCCTCTTCTCCAAACTAGACAAGCCCAAAGTCCTCAGCTTGCTCCTCACAGCACATGCCTTCCAGCCCTTTCACCAGCTTTGTTGTCATCCTCTGGGCACATTCAAGGACCATCACATCCTTCTTTAAATGGTGGGGCCCAGAACTGCACACAGTATTCCAGGTGAGGCTGTACCAATACTGAACACAGCAGGATAATCACCTCTTTTGACTGTCTGGTTGTGCTGTGTTTGATGCACCCCAGGATGCGGTTTGCCCTCTTGGCTGCCAGGGCACGCTGCTAATTGATATTGAGCCTGCTGTCGACCAGCACCCCCAGATCCCTTTCTGCAGGGCTGCTCTCCAGCAGTTTAAACTCCTCTCCAAGTTTATACTCTGCCCAGCATTACTCCCTCCTAGGTGCAGTATCTGGTACTTTGACTTATTAAATTTCATGACATTGATAATTGCCCAATGCTCCAATCGATCTAGATTCCTCTGCAAGGCCTCTTGTCCCTCAAGAGAGTCAACAGCACCTCCCAGTTTGGTATCAGCAGCAAACTTGCTAATGGTGCATTTTATTCCTGCGTCCAGCTCATTGATAAATGTATTGAACAGGACTGGCCCTAGGACTGAGCCCTGAGGAACACGGCTGGTGACTGGTCACCAGCCAGAGGTAACCCCATTCACTACAGCCCTGTGAGCTCTGCCCTTCAGCCAGTTCTTCACCCAGCGCACTGTGAACCCACTCATCCCACAGTTGGACAACCTGTCCAGAAGGGTGCTGTGAGGGACAGTATCAAAGCCTTACTAAAATCCAGAAAAAACTGCACCCACCGCCTTCCCTTCATCTACTGGGCAGGTAACCTTGTCATAGAAGGATATCAGATTAGTGAAATGGGACTTTTTTGTGAACCCATATTGACTCCGCCTGATGATGGCATTATCCTTTAAATGCTTTTCTGTAGTCCCCAGTATAATCTTCTCCATAATAAACAGAAGTTTCTTCTTCCCTGAATACTGTCTGTAATGTAGTAGTATTAGTACAGGTACAAAAACGACCATGAAATGATCTTGTGTGATGTTAAGAGTATGCATCAATTATTTGGAAGTAACGAACATCTAAAGTCTATGCTCTTACCCATTGGTAAATGTGAAGTAGCTTGCCTCTTGTTAATTTAAAGAAACAGTTAAACTTTCTTGAACATACAAAACTGTGTAAGTAGCTTGTGAGAGACTAAATTAATTTCCTATCAGGTGGGACTAAAAATAATATATCTTAAAGAATAATGCAAAGATATTTTGGAGGAACAGTTAGATGTTAGTGGTCTTTCAAAACTGTAGATTCTTTCTTCAGCAAAAAGAATGGAACAAATCCCACTAACTTAATAAATTCTATATTTTTTAATAAAACTTAATACATGTTTTTGTTTTGTTTTGCAGGATACAAAATTATGGATAATAATGGAATATCTGGGTGGAGGCTCTGCCCTTGATCTAGTAAGTAATTTTTTATGATTTTTGTTTTTTTTACCTCACATAATTATTTTCCTATCTTATAATTCTGGAAACTGTAATATGTCACTTGGCTAAGACAATATTTGCATCCAGTAAAGGAGAAAAAGTATTTGTCGATGCCAGGAAAAAGTTATTTCCATGAGGCAAGACTGATTATTTGTATAGATGGAAGGGAACTAAGCAACATAATATTGGAAGCAAGATATAAATATCTTAGATGCTAATCTTCAGTCAACTAGAGAGCACTGGTGGCTGGAAATAGTTTTTCTTCTGTCTCTTAATTCTGCCACCACAACTCTTCATAGTGTGTACATTTTAATGTCTCTTCCTCCCCCCCCCCCCCCGCTCCAAAAAAACCAACAAACCCCAAACAAACAAAAGTTTCCCTGTTTGAAGTCTCACTGAAGTCTAAATAGAGACAGAAACACAATTTAGGCTGGTATAAAAAGTTATATTTCAAAGAACTAGGAGGAGTTGTTGGACTCCCTCAAGGGCAGAGAGGCCTTACAGAGAGATCTGGATAGACTGGAGAGCTGGGCAATCACCAATAGTATGAAATTTAAAAAGAACAAGTGCTCGCTTCCCCCCCCCCCCCCCCCGGATGGGGTAATCCTGGTTATATGTACAAACTGGAGGACAAGATGCTGGAGAACAGCCCCACAGAAAGAGATTTGGGGGTTTGGGCTGATGGCAAGTTGAACATGAGCCAACAGTGTGCCCTGGCAGCCAGAAGGGCCAGCCGTGTCCTGGGGTGCATCCAGCACAGCGCAGCTAGCTGGTTGAGGGAAGTGGTTGTCCCACTCTGCGCTGCAGTGGTGCAGCCCCACCTCGTGTGCTGTGTGCAGTTTTGGGTGCCTCAATATAAAAGGATATCAAACTATTAGAGTGTGTCCAGAGGAGGGTGATCAAGATGGTGAACACCTTGAGGGTAAGGCTGATGAGGAGTGGCTATGGGCATGTGGTTTGTTCCACTTGGAGAAGAGAAGGCTGAGGAGTGACCTCATCACAGTCTAGACCTTCCTCAAGGCTGGTAGCGGAGGGGAAGGTGCTGATCTCCTCTCTCTGGTGACCAGCGATAGGACACGACGAAATGGAATGAACCTGTGTCAGGGGAAGTTCGGACTGCACATTAGGAAAAGGTTCCACTGAGAGGGTGGTCAGTCTCTGGAAGAGGCTCCCCAGGGAAGCGGTCATGGCACGAAGCCTGTTAAGAGTTCAAGGAGCGTCTGGATGATGCTCTTAGGCATATGGTTTAGTTTTAGGTAGTCTGACGAGGAACAGGGAGTTGGACGTTGGACTCAATGATCCTTATGGGTTCCTTCCAACTTGAGATATTCTGTGATTCTAATATCTTCTGTGTTTGCATCCCACGCATAAATATACACTAGAACCTTGCAAATTTTAAATTTAGTGAACCACATCCATTCCATTTCTCTTCCAGCAAAGGCTTTTGTACCTAATTCTGCAAGGAGATCTGCTTAATAAAGTGTGATTATTTATTTTTTTTTTATTTTAATTTATTTTTTTAAGGGATATGGTTCAGGATATTTGAAAGACTAGATTAACTACGCCAGATAGAGTAACAAAAAATTACCCCGTTTTGAATCATAATTCTGAAGGTTCAGTGCAGATTGTGTTTTCTGTGACTGGATGCTGGCCATTCACTTCAGCTATTAAAAAAAAAACATAATCACATGCCATCTAATATTTATTGAGGGTTTTAAAAAATGCTGTTATAGAAATAAAAATGGATATTTTAAGTATATGAAAGTTGCCATACCAGTTGAGACCAAATGTCTCTGTAGCATAGTTTGCTCTTCTCAACCGGGGTAACTAATAAATGAGGAAAGAGTGAAAGGAAAAAGGCCTGTGTATAGGGATTCTGCTGGTGACATCCAGAAGACAGGAGGCGGTAGTAAATGCAGGCTTTCTGCAGTTGTGCTGCATGCTTTAATTATAATTAACTTCTGGAACCCATTTACACCTTTTAGTTTCCACCTCCTGTTAGAAGGAGCTCTATGGCTGTGTAGAAATTGATAATGTTCCCCATAAAGATGTGCTGAAAAAAGTTTGTTTATTGTTGTGATAGTTTTTTCCTGACCGAAGAGCAATTAGAAACTGGGTTTGCTTTTATAAATTATTACTTTCTTTGTGCCTCAAAAAGGTATAAAAGAGCAGAAAGAAAACAGATGTTATATTTTCTTGTCTTCTTTTTAATCACACACATTTCACTTGTGTGATGACCGCATGTTTATTCCCTAAGTTTATTGCCTAGAAATAGTACAAAGTCTTTGATCACATCACAAATGTTATTGAAGAAATTGTGCCGGAGAACTGAGATAATCATGTAAGCGTATATTAAGCATCTTGTGTGTGCTTTCACTTTCAGTTTATGTTCTGCCACATGTTTTCTTAGTTCTAAGGTGCACATTATGGTTCCCAACTGGAATCTGGTAGGTCAACTGGCACGCCTTATCATGTTTCTGTACTCGAGGCAAGACTGAATGGAAATCTTGAATTCCACGTTCAAAGTGTATACGTGTCATGTTAGCCTGGTGTTTTCTGTATTTGAATGTGCACTGGCTGTTTTGAACATCAAACCTCACAAGATAAAGTATGTTTAATGTAATTAGATGTACGTTGTTGTTCAACTTTGAGTATAATTTAGGTTTGTGGCTGAGATACAAGCACAAATATTCTCAGCCTTAGTCTGTTCTCACTAACTTTCTCCTCACTAAGGTGAGCTAACATCTGACAAAAGAGGTTTTTCCCCATTAGAGGTGCTGTATCATGTTGCCATGTCTTGAACTGGAGCTCTCACCCTGGCTGGAGCAAAGCCTTGAGAATGTCATAGTGGGTTTCAGGGAGCACCAATATCATGTATATTATCAAAGCTAAAGAAAAGCAAAAAAGATTGTAAGTAAACCTACAAAGGTAAAACACATATGTTGCCTGCGTTACATATCTTACCTCTGTTCCTACCTATTAGCTGAGGATTTCTGAGGGATGTTAATACTTTGTCAGAAAATCTTTATCTGAAATACTTTCTTTCTCAGAGTGAAGCTTGAGATAGAACTTTGTGTTTCAGTGACTGCTGTTGTGGAGTAAATTAGAATACTGGAATATTTCCAATATTAATTGTTGTCACAAAGTTTCAATCTCTCTCTTGAAATGCCCTTATTGGTTAAGAAGCCTCTCTGGATAGTGACCTTTCCTCTGTCACTTTAGAGTTAGTGGTGTACTCACGTTTAGAATTTATATCATTTGTAGAGGGCCCCTGAGATCTTCTACCACTGCTGTTCTTTATTGTATGAATTAAATTACTTTGGACCTTTAAGTCTAACAATTTGCATATCTATACCTTCAGTTTTATAAGAAAAAAGTTAATTTTTAAAATATGCAATGCTCTGTCAGCCTAGCAGTTTGAGTTGTGTTTTGGAGAGTTTCACAAAATCCCTTGCAGTATTTAATAATAGGATATGTGATTGATATGGTACCGTATATACCTTAGTTTCCCTCTTAGACTTTGAGATTTGGGTCCATATAGGGCTTGGGGAGTTGCACATATAGTTCAGTGTAATGTTAATAAACAGATCACAATATAGGTGCTTTTCAAACGCAGTGTATATATCTACGACCTGACCACAAAGTGATAACTTGAAACTGTGTCTTTATGGAGCCTTTAACAAACAAGTGTTTTAGATAAATGAAGTATTCCTCTGCCTGTTGTTCGTAGGCCACTTAGTTTAGAACCATGTATTTTTTAAAAAAAATATTCTGGGTTGTATCTCATGTTATGAAGTTAGCAAATTGGAAGGTTTGAGGTGTGACAGAAGTTCTATAGTATTTTTATAGTCACAGTGTTATTTCTGTTCTTTCTGCTTTGTTATATATATACACACACAAATATATATATATATAAAAAATATTTCTTGTGTCCCCTAGTTAGAACCAGGCTCTCTTGATGAAACTCAGATTGCTACGATATTGAGGGAGATACTCAAAGGACTTGATTACTTACATTCAGAAAAGAAAATCCACAGAGATATTAAAGGTAAATTGTTTATAATTTGTATTGTAATAATATTAGGAGAGCTCATGCAATGTAAATGAACACCCTTCCATTGTCAAATATTTTAATCTGCTCTTTATTCCAGCTGCCAATGTATTGCTATCTGAGCAAGGAGAAGTAAAACTAGCAGATTTTGGAGTAGCGGGACAACTAACAGATACACAAATAAAGAGGAATACCTTTGTGGGAACACCATTTTGGATGGCACCTGAAGTAATAAAGCAATCAGCATATGATTCGAAGGTAAGGTATTTCAAGGCATTAGCCAAAGTCCCTTCCCTTTTTTTTTTTTTTTAACGTGTATTACATAGGAATGTAGCTAATAACTTTGGCTATGTTTAGACAGGTGTGCATTTAGATGATACCTAGCAGATAAAAGCTGTTGGCAAGGAAAGAAGCTTTCCTAATTTGTATCCAAACCTTAAGTTTCCTAGCGTGTTAAGCCCATCAAGACTGTAATATTTCTTGCCACATGATTAAGTACGTCCTGTCACCTTTTATCCCACTCTGTTGATGATTATTTTTGATGGTTGTTTAGAAGTAGGAGAGAGCAAATGTATATAAAATGTTAATATGCCTCTGCTTGTTTTTAGAAGAAAATAGTCAGCAACACTGCTGAGGAATATGGATTTGGTGGATGTGAAAGTATCATTTGAAAGTGCTATTATTCGTCTGTGGAAGAATGTGCTGCATAGGTCTATGCTACCCTCTGACCAAGTTCTTTTAGATATTTTTTACAGGGAGGGTTTAATGTTTAATATAAAATGTACTTAATTGTAGATATTTACATTACAGAGGATTTCGATTTAGCAGCACAATGTATCAGTTGTAATATACAGTTGGATCACAATACAAATGTGATTCCTATTACTGGTCTCCATATGCTCACCAGCATGGCAGTGGGTGCCCCAGTTGCCAGCAAAGAATACATGCATTGAAGCCAGCTCAAGCCCATTGCTCTTTTCGAAGTTCATTTAGTTCGTTACTCAGTTTTTACATTCTATTTAGGCTGAGCTACATATACGCCCTTGCTGCCCCCCCCTTCCCTTGCCCCCATGCTGGTCTGGCTAGCTTACTAAGACATTGCTCTAGTGATTATATCGGGGTAGGCTATTTGCACAACCTGATGACCCACTGGTGCAGCTATATGTCTGAAACAAAGGTCACACTCAAGTCTCACTTCTGCTGCGATAAGATAAACTTTTTTTCTGATAATTAGCAGTCATTCCTTATGTTCTTCCCTGAGTTCATCTTTCTTGCCTGTTGCCTCTGATCTCCTTGTAGGGGTTTGTTGATTGGCTGCATCTCTATGCAATGAGACAGGTTGGTGTGCTTCTTTCCACTATCATCTGTGTAAGGAACACACCAATACTGACTTGGCCTAGGTTGTTTGTAGTATTTCTTCCTTCCCTGTTTGATATCTTCCTGTACAGCAGCTATTTAAAAATAACTATCAGAGCTCTGTAGAGCCTCTAGAAGCTTAAACGACCCCAAATTCCCAGTTCGAAGGTTGAGTAAACAATTTTTTTTTTTGTGGATGGTGGTTTTTGTTTTCTTTGGGGTTTTTTTGGGTGTTGGCAGTTGGGTTTTTTTGAGGTTTGGTTTCTGGGAATGATTTCCACTTGGACAAAGCATGATTCAGTCCTCAGATTTTGAATCCCGTCTGTTTCAGTCTACAGTGTCATGTGGACGTAAAAAGGTCTTGGATACTTGATCAGTTCCCTAGAAGACCACAGCTCAAGTTTTGAATGAACAAGAGATACTAATTGGCATCTGTGAGCTTTTTGGCACTTAGAGACCAGACTAATTTGTACAGACAATAGTTTTGCTGTTGTTGCACAACAACTACTTGAGAAGGCCTGTTTATTTTAAGGTAGTCATATGCATACGTGAGAACACAGACATCCAAATCTAACCTTGTTTTCCTTCCATAAGCTGGCCATGCTTGAGAGGTGTTAGGCAGGACTGTCCTCTTCATAGCATACTCCTGGTGAGGTGCAAGCAATCTCCACTACATAGTTGCTGTGTTACCCAGTTTTGTTCTTTGCCCTGTCGAATCCGCTTACTTCTACCATGCTAATGGGTTCCCAATAAAAGCTTGGGAGTAACGCTACCTTGGGCACACTTCACCTGCTTCTTTCACACAGTTCATTTGCTTCTTTCCTCATTTACTGTATGCCTCACACCAACTGTTAAATTGTTTATTGCTCCTTTTCTGATTGGCTTGATATCTTTGCTCATGTTGACTGCTCAAATAGCACAACCGTGCAAAGCAAAGCAAAACCTAAGTTATGACATAAAACTACTAACCAGGCTAAAGGAAGGCAAACGCATCCTGAGGCCTAGCATTGCTAATTATTGCTGTAAAGTTTAAGGTCTGCTGTTGATTCAGCACTGTTATCACTTCTTTTAATATTATGAGCTGTTGGTGGATTTCCTGACTATGGCTTACACTATATTATCAACATAACTCATGCAAGAACTATTATTCCAGTATATTGGTTTCCACTTGAAGTAGTTTCGGATATTAAGATATAGTTACACCTCCTCTGAATTCAGATATGCTTCTGAGTTACCCGTTCTGTCAAACACAGATTTTGGAATTGAAGAGACAAACTTCTGAGGAATTCCCTTGCGTGAAGCACTTTAAATGCTTTTGGTTGACACAGTATATCTTTATTGTCTTTGCATTACCTTATAATATTTTAACATTCATGTTAATGTCTCTTAAGATTTTGTAAAAGTAATGAATACTTAACATAAGCTGTTGATTTTGAATACAGTCTTTATCTTTTTCCCAAATATATTTTATGGGAATGTATGTGTATAATATCTTTTTGTTAAGGCAGAGAAGCAGAGTTGTTTTATAGTTAAAAAAAGTCTGCATTTTAAAAAAATATTGTTTTAATTCAGGATTTGACAAATGCATACATTTTGTTTCACGATTTTTAAAAAGAAAAATAAACTGAACAATGTAAAACAGAGTCCCAGTTTACGTTCCCAATACTGTGGTCTCAAGATCATGTGAGGCTTTTTGGACTGCTTTATGCATGTGTGCTGTGCATTCCTTAACTGCCATACAGTAGTTGCCCATTCCATTCTTTCTTTATGCAGTCCCATTTCCAAACTTTTTTGTGTCCTTAAGATATTCCTATAATTCTTTCTCAGACCTTATATTGCAAGGTGTATCTAGAAGGCATTCCAACACTTGTCTTTATTGCCTAAAAAATAATCAAGGTATGCGATTTTTGACACAGATACTAAAAATTTCAACAGCTTCTGCCAGACTTCTGTAAATAATAATTCAAACTGATGTATTTGAGAACAATAGGATTTCCAGATGGCTTGTGTGAGGGAGTAAGTCAGCTATAATGTTTGCATTTTAATGTGGTCAGTAGCTAATCTGAGAGGCGTACTTGATAGCAAAAACGTAAACTTTTTTCCTTTTCCCCATAGTCTATTTTTAAATCCAAGTAATCCACAGGGTTGATAGTTTCATTAGCAGCTAGATTCTGTCAGCTCTGGGGAAAAATAGCGAAATGTCGAAATGTAACTATAATCATTACACTAAAGCTACCACCTGTTTTTTAAATTTCTTTTCCTTTTTTTAATCTTTCTCATGCCATTTATTTCCTTCTTCTCTGCAAGCTGTTTGTTCTTTGATATAAGGTCCTTTTAGGATCTTTCCCTTTTTTCTGATTTCTGTTATTTTGGCAATTGTTCTTACTTCCTCCTGTTTTGATTCTTTTCTTCATCTGAAAGTCAGCATCTTTTCTTACCTGCTTCAGTTTTCCTATATCTAGTTCTTTGTCCTTTCTACTATATAACTTCTAATAGGAAATTAAATATTTAATTTAAAAATGTTTTTCTTTTGCACATAGCCTGTTTTCTTTGACTTACAAAAGCTTCAACGTCAGACTGAATTTTACTCGTTAGAGTGGAAGAGGAAAGGCTTATGGCAGTAATGCAATAAATAGTAGTTACCAGTGACTTGCTGACCCTCATCTGAACTTGGAAGAATAATTTTTGTTCCAGATTTGAAACTGTAAAAATCATAACGTGCTAAAACTTAGTGAGGATATAGTGCCATCACTTTTTAAGGTTATACTTCTCCCTCCCTATTTGGAGGACTGATTTATGCTTGTTCTGGAGTTCATTGTCACAGACAAGTGCATCATAGAAATGCCCAGTTGGATACACATGCAATTGGTACTTATATCCCTGTTTTGAGATCGTTTCTTATCTGTGAAAGGAGAGGTTATGGTTCCAGAGGAATTTGTTGTTGGTTTTTTTTTTTTCCTTCCCTTCATGCTTCCAACAGGAATGGGCTTCCAAAACCCATCTTGGACTTCAAAGAGTCAGTGTGCAGTTGTGGTTTGTTGGACTTTCTCATGCAATTTTCGTTGAGGAAGGTGACTAGGAGTAGAAAGTTGCAAATATATGAGGGAAAAAAGGAGGTATTTATATATGTGTGTGCACCTGTGGATAATCATGCACATGTACACATATAAGTTTGATTTTTGTACTTATGCTTTACATACATGCTCCACCTGTGACTGAAAGTCTGGTGGAAGAAAATGTATCCATTTATGTGGCTCTAACACATTCCTCTGAGAAACTGAAATTCTGAATAACTTGGAAATAATAATGCTTGGGTGTTAGCATGAAGACTCATCTTTGCAGGTGACATTTTTCTTTCATAACCAAGAAAAGCTGTCCTGCTAGAGGGAATTTACTCACAATTATACTCAGACTTGAGGAGAGCTTAGCTGAAAGTGCAGTTATTAAGATAATTGACACTCAAAGTTTATATACTTACTTAATCCTCTGTGCTTACTGCAAGATGGCAGTTCTGTAACATAGGTTAACAAAACATCGTTTCATAAATTTGATGGTATGCCTTTGACTCAGATGGTTTTTTCCTTACTTAATTGCAAAATTAAGTAACTAAGCTCTTAACAATAGAATGCTGTCTGATCAAGGAAGAACGAGCTTGTTTTTAGTCATGCAGTGTAGCTATGATAGTGGAATGGATGTGTACAGTGCGGCTATCAGCCTGTAGTCCCGTGTGAGTTAATCAAAGATAACTTAGCATATCAACTGAGCAGAGACAGATGGATTGGAGGGACACTTAGTAAGGACAGCAGTGAAAAATTAAATCCCTGCTCTATCTAGTACCTGAAAATAGATCTGTTGACAGTACAGCAAATTTCCAAATGCTGTTTGGGAGTAAAACCAGACCACTCACTTCAGATCTTTCCAGTTTTCCTGAGACTAAGTCTTTCTTCTGCTTTCACTGCAAAAGAAACAGAAAAAAACCAAAACATAAATATTTGTTGTTGATGTCTTGCCCTTTGGAACAGATATTTCTGTGAAATTTTTTTTCTTTCACGTCTCTGAGGGGTTTATTAATCCATTCTTTTGACATTTAGGCCTGCTATTTCAGGAGAATATAGAGAATTATGATGCGTTACTTCACATTACTTCAGGCAGATTTGGCAATAGGATTTGGATCTAGGGAAACAGTGTTCCCTAGAAAGAGTAGCACATTTTGATGATGAAAACCTATGAAACAAATATATTTAAATAATCTTCCCTAAAAATCCAATACGCATATTGTGGCATCCAGTAACAATGTGAATCCAACTCATCAATGAAATTAAATGGTAGCAGATCTAGCACTGGTCTCTGCTGTTACTTGATTTGTCCCTCTAACTTGGACGTGAGCCTTTGGATCTGCATTTTGCATGGGCATGACTTAGAGAAGCTTTATTTAGATCAGGCCTTCTTGGCCTACAAGCCATGGCTCACAGGAGAAGGCCTACAAAGCAGATCAGGTAGAAAAGTGCTGTCAAAATTTCAGAAGCTACTTGGACCAAGTACTTAACTGGTTGAAATCTTGGGTTGAAAAAGTTGAATAATAATATTCTAGATTGCATTTCTCTAGTCTGTGCATAAGAATGATATATAAGACAGTGTTAAACCCCAGGAAAATTATATTAGAACGTATTAAATTTCTGATGGTTGTACTAGCTGATGCTTGTTGAAGAAGAATCTTGTGCTGTGCATGATATAACATTTTCCTTTATGCCAATATTAGAGTCTTGCCCCATATTTACCTAGTGGCAACATATGCTAGTTTATAACAACGCTACCATTACTTTTTAAAGATATTTGTGTTTCAAGATCAGTTATAACTGCTGGTATAATACTACTGATTTCAAAAAGTTTTAAAACTCTAAGTAGAACTGCTTTATTCTGTAGAGTAAAAACAACCAAGGAACTCTGTGTACTTTATTTTGTGGTTAACCACATAAACCAGACAATGTTAACAAGAAAAATTTACATATGAAACAATTTACTAGTAAAGGTTTAAAATCTACCTTTGCAAGCCTCACTGTTTCTTCCCTTTCTCCAACGTGATTTTAAAAGCCTTGATTCTTACAGGCAGATATCTGGTCATTAGGCATCACAGCCATAGAACTTGCAAAAGGAGAGCCGCCTCATTCAGAACTGCATCCAATGAAGGTTTTGTTCCTCATTCCTAAGAACAATCCACCAACACTGGAAGGAAACTTCAGTAAATCCCTCAAAGAATTTGTTGAGGCCTGCTTAAACAAGGACCCAAGCTTTGTGAGTTTCATCTGTTTGTCTGTGTATAGTAGAGAACTTGACTGGTTTACGTGAATTACGTGAATAAGTGCACTTCAGCTTCCTAATATGGGGCAACATATTCACCAGCATCTCTTTTTTTTTTTTTTTCTTTCCTTTCTTTTCCTTTTTAAAAAATTTTTAGATACTGTATATATTTAAAATGTAATTTGTATCAAGACTGAAGTCTGGATTTCTTAATCTTTTTATAGGGAGTCACTTAAGTCACTTAATGCTCTTCAAACACAGTAAAAAATGTTGTGTGTGTTGTTTTTTTTTTAAGAGACCTACTGCAAAAGAGCTCTTAAAACACAAATTTATTTTACGAAACTCAAAGAAAACTTCCTACCTGACTGACCTTATTGATAGGCACAAGAGATGGAAGTCTGAACAAAGTCATGATGACTCCAGTTCTGATGACTCAGATAAGTAAGTTTGAGTTTGTAAAATATCCTTTGTAAATATAGGAGCCAAGTAGTTATTTTAGCACATACTTCTGTGGTCTGTTGTTTACAGCTTTTTAGCTTAGCCGTGTTGGTAAACTAATGAAGTCTTGATTTCAGTGTTACAAGGGATTTAAAGCAAATTACAGTCACTGAGAAAAATTCTTCTGGCCCATTCTGTACTACCTTCTTTCTTATATAGGGTCTAGGGTCCTTCCTAGTTGTAAGGCCAACTGTTACTCTTGTCATGTTACTATTGTCAAGTAGCCGTGTGCACATGCACTGAGCTGTGTGTGCGCATGGCCACCAAAGGAGGGGAAGTCTCTTTGGTGGCAGGTTGTCCCTCATTTTGGCTGAGTAAACAGGCAGAAGCATATGCTTGCATATAAGAGAGGGTTAGGGGACAATGCTTCCATAATATTGGGGCTTAGGGGTACAAACCGTATTATCTAGGGTTTTTTAATGATATTTTTTCAGTCCTTCCAGAAAGGTGGGCCATTATAGCATGATAGTCATGAAATGTCAAATTATTTATTGAAAAAGAAGTGTTGTAAATATTTCCAGATTTCTTTCCTTTCCAATTATTATTTCTCTTCATTAACTTTTGATGGAGCTGTTCAATAGGTTCATGAGTTGGTTTCCTTAGGAAACCAAGTTATAAATAGTTATGACTCAGTTAAAAAGTTAACTTTGTTAGACTAAAAGTAAATTTGAAAATAGTGGGTCTGATCAGATTACACTTTTGAAAATCAAGTGAAGGGATTACCACAATTTATTCACAAACCTCTTAAATTCCTCATAATAAAACACAACAACTGCAATTCCAGTCTGTGTGCTCATGGCAAGTATCAGGCTGGTTATGATTTCTTGGCTGCCATTTTAAAGCTGTATGTTTGTCCTAAATTATTAATGGCTTGATTCCTGCCAGTGATTGCAGTTCCAGCCCAAACCCAGGTCTGATTTGGAAGGTAAATTACTAGCGCCAAAACTGATCTCAGATCAGTTACTAACTGAACTTTGAGGTTACAGTCCATTGCTCCTGTGGAATATCAGACCAGCTTTGATGGCTTGGCGTAGGAGAGTAGTGGAACTAGAATGGTTATTGCATGCTTGTGAGACAATTTAATGTCATGTCTAAGCCTGCTTTCCCCTCCTCTGCTTTCACAGCAGCCCTTGTATTAGATGTGATAAAAGGGTGAGTTGATTTGGCATGCTGGAATACTAACTTTCCAAATCGATAAATATTCTTCTGCTGGATCAACTTGCCAGAGCTAATGTATACAAGGAAGGTCGGCCTGCCTCGTTCAGTGAGCCAGAAGTTCTATGTGACTTCAGGCAGAAATCTTGGAGAATTTTCTTACGCTAATCACACACTTCTTTGACTTGGTAGGCTGCACTAAATACTTGTTGTATGGTGGCCACTAGATACCCTTTTAATTAATGGTTTTCTTGCAAATCACTCTTAATTCACAGGTAAGAAAGAAATTAACTTAGAGAAGGATATTTATGGCAGTGAGGAGAAATGTAATGCAGTGACTGATTAGTGTCAGCATAAATCTTTTTGTTCTTTTAACTTTGCAGGAATTATAGAAAAAATTACTATGCCATCCACAAAAGATGAGGCAAAAGATTGATGGATTTACAGTGATGTAGTTTGTTAAAGCCATGCTACATCTGTACTTTTTAGCCAATTTTTTTTGAAGTGGGAAATTTACCTTGCTAAGAGGCTGAGGATGAACTGTCTTCCTCAAAGCTGTTCTAAGCTAGTGTCTTAGCTGTTTTTCTAGGCAAAAAAAAAAAAGTGAATTAAGTCTTCTAAATTTTCCCCCTTCCCTAATGATTTGAGGTACACTGCTAAAGCCAGTTTTCAGATGGCAATAAAACACTTCATGTTACTTGTTTATGTAACTTGGGAATATGTTTTCAATCTGTAATGCCTCTTTCTTTTTGAAGTTAATTTAATATTTAGTGAAGTATCTTGTGTGTTTTGTTTTTTTTTTAATTTCCCCAAAAGGTAAATTATATTACTTTTCCTACTTGTGCAAGCCGATTAGTATAAAGACAATAGAATCCTGAGTTTGGTCTTGACTAGAGTTTTTATGTTGAGCATATATATTGAATGAACATGGACAATAAGGTGTAGGTAATAAAACTTTTTTTCGCCCCCTCCCCCCGCCCCCCCCTGCCCTGTTCTTGAAGTGAACCAGATGGCCAGGCTTCAGGTGGAAGTGATTCAGGAGAGTGGATCTTTACAATAAGAGAAAAAGACCCCAAGAATCTAGAGAATGGAGCAGCCGAGCCTTTGGAGTTGCAAAGAAATAAGGTGCTCAAAATATTGACTGTATTATACAAGGAGATAATTCTTGCTTTAATAATTTAGTGCTTTATCTTTTGTATTATTAATATTATAACAACATATAATTTATTATAATATCAATAATAATTGCTTTAATAATTTAAATTATTTATTTTTCACAAATCTATTATGTACCTTTAAAGGCATTTAAATTGTAAAACTTTCAGATTTTTTTTAAAAAAAACATACGTTCTACAGTTGCCTTTCACAAAATGTTTTGAGTAAGTCTTGAAGTTTGGGTATTCTGTGAATTTGTCCTTTTTCTGTAGTTTGTGAAATACGTACCAAAACATAACTGTAGTTTGTGAAATATTACCACTGGAGGAAGACCAGGCAATATTTTGTTAAAAAAAATCTTTCTTCTGTGGAGTAAACTTAACCAGTACAGTATACAGCTAGACTGGCTTCAGGGAAAGGCATTCTGGTCTTCAGGAAAAAAAGTCTACAATGTCACAAAAATAGAATGTGCATGTGACAAAACCAAACAAACCCAAACCCAGAGTAAGGGGTGTTTAGGAGCTGCTCCATCATATTTTCTGCAGCCTGTGTGGCCAGGGAAGTAGTTTCTACCCTGGCTTTGAGAATTCAGGGTATGTGCTCTTCTCAGAACTGGAGAAATATAAGAAAAATATTTTAGCATATGGAGGGAACCTAGTAAATACCTATGTCTGTGATTTAATACATGCTCAGTAGGGTTGTTTGATGGGTGTTTTTTTGGTTTGTGTTTTTTTGTTGTTGGGGTTTTTTGGGGGGTGTGTGGTTTTTTTATGTTTTGGTGTGGGTTGGTTTTTTGTTTTTCTTTTTAAATTTTGAGCTTGCATGTATTTGAGGTGCTGCAGCCTCAAATTTTAATTCAGCCTCAATTTTCCATAGTGCTTTGGTATAGTCTGTTGTAGAAGATTTTACATATTTGTATATATATAGAAACAGATTTTTTTCGTAAGTGTAGCTTGTTGGAACTATTTTTTCTCTAATTAGAAACAGAATACGATGAGGATGCTTTTTTCCAGAAATAAAATTGGTCAGAATTTTGTTTTCTTTAAAGGAGAAGGATATCCCTAAGAGGCCTCTCTCCCAATGCCTGTCTACAGTTATATCCCCTTTATTTGCAGAGGTGAGTGATTGCTTTAAAACTTAACAATTCCAGGTTTTATCATGGAAAAAATAGAAAAATATGATGAAGGGCACTGAAGGCTTCCGCAACCCATCTGGGACCTGAAGTGTTACAGTTTTAGCTGTATTCTTTGCTTTCATGCTTTTGAGGATCTTTGTTTTGCTTCTAACAGTACTTCATTTGTATGGTAGCAACATCAACCATGCTAGCCTAAGCAATGACCATGAAAAAACAAAAAAGTATGTAAATGTTTGGATTGCAGCAGTCCATTTTTTTGACACTGCTTTATCTCTTTATCTGTCATTTTATTTGTTACAAATTTTAAGTTCTTCAGTGTTCCAAGATAGAGCTGCGGACCAGATGAGCAAGAACTTAACTTTTGAACTTCAGTGTTGAAAACTGTATTTTGTTCCCATTTTGAATTTTATGTTTTTTATATTTGTTTTTTCCAAATACTTGAAAACAGCTTTAAAAAAATAATATGAAGGGGAAGCCAGATATTTATGAAGATCTGATTATTTTAAAAAGTTAATAGAACTCTAAGAGACAAAAGCTCCCCTTTTACACTCTAGCTTTGATAGGAAAATTTCTTATTTCAGTCATTGTAACTGTTACAGAAATAAAGTTAGAGAAATAGTTTTAATAAAAAGATGTTGTCTTAATTTTGTTCTGATGAATGTAGTCCTACTTCAGAGGATTAACATAGAGTTTTGCATGATGCTTATTAATAATATTGAGTGCCATAAAGCAATTAAACTTATTTAAAGGGGATGATTGATGAATCAGTTATTTAGACTCCAATATTAAGTCAGCCTGTCATTCTCCTATGTAAAGCGTAGGAACACTTTAAACAGGGATTTTTGGTATTTTCTGGTGTAGGTGTTTATGTATTACCCACTTACTTGCCTCTGCTTAAGAATTTTCTTTCAATTCCTGAATCTTCCATCTCTCAAACATTTTTCTGGTTGCTCTGCATCTCTTTTAGGTCTTCCCTCTCCTTTTCCAATACCAAGCATGGTATAGGTCCTGCATCCACTGACTTCCACACTCCATCCTCCATTTTTATCCTTTATTTTAAATTTTCTCTCTACCATGTCCTTTATTACCTGTCTTCTAGATATCTCTGCTCTTGGTTCTTCCTTCCCATGGTATTGCTAACTAGTTGCTGCGTCATTCTTTACATTTCTTGCTTCCCATTTTCAAGATCATTCTCTTAATTGCCACTTGCTGATCCCTGAGGGTGTGATTCCCCTAGCGCTACACAAACATTTTTCACTGGAGTCCTTAACCAAGATTGCCATTTACTTTCATCGCTATAGGGTGCAGGGGCTACAGAAAAAGTCCCCAGACAGTTGTTCATTGTGTCTTTTCATGCTATGGGAGAAGACTCGTGCTCTGGTTTCTGCTGTTTGGTTCATACTTTAGACTCCTCTTCCATGCAACTTCTGATGTATGGCCACAACCTTCCCAAACTATTCCAGAATCTCACTGCAGGGTTTCCTTTTTCTTATGGGCATGGCTACTGTTTCTGCTGTCCGGAGGAAGCCTTATGTTACATTTTCAGTGTTCCATTTGTTTAGCATTCAGACTACAGATCTCTGCACCTTCAGGAATTACTGCTAGCTAAATCAGTGAGATACTCCATGGAACTCCTCCAAAAAGAACAAAGCTGGCCATTCAGAGCTTTTCATTGTTGTGGAGGTGTCAAAGCTTTTGGCACAGAAGACGGGTGTAAATAACTTCTGTCCCTAAGAATCTTACAGAGGAAGGTTGTGCTCTGCATCCTTCTCCTTCAGCTGAACTCCGATACAACTTCGGAGCCTTGGCGGAAGAGGCTTGCTCAGCTATGGGGCCCTGCTGCTATGTGTTGCTGGTAGTAATCTGAAGCCTGCTGCACTTCAGCAAAGCAATTAAAAGAACAAACAAGCAAAACACTCAACCCCAAACAAAACAAAACCCCCAAACAACAGAAAACATACCCTGAAACTGAACAAAGTTGTCATGCTTGTCAGTCATTTGTGATCTCCACTGACCAGCTACCACCTTGATGTGGTTTGTTTCTCCTTATCAGAGGCCACTGCCTGAGTACCGCATGCAGCGACTCATTCTGGGCTCCTTTTTGAAGGCAGGAGATCTGGAGGTGTCCCTTGTTGTAATGTTCCCACTATTGTCTACTTCTGTCATCTTGTCCTCATGCTGGGACTTCCCAGTCTAGAAAGGGTTGGTTATTACTGGGAAAAGAAAGGCGTTGCGTCTTCCTGTTACCTGTGCAGAAGCCTTCCTACTGCTGTGCGCGCGCGCACACACACACACACACACTTCACTGCCACTTTGTTCTCTCTGGAGTGTCTTCTACTAGACTGACCTCAAAATCATCTTGAGCTATTAATTCTGCTTTCTGGGGATCATGCTTATTCCATGTGACAATCCCCTGCACTATACTTCAGGAGGGCCCAAAGTGTACGCATGCCCACATTATAGCCCAGGAAGTGGCACAAACTTCGCATTTGTTCAAGATAAGCTTTCTTCATTACTGGCAGAAATGGCATAAAGGCAGACTGGCCATAGGTCCAACATTCAGAGATGACTTTTAATTGAATAATTGGTAGTGAAATATGTAGAAAAATATTTCACTGTTTTTCAGTTCTGTGTAAACAACTCAAGCTCTTTGGTCCAAAGCACTTATAAGCACAGTCACCTTCCAACTGGAGTATATTTTTCACCAGGTTGGTTTTTTTCCCCTGAGAAATTACTTTGATTCCATCCTTCTTAAGAAGATGTCTTGAAGGCAGCTGTAGTGATAAATGTGGAGAGAAACTTGTAAATGCAGACATCCAACCTGCTGGGGAAAGTCCAGCCCCTGAAAGAAGGCCATGCCTTCATTTACCCTTACTACTAGTAATATGACACTTTTTTCTGAGGAAGCCCAGACCCGGGTTTCCTGGCTAAACATTTTTGAATGTTCTTTAGTGAGTTCTGAGAAAGAAAGCATTTTACCAGCCATACTAGGCATGTTATACCAGCTCCTACATAAGCAAAGCACTGAGACCTTCCCTCTGAGCCCTTGGCTCCTGACTAATCATGGGATCCTTTGCTTCAGGGGCAGATGAGAGAGTGCTTAGGGTACTCTGCTGATAGAGTTGACAGAGTGAAAACGCTTTCCAACAGTGCTTGCATGAGTGCACCTGCAGTGTATACGTATAAGCTATAAGTTATACAAGTACATATGCTAAAGTGAGTATGTATAAGCAGCATATCATGAAACTGAACAGCTTCAGGTAAATAGTGCATCTTTCTTGGGATCCTTTGTCATAATTTTTGAATGTGAATGGGACATGTGAATGATTGAAGACCTGTGAAGTTGAATGACATCCTGATAACTACTGCGAAGACTAACTGCAGGATGAAAAAATGTCTTTAGGATTTGAGGGTTTATAACAAAAGTCAAATCCTGACATTGTGAACTCTGGTGGTCACTTCCTAACAAGCTTTTGCATTGTATTGTTTATAAAAATATTTATAAATACCTTGTTAATATATTTCTTCCTGTTTTCCTTTCAGTTGAAAGAGAAGAGTGAAGTGTGTGGTGGTAACACAGATTCAATAGAAGAACTGAGAAAGGCTATTTATTTAGCTGAAGAGGCTTGTCCAGGCATTGCAGATAACATGGTGTCACATCTTGTGCAGAGGCTTCAGAGGTAATGAAACTAATTCACTAAGGGCTACAGAAAATTACAGATCTTATTCTACAAATATTTGACGAGCGTTAAATTGAAATAATTAATTTCTATTTATAATAGAAGAAAAAAGTGCTTATAGTTTGTGCAATTGTGTTTACTTAGTATTAAAAAAACCCTAATTGTATCAGCGTTTCTAATTTCTAGCTTCAGGTGATGAGCCCATATGTGTGTTCATCCTGTTTGTGTGCATATCGTGTGTCAAATGAGACCAGGCAGCCTTTTCCCTTTGCAGTTCCTATAAGGGATGTTCACGCTTCCTTGGCATCTGGCTGGGTGTTGCAGAGGATGCCCTGTGTCAGTCTTAATTTCTTTTACCCGCTTTGATAAATGGACTGTTCAGTTAGCTTGTTTTTCTCTCAGTCACATAGTAAGTGGTTCCTTTCTCATTCATTAAAGGTAGCCTGTATGGCCTTTTGGTGGTACCTCCAAAACCAGGTTTTTTTGTTACTTCAAAAGGCCAAATTTCTTAAGAGACTTTCTAACAGCCTAGGTTAGGAATATATTCTTCACAAACGTTCTATTTGCTGTTCTTTTAAATGCTACACGAGAAAACATCAGGGATATAAATTTCGTAATTACCATTTGAAGGGGCTTTAAATGCAAACTTTCAGAATCCAGGAGTCTGCTGTTGTGAATCTGCACCTTCAAGGTTGGATTGCTTGGTACTAGAAAAAACTCATGGCAATGATTAATCATGAACTGCTACCTTGAAAAAGATCACTGTGAGCAGGTGTTTCCCTTACACTGTCTCTAACCACAGCTTGGTAAAGTTTAAGAATTCACACCTCTGAAGTTAAAGCAGAGGATTGTCAGGCTGACATTTTGTCATTCAGTAAAAATCGATGCCAAGAAATCTGCAAGCAATCATGTTTCTTGGTTTCTGGGCTGTTAAATGTGAAGCCCAGTCAGCATCTGTAGTGCTAAAAGGTCACTCCTTGATGCCAGATGTCCTGGTTGTCCTTTCAGTTGATCCTGGCAGGCTTGAAAGAGTTTCTGGAGCTTCTGTCTCAGTCTGTTGCCATTAGGGCTTCCAAAATTGACCCCAGTCTTTCATCAGCTCAGTATTTCAGTGTCGAGTTTCTATCAGCCTGGTACAGGGCCTTCCTGGAACTGGGAATGTCAAAGACTTTTGATGCTGCAGTTGAAGCTGGAAATGACCATGTGGAGACAGGCTTTCCACTGGGTACTTCTTTTGTAGGTGCTGGAGACGATCTTATTTGTTCCTGTCACAACAGCAAGTTTGTTTGCTGATTTTCTTGGTCATAATGTCTTCAAACAAGAAGGAACTGTCTTTTCAGAGGTCAAGTAGCTCCAAAAATATCTTTATCTGTGAGGGATACCTACTGAGCTACAGAATGGTTCAAAAGCCTTTAAAGGAGGGGATCCTGCCATTCACTAGCACTCCTTCCAGAAAGTGAGTAAAAGAAGTCATGATCACAGAGTAGCTGAATATCACCCCTGGAATAAGAGGAAATTCACCCAGATGTGACCCATCAACAAACATTCTCTATGAATATTTTTTCTCTCCTTCAAAGAAAATGAAGTGCCCATCTCCACTGTTGGAGTACTACAAGAAATATGCTCCGTTACATCATTAAGTCATTTATTGCATCCACTTGCAATATCCTCTCAGTTTGATAGCTAACTACTGAAGATGGCTCTTCAACAACATGCTTCTAATGAGATTTTCATTCCTGTTATGATTGGTTAAAACTGGATTTCCTGAGTTGGTCTGAATGAGTTAGTCGGGACCCTCAGAAGATCTGCCTGAAAACTTGAGTGAATCCATGCACCTTCCTCCTCCAGTTCTGATCTCTGATGTTCTATAATGTTTCTTGAAAGCTTAACGTGATTAAAATGTGTGCTGCTTTCTTTGGATGGGTTAAGAATCTGCTTAGACCAGGAAACAGGGCTTTCCTGCCCCAGTAATATTTTGGAAAGATTATGCTGTAAACTTGCCAGGTAGGAAAGCTGGAATCACAAAATGTTGCCCCCAGCACACCGAATTCTTTCGTCACCATATACTTCTCAGTCACACACTTGAGCACGGGTTGTTGCTAGTCATTAGAAAAGCAGTGGTGGTCTAATAGGGTGTATTTTACATGTTGTTCAGCTCTTCAGCTTTTGCCTCTAAAGTGTGACAGCAGTGGAAAGGAAAATAGAAATATATTTCCTTTTCTGCAAGGAAAAAGGCCGGGACTTCAATAACATAAAATGGAATCACTTTTAGTTGCTGCTTGTTGTAGAACACTGCTCTGAAGGTCCCAGTGATAACTATTTCTTTTCCTCTTCAGATATTCGCTAGCTGGAGGAAGTACTGCATCCTATTGACATACTGTTCCTGACTTTTCTAAGACAACAGAGATCCCACGGTGTCTGCACTCAAGGCACGCGCCCTAACGTTGTTCTGCCCCTCAGTCACTGGAATGTCCTTTGGTGGAAGGGCATTCCTAAACGTGCAAGAGTGAAAATGAAGTCTCTCGGCTGGAGGCAGTATTTTCCAGCTCCTGAAAGCTATAATTTTTTTTTTTAATGACAATGCACATATTCCAGGGAGGTGTCTTTTTGTAAAATCTGAAATGTATATTTAGGTTTGTGATAGTGAAATTGAGAAGATATTGAGAAACCTCAGGTATCTTGCTTTAAGAATTCCACTGGGAGATGGAGTCTGTTTGTTGGAATTGTGTACAGATGTGTATATAATGTCTTTTTTTTAACTAAAAGCCTTTCAACGTGCATAAGGAATCACTGTGTACAAAATGGTAAAGTGCTTCTGTAGATAATGTTAGTGGGGTAAATATTTGACAGGCCATAACTGAGTATTGCCTTGCCTTTATTACATGTAAATTTTGAATTATGTGATAAGTGAATCTTGGTTTGATTTTTTTGTACGTGAAGGATTTGCCATTGAAAGAGTTAATCCCGTACTATGGAACCTTCTCTCTGTACCTCAGCAAAGACACAATTTTATTCTGTTCCTCCAGTATTTCTTCCTTTTTATCTATATTCTGAGCGTAACTTTCTAATTATGGTACTACTTCTGGTTGTTTTAAATTTAATACACCTTGTCTCGCAAAGCTTTAAATTTAAATTATTGTTTTTCCTGAAGAATGAGCTCTTTCATGTTTTCAGTTTTAAATTGTGCCAATGCAAATTCTGAACCCACTGTATTGTTCAGTTTTAGTAATAGATATTTGCGAAGTTTGTGGTGAAATTCAGATACAACCTTTTTTTTTTTTTCCACCTGAACATGTTTGAATGCTCACACAAATAAATCTTTATTATCTACATTTATTCTGAAATATCTCATTGAGGTGTTGGCTCTGAGACAGTGGCAAATATTTAATCATCATCATGCCTATCATTTATATAATTTTATCATTAAAATGAATGTCTTGCAGAGTAAAAGAAAAACTATCCATACGTTCAGTATTCGGTCTTGATGCCTAAATCTGCACCTTTTACCCAAAGTGCTAGACATTAGACAGGGAGACTGCAAAACTGAGCCTGAGTGCCGTGTGCTATGTCCAGTTACTTGTCTCCCCAGGAAAAAAAAGCTACTTCTTGGAAATTCTGAAGTTTCCACTGTTCTGTGGGCGCTCCTAGATAGCTGCCTTATGGTCTCGTAGTTCTTGGAAACAGTGGTGTGTGCTAGGCACAGAGGTGACAAGGCGGCGTTCGTTTTCGCAGTGTTACTCTGAGCTCTACCTTGGTTTGTTTCACCAAGGGTCTATTCAGGTGGTGCTTATTCTGGTACCTAAGAGAGCATTTTTGCTTTGTTTTAATGAAGAAATTGATGATTTTATAATTTGGATGAAAGTGAGATAACTTACCTGTTGGTGTTTGGTGTGTTTTTTGGTTTTTTTTTTTTTAAATATAGATACGAGTTTTGGAACAGAAAGGACTAAAACTTTAAAAGTACAGGCACACCTACCTGGCCCGGTACAAAAAGACCCAGGTTCTCTAACCCTTCTAGAAGCTGGTGAGGTCTCCTTGCAGGACTTCACATCACCATGGTAGCCCTTATTCTATGCACGTTAATAGCCTTAATTATTAATTTAATAACTTAGCAGTTACTTAATTTAACAGCCATGCAGACAGAGCTATGAAACTTCTGACCAGGTTGAAAGAAATGACTGCGTGCGCTCATTCTCGTAGCCATATTCTTTGCCACGACACGTTTGCCAGTGTAGTGAGGTAATGATTTTCCTTTGTGGCTAAGCGAATTTAAGGTAAATTGAACAACGCGTAAGTTTGAGCCATGGCTTGTAACTCCTCTTTGATGAACATCTTTAAGTACGGTGGATTGTGTGCTCGTAAGCATTAAGGATAGGCTCACCCTTGAGGAATCAAATACAGCTCTGCTGTTGTGAAACGCACATGCGAGCACAGTGCAAGGGGGCGATTACCTGCTGACACCCCAGCATTAGAGCGTTCAGCCGTTCAGTAAATAGGTGCTGTTACGGCATGTGGAAATAAACAGATGCGTTTGCTTTTGAAATATAAATAGATCAACGGAAGCTTTCCCCCAGTCACCTGTTAATGTAAGGACTTGAAATTAAAGCGAGCCTACTTGGAAATGCACGGAACTCTGAGATCTAGTGGGGAAGTTAAATTTACGGTGCTGGCTGGAATCTCAAGTATTTATCCATCAGAAAATTAAATGAAATTCTAAAGTCGTCTGTTTCTGCACAATAGTTTAAAAAGTTATAGCTACCTTTTTTGAGTTGCATTTTAGTTGCGTTCCAGGACTGTACGCTGAGGAACTACTTCTCTGAGTAGATTGTGGCAGAACTTCCTTGGTGAACGTGTCCCTTGGTTTAGGAGCTTAAAGACGAGCGAGACCTACAGCCAGGGCAATTGGCCAGAAGGCCAATTTAGAAAAAGACAGGACCTCATTTATGGTAGAGATGTGTATTTTTATATGTAACATATAGATAATTTAAATATAGACTATGTTAAACTGAGAATTGCTGAAAAAAAGTGTGCTGTATCTTGAATGTAAAATTACAATCATTTGCTATTGATGCTTTAAAAATCAGAACTATATTGGTAACAGAAGAGGAGCTTCGTTTGAAAGAAGCCCGGCCTCAGGTTCGGAAAGAAAAAGAAGCGTATGGATATTTTTTGAGAGGTGGTTTCACGCTAAAAACGTTTCTGTCTTATGGTGTTGCACTGATGATTGTTCTGTGCAGGCGGTACTTCTTCACTCAGTCTCGAATATACTAAGTGACAAGCTATCCCTATTTATGCAAACATTTAAATTAGTGGAACTGCTTATTTGTCAGGGATTTCAAGATTAGGCAGTAAATTAACGCACTGTTTAAAAAATATCCAGTCATTTGAACTGAAGGCTTGCTTTTTATAAGTAGCAGATCTGTAATCTATTTTTTTAACGTAATTTTCCTTGCAGTTGCACTTTGTAGTTGATCACCAGTTTGCTGAAGGACGACGGCATGATCGCTATGGCACAGAACGCTTTTGACGTAGTAACGAAGCAGCTCTTTCTCTGAAGTGTCGCGGGTCCTTCGCAGCTCCGGACATTTCGTACGTGTCCACGTGGGTGCGGACGGACAGGCAGGTTGCTGCGGAATGACGTAGCTGCGGTGTTCCGCCCTCGCTGTGCGGGAGGGGTGGGCCGAGGGGACGGTCGGGGGGAGCGCGGCGGCACTTCACTGCAACCCAGCTGGCGTGGCCCGAGATTGCGTCCTGCTTTACCCACCGTAACTCCTTCATCTGCCTGTGCTTTCAGTGTGCTTGTGAAGCGTCTCCTGTAGCTCCCGCTACTTTACGTGGCGTTCCGTATTATTTTTTAAATGACGTGGTACCGGTTTGTAATAGTTTTATATTAGCCTTACTTAGAAGGGAATGCTTTTGCCTTCAAAAATGTCACCGTTGGAAGGTCACAGGAGTGCTGATAAGCACAGGCACAATGCAAGGATCAGTGTAATGGCAAACGATCTTTGTAAGTTGCTGGGGAGGAGCTTAAAGTATGGCACAAATCTGCAGGCTTGCTCTTTTTAGCTGTATTTTGCGGGTGTGCTGGTAACTGCACCGAGCACATGCAGTAGGCGAATCGTATGTAACGGTTTTCTGCCTTCCTTTAAAGCATGATTACAGAGGACAATTAAAGTGTATCTCTTGTTTTCTGTAATGTTGCTGCCTGTTTATAACCGTGTATTTAAATTTTACTTTTGTCACTCTACACCAACATAATAAAACTCCTTGTAAACTCCACGACCTAGAAATAAAGAAGGAAAAGTTTAATGAAATTTTGCCATCCGAGTGGTCAGTAAGATGAGGGTCGGGGGTCCCCTCCCAGGAGGGGATGCTCTTGTGGGTTTCTAGCTCAGTTATTGCCCGCGGGTCGGTAATGGTAAGCAGAAAGTTTATAAATCGGTGTTTAGTTTGTTACTTCCGAATTTGTTCAAGAGAAAACTCTCGTTTTAAACTCCAACAACACTTTCTGAGCAAGAATGTTGAGAATATTTTCTCTTTCTGATGGGGAGCTCAGTAAACTCTTATCTCCCAGGTGGCCTGGCCATGTGGGAAGCTTAGTTCTTTTCTTGATCAAGTTTTTTTTAACTACACATGCAAGTGATTGATGGTGAACTGTTTGGGTTAAATACGCGCAATTCCGTATTACAGTTTGTCCTACAGTAAGACAATGTGCCAGTTTACAGATGGCAACAATTTACAACCTTCTTTGTGGTCCCCATCCTGCTGGCCCGGTGAAACGGATGAAGCGCTCGCACCGAGCTGCCTTAGCTTAACCCCAACCAACTGTTGCATCTGTAATTACCCAGACAGCCCGGGGACAAACTGTGTGACAGCTGTGCTCTGGTAATTATATTTAATTACTGGTTTCTCTTGCTAAAGCCATACATGTGCCACACTGCCAATTTCTTTTCTTTACCAACTTTTCCATGCCCCTGGGGGTAGGGGGGCTGTTTGCGTGCTCCAGCAACTGGGGTTGTGTATCTGCACATCCATAACTGTGTTTTCCTTTGAGGGAGAAGCCCGTGTAATTGGCCTTATGTAAAAAGGGACAAAAATGGCCAACATCAGGCTTTTCAGGTCCTGCTTGTTTCTGTTTTGTCCTTGGCCGACAGACTTGAGGGATATTGCCCCTGGTTTTGGCTCTAAAACAAGCTTTCTTTGGGAGATCTCTTTTCTCCAGGCAGCGACCTTTACAAGATTTCTGTTTGTTTCCCTACCTGCCAACTTGTCTTTTAGTCTGTTGGTATTTTTGGCTGGCTTCAGCTGAATTTACAAAGGGCTTGAGGTCTCATCAGCGTTTCATTAAAACGCTGTGAAAATAGGTAGGCTTGAGTATCTTCATAAATACTTTTTAATGAAAGTTAAGCTAGACAACAGTGGTGGCAATGCTCAGCCGCCTGGATACGCGGCCACAGGAGTCTGGGCTTTGCTGATCCCGTTGCATGTGGTACAACTTCCTATGGCACTAAAGGCCCTGTTTTGCTTTTGTGTGTTCATTATTTGAAGCCGGTGACTGATTAGTCTTGGCAAGTAACAACAACAACAAGCGTAAATCTCTTGGCCTGACCACTTTGAGGTTATTGTCCCACTGGTGAAATATGAGACTGGTGTGCTTAGTCACGGCCACTAACCCGGCACACAGCGCCGCTGCGTCTCTCCCCGCCTCACTCGCTTAGATGGACAGCAGTATGATGTGAATCAGGGTTAAAAATAAGTGGCTGTATATTACAGCTTTCTAGTAAACCATGAGCTTTATTCACACATGTAGACATCAACTGATTGTAAGATATGCCCGTCAAGAGAGCCGCTTTTATTCTCTTACTGTTATTTCAGCTTTGGGTTAACCTTAGGAATAAAGCGCTAGAAAAATGCTGACAAATAACAGCATTTGTTCAACTGGTTATCTTTTAAAAAAAATCAACAACACTGGTAAAAGAAAAAAAAAACCCTCTTATTTTAAACCTATTTTCTGTAGAAAGAAAAGATAGTACAAAAAGGTGAAAATGCTGGACAATTACTCAGGTGGAGCGTCTGAAGCTGCAGCCACAGCCTAGCTAGGTCTCTGCCAGTGCGATAAATCGAACTGTGTCGTGGGCTTTGCCTTAGATGTTACAGGAAAACTTACTTTTTTCCCAAACTTTGTATGAAGGCGAAGCACACCTAGAAAAGGTGTTATAGCTGCTTTCAGGCATGTAAGTAAAAGCCAAAGAAAGGCGAGCGCAGAACAAACTGCAGCAGAGAGCGGTAATGACGCTTGTATTCCCCCAAGCCCCAGTGAGCTAAAGTAAAATTCAGCATCAGCTGAATTAATGGCATAGCCCTCAGGAGCGTTTGTTTGAAAACAAACACCATCTCACTGTTACAGGTAACAACTGTAAAGAACAGCTGTAGGGGCTGAGCTCATAAGGCTTCGCAGGGATTACTTTACAGCTCAGTAATCATTTGGGGGTGGGGGGGGGTCTGCAGCCCTTTACACTTCACAGCAACATCCTGTGTTGGTGCTTCTTCAGCTTTGTTTTCCCAGGTCTGTAGGCTGCTGCTGAGTTCTTGTTACGCTACACTGTGTCATTCCTTCATCACCGTATAGATTGTTGTTCGCGTGCCTGTTAAGTCCTGAAGCGCTGTAGTTGCTGCATGTTACCGGCTCGCCAAGGTGGCTGAATTCACTCGCTTTGGCCCTGCAGCGCAGAGTCACAGGCTTGGAAGGGACAAGCCGGTGGGACCTGCAACTGGGAGAAAGGTCTGCTGATTTGTCTACCTACTTTCTAAATCTGTCCTTCATTGTATCAGGAACAGATAGAGGTGATGCTGCAGGGTAGATTGGATTAGTATTTAATCGGCACTGATATCTGGGGGAAAAGAGCCAAGTGCAACAAGTTCCTTGCCCTTGAAGGTTTCCATGCAGCTGGAGAAATTATGCTGGAACACTCATCATTTCTTTTCATCGGCTTTGGCCACGGGGACTGCTGCGTGCCATAAGGGGTTATGAGTCCACCCTGTTGGATGGTGATACATACGTGCCTGTGTTCGGGTTGGGAGAGGGCATAGGAAGGTGGCTTTAATGCCTTCGAACAGGAATATGTATGATAGTATTGTGAGGTATTTTATTCCCTTTTGTTAGCAAAGCTGCAAGCCATTTTATACATCGCATAAGCCATTAACAAAGTGAATAGCCAGACGGAGGAGAAAGAAGTCCCAGCTCCATTGCCCGTATCACGATTCAGTCCCGCCCCCCCCTCCCTAGCACTGGTTCCTCAAAGGCCCATACTGGTGAGGGACATGTCTGCAGCGTGTTGAACTTCCCTTAATGGAAGTTTTATGTCACCCTCATGACAGTGCTTCTTAAAACATAAGGCAAAACACCTAAACATAGTAGAGTTAGTGCTGCCAACCTTCTGAGTATGCCAACAGCTTATCCAAATTACGGTGTCAGCTCACGTTAAGGCCAGGTGTATGAAACGGGTATTTCCGCGGCTGGTTGTATGGGGTCTCTGTAGGCTGAGCGCCGGGGGAGAGGGAGAGCCTGAGATCCCAACAAGAAAAGGAAAGTTGCACTAGGATGTGTAGCAGGCAGGATGGAAACCTGGGGCTTCGGTAGGACTCCCGGCTTGTAGCAATTTAGTTACCGAAACACTACAAAATCATCACAGACAGCTGCGGTTCTCTCGTAGCGTACAGGTTTTCTTTCAAGTTTGTAAAGCAAACAGCAGAATGTCACCACAGCCTTTAATTTCTTCTTGTACATACCATTCACAGTACATTAACAGCCCAAATAATATTGCACTGGATTATTTTAAAAATTTTTCATCTTGCAAGTAGTATTCACTTTTCAGAGCCAACAGATGAACAATTTGGTCAACTTGCACCAAGAAAATGGTTAGAGAAGAATCCTACGCTTTATTTATAACACATGGATTTGTAACCCCGAAGGGAAATGAGAGCGAGCTGTAAACGGTTTCCTTGTTAAAGATAGAAAATTAGTAATCCCTTGCTGATTAAATGTAGAAAGACTGGGGAAAAAAACTGAAATCTGAAAGTTATCTCATTCCTGGTAGACTGCTTGCTGTATATATAATTATGTTCTATACTGTCAAAGTCCATCTACATTTAAAAATCCAGCAGTCTACAGATTAACATGGTAAAAAAAAAATATATATTTTTATGAAAAGAGAAGAAATAGTGTTTGCCTCAGAGGAGAAAGTTTTCAGATCGTGAAGCCGTTTTGTTTGTTTTTTTAGGTGCAATCTTTGAGGCAGCAAAATGTCTTTTGGCACTCTAATAGGGACAATATTTTAATACTGGCACAAGCTAAAAACAGCACAGAATGACAAAATACAAGACATGAAACGAACGGCAGCCACTGGGATGATGGTAAGCTAGTCTGAACATGTGGAAAACTTAAACAGTTTTGCTGAGGAATTTTGAAAGTTTCTGCAAAACCATACTTTCGTTTTCCTTTTCTTTTACCAAATTGTAAGTTTTACTAAACTTGGAAGGAGAAAAGAGTTTCAAATGTCCTCTAGAAAATCAGCAGCTGCTGGACAATCAACATGGCGGCTCGTTCAGCCGTCAATAGGTGTGAGGCTCTTTGTGACTCAGCGCTCGAGTGCGTGAGGCAGAGCTGGTGGCACTTCGGATCACTTCCATCCATCTGTGAGGAGGCACGAGGAGATACAAGCAAAACAACCGTCAGTTCCTGAGGAAAGATCTCCTGAAAGGCACAGTCTGCGCTATGAGTTGTGCAGTTTCATTTTCAGTGCCTTCAGGAGCGCCTTGCTTGCTACTTCACTCCTAAGCCTATCCGAAGTCATTAACTTAGTAGTGGTTTTACTTGTTCTACAGACACCAAATCTCTTTTTTTATGGATGGTCCAAGCGATGAGCAGGTGAGACCAACCACTCTTAATTCTAGAGTGAAAAAAAAGGTCATTTAGCTGCAGTTCCTACCTCTTTTCCTAGAACTGAGCAAGGGCTTTTGTGTTCTTTCCCTACTCTACTAATTTATTTAATCACCTCGTTCCTACAGTTTGCCTTATTTATAGCTTTACACTGACATGGCTAAAAATAATAACTTTCTTCAATTAGGGAGGACATTAAGATTTTTGACACGTTAATGCTAAATTAGAGCTAAATTAGTTCCCAGCATGAACAACCTCAAGCCACAGTTTCAGAGGAGTGGTGCCTGTTTCCTGGCTCTCCATGTATCTAAAATCCAGTGGGGAGTGTAAAAATCACGTGCTGTAGTGGCAGAAATACACAGTAGGAACAGCCACGTCTGTGAAAAAATTTGAATTTTCTTTCAGGTGTGGATTTTCCATCCAGTTGTATTGGAGCAAAGTTATTCTGCACAGCTACTACAAAGTCCTGGGATCTGTTCACACGCTTCCTGAAGTCCAAGACACAGAGCACCCTGTGCAGCCAGCCTGATCGATTTTGACTGGACAATTCCTGCATATGATGCAGGATTTGTAGTGATTACTGTTTTGCCTGCCACATTATCAAAAACAACCACTTGGTTCTAGCATTATCGGGTTTAAAATCTCTTTTAAAATTTCACAGGGTTCTTTCTCTAGTTGTGCTGAACTACTTGCTTGTATTACCAAATCAACTTACTAAACTTTGCATCTACTAACCTGGACAGGCTGGATCGATGGGCAGAGGCCAATTGTGTGAGGTTTAACAAGGCCAAGTGCCGGGTCCTGCACTTGGGTCGCAACAACCCCACGCAACGCCACAGGCTTGGGGAGGAGTGGCTGGAGAGCTGCCCGGCAGAGAAGGACCTGAGGGTGCTGGCTGACAGCCGGCTGAACGTGAGCCAGCAGTGTGCCCAGGTGGCCAAGAAGGCCAACAGCATCCTGGCTTGTGTCAGGAATAGTGTGGCCAGCAGGAGCAGGGCAGTGATGGTGCCCCTGTACTCGGCACTGGTCAGGCCGCACCTCGAGTGCTGTGTTCAGTTTTGGGCCCCTCAGTACAAGAAGGACATTGAGGTGCTGGAGCGTGTCCAGAGAAGGGCAACAAAGCTGGGGAAGGGTCTAAAGAACAAGTCTTATAAGGAGTGGCTGAGGGAGCTGGAGTTGTTCAGCCTGGAGAAGAGGAGGCTGAGGGGGAACCTTACTGCTCTCTGCAACTACCTGAAAGGAGGTGGGTGTCAGTCTGTTCTCCCAAGTAACTTGTGATGGGATGAGAGGAAACGGCTTAAAGCTGCATCAGGGGAGGTTTAGATTGGATATTAGGAAAAATCTCTTTACTGAAAGTGGTCAGGCACTGGAACAGGCTGCCCAGAGAGGTGGTGGAGTCACCATCCCTGGAGGTGTTCAGAAAACTTGTAGACGTGGCACTTTGGGATATGGTTTAGGAGACATGGTGGTGCTGGGCTGATGGTTGTACTTGATGATCCTAGAGGTCTTTTCCAACCTTAATGATTCTGTGATTCTATGATAACCTTGTTTGGAAAAAAATCCTGGAATTTTACAAAATTCCCTCTCACGAAGACCGACTTACCTTTCAAATGTGTATTCACTTTCAGCCCTGAAGTAGTACACGTGGGATTTGAAGTGTAGCTTGAACACATAATCTTTGTGAATGTTTTCAGATTCGGAAGGAATGGTAAGTGAATATCCCAGTAAGGGAAGGCTGGCTAAAGGATGATTGTCCTGGAAAGAAATGATGGAAAATGGTGTGAGATCCAGCTCCCTTAAGTAGAAAGAGCACATAAGTAAAATGGACGATAGGTGCACGCTCATTTAAAGGTGCATCATCGTGCTTCCACATGTGTGTGGAAAAAATACCAGCTTTATACAATGGCAATGATCTAAATTGTCAAATTGTCCAGTAGTTTCAGCTTGCCCATCTTTACAGACCCTTCTCCTAAGGATCTGCTGCAGGCTGATCCTGTCAGTATTTCCCCATAAGACAGTTGTCTGAAGTCTTGGACTGCCACTGTCTTCAAACTGACAAACATCAAACTCCAGCGTTTGGCATCGCAGAGCACCACGTGTGTCCATCCTAGGCCTGCAAGCACCTACTCCTTTAGAAACGTACCAGCCACCCTGCAGCATTTGTTGCTTAAGTCCTTTCACTTCACGGCCAATCATTTCTTTATCCCACTTATGTGTAGAATATGCTACAATTCATCCTTTTTTTTTTTTTTTTAGTTCAGAAAGTATGTTGTTAAGGATTTCTATAGCAAGGAAAGGACAACGTAGCAACTGGAATTGTTTTGTGCTTACGCCCTGCCTGAACGCGAGATTCAAAACTCCAACAGATTCTAGACAGGAAACCCCTCCTTCTGCACTGTGACGTTTGCTCAGATGGGTTAATCTTTGGCCACTGTTCTCTCGTTTGACTGAAGCATCAGTAACGGTAAACAAAATTTATAAGTCACGATTAAGTTTTTAATTGTAATAATCTCAGAATTTATACAAGAGAAAACTCTTGTTTAAACTCGCACCACAATTTCTGAGCAGCGGTGAGACCCGCTGCGCTTTCAGGGATGAAATGCACTGTGACTGGTGAAAGTTTCAGGAAACGAGCACGCGTTCTTCAATCGACAAGCGAGCGGACTGAGAACGGGCTCTGTCCACGTCCCAGCGGCAGCACAGGCTGCGTAGCCATGACCGGTGCACCTGCTTCTCGCGCCTACAGCATCTCTGACCAACGTCCGCCTTTCTCTCCGCTACTGCTTCGAAAAAGCAAAAGCTCTCCTCCAGCCACACGCGCTCGTGCAGTCTGTTACCTGGTGCGATTTATAGAAGAACATGCAGAAGTTGGTGAACACCACCCAAAGCTTCTGCCACCCGTTGCTGTTTTTGAATTTTCTTAGGAGATTTCCAGACAGCTGGTTCTGAAAACAGATCAAAAGTAGCCAAATAAAACAGTGAAAGGTACCTGCAGTTTAATTATCGTACGAAAAAAAAATTATCTGCTTTTATCTGGTTGTACGTGACCTTGTCATATGTGAAAATGTTTTGGTTGAATGGATGTATTTTTCTTCTGCATCTTTTACTACCAAGTAGTACTTTATGCAACATATTCTTTTGCTCGTAGCTGGGTACTTGCAAAAACTTCAAGCTACTACACTTGGGTTTTTTTAAATTGAGGTGGCTTTCAGTAATATATTACCAAACATCAGTCAGTCTTCTTATCCTAGTCTGCCTCTTGTTTTTAAATGATACTTTAATAGAGTAATGGAAACAGAAAGTCTGACATGAATTTGTGATGTAAAGGAAAATTATGACATACTTCAGAATTGCAGATAGAGATTGAGCTCTCAGTACCCAGTGAGTTCACACGGTAACTTTTCAAAGATTTCAAAAGCAAGGACTGTTAACCTTGTTCTTAGCTGCTCTTCACACAGTGAAGATGTAAAGTCCAGCATCATCGTGCCGTGTAAATGAAGGGGAGTTCTCAGTGAATCGTTAATTGCTTCCCATTCCTTGTTGACTCTACAGGCTCTCACCTGGGCCAAAATAGCTGTTTACCTCATTCTCTGTATATAATGCAGAAGCCAATAGCTGAGCCTGTACAGCTTAATGCTGGTGGTCCTGATTTATCTGCTACAAATTAAACGTTCTCGAACGCGTTCTGTTTTCACCAGTCTTCGATATACATTAAAGCCTTTGCTTTAAATCATGCCATTCTCTGATATCTGCACTGCTGCCTCCTTGCTCTAAGTTACAGGTGTACTCCTTAATTTTCTGTTACCTCATTACTCTGGAGGATATCATAAAAGGACAGGCTTTGCATTCGGTACCAGCAGACATATGAAATGGAAACAGGCCGCTGATCACTGATCAGTCCAGCAGGTAGGGAAGTACAGTCACTGACAGAGAGAGGATCTGCTACCACGGGAGAGACAGAAAGGAGGGAGAGACACAAAGAAAATAAACGATAATGCTGAAGTGAGAGCCACCAACAGAATGATGTGAGCATGAGCGTAACCTGCCACGCATGGAACAGCAGTGGAGCTGAAGATGTTTTCACAGAAAAACGTATGTCTCCAGCGTGTGTTTGGTCTTCGCTGCTTTGTTTGCGTTCATTTGAGGCACGGGGAGGAACAAAAATAAGGAACAATGAGCACTGATCTCAGACCAAAACCTCGTAATCGTTAGAATTAGTCACCAGTTTAAATTTTATATCTATTTATAACAAGCCCTCTGCTTCAGGATAAAATATGAGACCTTGTTCCTTGCCAAACTACTCCTCCCTTGCAGGATGTAAGGGTAGAAGGAGCAGAAAATCCAGCTGCATGGGATCAAAATGAAGCTCTACAGTTAGTGCTTTCCAGTGCAGAATAATTTTCTTTGCCACATTTCAGCAGCTCACCCCCTGTTTAAAAACAGAGGCAGTTACACAAGCTATGAATATTGCCTGTCCTTGCACCTCTACACTCTGCTCAGCGCCTCTTCTCGAGAGCAACGGTGGCCCGATGCCTGAGGGCCGCCTCCCGAGCAGAAGCCAGCTCAGCTTTAAGATTCCTTTTACCGTTTTCTTTAAGCATAAATTTCCATTCGATGAGGACGGTGCTAAAGTACTCGGCCCTCCCTGGAGCCTCTCTTGGGTGAAGGAGGAACACCTAAGCAGGCTTACCACCTCATCCTAAAACCTACACCGAAGTAGGAGTCTTTCATTTTAATCTTTGAAAAGTCAATGTCTGCATCTCGCCTGTTGAGTACAGAATTAACGAATGTGTATCAAATTGGCTTAGCTGTGATCAGGGGGGAAAAAAGGATTTTTATTTTGAGGTGGAAAACGCAAATAAAGAAAAAGCAGATGAGACTGAGCAATGAGACAAGGTTCCAGAAAAGATGGCTAGGTAAAGAAAGTACGTTAGTAATACACGTAATCAAAACTCTGGCTGCAGCAGCTAAAGACAATATCCTTTCAGCTCGAGCGAGGACTTAATGCCTTTGTAACTGAAAGCATTAAGACAGTTTGACCCGCTTTAAATTTTAAATGGCATCAGCATTTTTTTGGACAGTTAATTCTATGAAAATTTCTGCTCTAACAGATTTTACAAAGGTGCACTAAGGGCGCGAATACGTGTGTCGAGGTTTATGCCATCATTTGGCGTCGGTTAAAAAGGTGTGCCTGAAACTTCCCCAGAAGGAGGCAACGGAATAGTGCACCTATTAAGGAGGAGCAAAAAGGAAATTGTCACTCAAGAGCGAGTCTGGAGCTGCAGTTCAGATCGTTCTGAGGCAGATACCTCCACAGCAATACTAAAGTCGATCATTGAAACACTGGTATTTCTGTGCCAGCAGACGTGCACCGTAGTGTTGCCACGGTGTGGTGACTGACGTTCGAGTGAGGTGCGGGATGCACTGAGGTCGTCCTCAGATTCCTGGTCTACAGTAGTTTCATCAGGAGACTCTATGAAATGCAGGGAAAAAGCATCTTTCTTCCTCTATGCAACAACATATATAACTGGAAAAAGTAAACAAATCAATTCTGTCCACAATATCGTGAACTAATTTTTAAAACACACTTTTAGAAATAATTTTGTGCAGATGTTAAGAAGATTTTTATTTTTTTTTTAATGTTTCTGCAAGTGTTACAATCAAAAACTACCGTGCTTCGCTGGTGCTTTTAATACCTTCCAAGGACAAGGCACTGCCCAAATCTTGTTAAATAGTTCCTGGAATCATTATGCTTAAGTCACTTCTCTATTCAGTGAAACTTTCTGCTAACATCAACAAGAACATTAAAAATGGCACATACATATTTTTTAGATATATATATAAAAGAATATATATACAAAAATCAACTTCAAATGTATCAGTTTGGCCTGTGGCCAGCATTTTTCACCACTTTGCTTCGAAGCAATCTCTAATCATACCGACGAAAGTGTGTAAAACCTACTCGTTCGTATTTACTTACTATTGTCAGGTGGGCTGCTGGCCAGTAACTCTGGGGCAGGGCCGCTGCTTTTCTCTGCCAGGTCTATCGCCATCTGGATGTCCTCCGTCCATTTGTCCATTTCAGCGCGGGTACTAGCAATGAAAATTCAGGTTTTGTTCACTTTCATACAGGCTGAAAGCAGACTCCGAGAAACAGTCACAAGCTGAGCTTACTTTTAATTTAAATAAATAAATTCAGACACATGATGCTAGTTTTTTTTTCCCCCATAACTTACTTTTGGTTCTGACTTGCGCGATTGCCACTCTATTTTGCCCCATTTAACTTTTTTTTTTTTTTTTTTTTTTTTTTTTACAAAAGTGGCTTTCACAAAAGAATTTACCTTTGAAATTGTTTTAGGAGCAAATAAAAAAAAATTACGCCTCTCTGCTTTTCTATCCGTCCCACTGTGAAAGCTGCAGAGAAATACAGTTTACATGTGTATGTTGTCTCCACTGAATTACCTTGCAGCGACAACGATGGACTGGTGTTGACCTCGTAGTGTTAGACAATAAGGAACCCCCCATTCCTCTTCACTTTCTTCTATCTGAGAGATAAAAGCCCATGTGCAGTCAGACTGTAGGAATTACTTATTTCTTAAGGTGAAACAGTGAACTGAACAAGCTCTTACAATTGGGGAAAAGAAAACAAAGAGAAATGTTCACAAACAATTTCGAGCAGGTATTGAGAAAAAAAATGGTGCCTTGCAAGTTGGAAAAACAGTGAGTGAGTTCTGCAATAACCTCTTAAACCAAAAGCATGGCTTTGTCTGCTTTGTGTCCAAAAAAGAAAGGAGACTAGTGGTATTTTTATCAGAAGAGTGACTCATCATACAAAAGGATATGTTAAAGGCTGGGAGTGCTCTGGACACTGCAGCATAAGACAGTTCTGTTGCGAACAAGTCCGCACCAAATGGACATCAATAATTGAGTAGATTCCTAGAAATGCTAGACAAAACTTGAAGCCTTGCAGGTGTCTAGAGAAATTCAGTTACTGTGGTAGCGATTACCTAACTCGATTCTCAGGAAAACAGTACGGAATAGATACAAACCTACGGGAAGTTCCAATGAAAATAACGGGGGGAATGAAAGTGTTTCGAAACTAGCAAAAATATTTTTGAAATCCTATAAGAAGAGGCAACTAGGTGCCATTGGCTCGAATCGGCTGTTTTCCAGAAGGATTGTGACAAGAGCTCCGAATGACATATTGCTGCCACTTTCCCACTACCTTGGCTTTAAGACAGAGAGCTGAAAGCATTAGGAAGTGGTTTTTTTATAGATATTAGACTATTAGACATTAGGCTACTGTTTACTCGCCTTGCACAGCATGTCTATAAGCGATTGGTGATGAATTATGTGTAAGAATCATGGTTAAATTTACGGTTTAAAGAACCCACCTTGTGAAAAGTTTGCATTACGAGGAAGCTGCCCCCCCCAATGTCTTTCTCCCCCCCACTTTTGCTATCTAATCGCCTTTGTGTAGAAGGCTGCATGAACACATGCCGAACCCAACTCAGCCCCACCAGACACTGCAGAACGTAACCACAACTCCTCTGAATCAGAGAAGAGCCCTTTGCTGCTGCTTTCAGTCCAGCAGAAATTCATCAAACAGTTAAGATGGGACCACAAATGGCCATTTAAGCATGAATCCCCTCAGTTCTCACCATACTTACTGTCATGCCATACAGCGGAAGATGGCCGTGGACTTTAAACTGATTTGATGCTGTCAGGCCTCTACTTGTGTACAACAAAATATCGTTAAACTAAAAAGCAAGAATAAACATTATTAGAATTATGTCAGTGTGTATGCATGTGGAAAAAAAAAAAACCAATTGGAATGATAAAACCAGTAAACTAGCCAGTACTGGCTGACTATTTATACGGCAGACCTAATGCACGAATCCAAAATACTGGCTTCCACAATACTTCAGAACCTAGTATTAGCATCTGCTACCTTCACTGCCTTCCTTCCCAGTTAGTCTCGGGCATGTTCCCACAATTTTCCACTGGATATCTTCTGATGCCTGATCTCTGGGTCAGAACCAACAAGCCACAACAGCAGTGAGGCCAAGTAGGACGTTTCACACTCCGTCGCACTCAGTGAATCTACGGAAGGTAAGTGTGTTTCACCGGTATCTTCTTCTGTTTCGCGTGGAGCGATAAGCAAGAATGCCCAAGAGAGGCGCGCCAGACTTAACTCTTACGACATAAATGGCTATCTATTACTTCCCATATTCAGAAGGAAGCTGGGAGACCTGATTTAAGGTAGGTGGCTTTAGGTTAGAAACATGAAGGTGAACAGACAGAGTATCTTAATTTGTGGCGCTTCCTGCATATAACAGCTGTCGTCAAAAGCAGGTCAAATGACCGCCTGCATATTGTTGACTGTCATAATAGGAATGGCGTGTTTTCCCTCTGCCGCCTGGGTCAAAGGATGTTTTTCCTCAAACTAGACAGTTGCAACAAGAAAATCATACTCTGTGGTGTGAAACAGAGCTCTCTCCCAAAGGCATATACAACCCAATAGCAATAATTGATGAAGCTATGTGGATTGGCCGCTAGAGGGGGATTTAATTTTGCCAATGGTTATACATGTATTTGGAGTCCCAGAATACGGACTCCGGATTTTACATCTGAAAAGATTCTTTTGCTCGAGACAGACCAAAGACTTCTTTGACAGTGCGAGCAACTGATCTGAGAGTCTTGTCTCAATTTTGTAGTATTTTATACAGGTATAATATCGAGGTATCATCTTGGAACAAGAACTGTGGTATGCCAGCAGGAGTGCACCATATTCATCAGGCTTCCTCTTGAGTGCCTTTAAAGGCAGAGGATAATCCTACCCAGGTAGATTCAGTGGTTTTTATCTTCGGCTCATTTGAAAGATTAATTGTTAAACATCTTGTAAAACCTAGCACACTCACTATTTTCTACACACCCAGTCTTCAGCTTTTGCATACAAGAAGCCAAGTATTTTCCTGCCACACTGCACTGACTCTCTAATGTTTTGCCCTGTAACATGGGACTAGAAGATCTATGCGCTCTGCTGGGCATCCCGGTGCCCCAGCGCCAAGGGCTGAGCAGCAGCAGGACGGGGGGCCTGGAGCAAGTCAGCTGGCCGGGAAGAAAATAGACGAGGAACCACCTGGTTGGCCCTTGTGGATCGGAGACCGAGTAAGATCTCCGTAACCTGAAAATGCTGTGAGTGATGGTAGGAGAGGATAATCTTTCCTAGCACAAGAGCTCCAAATAGTATCACCAGGTAAAGGCAGATCCACCACATGCTGGGCACTTGTGGGCTGGAACTGGATGGTTTGTGGAGAAACTTGATTCTGTAGTATGTTCTGAGAGCATTATGTGGATTATGGTTCATATCTCCAGGATTTACTCTTTATCGTCTTTTCTGGACATGATCACTAACCCCGGTGCCACTTTTCATTTTATAATCACTCTTATTTAAGACAATGTGCTAGGAGGTATTATTTTATCATGGTATTCACAGCGCCATATAAAAATGAATAGTTCTATCTTTGTAAGAAGCAGTTACAAAGGGAACATTGGGTTTGGACAGAAACATAAGTTCTTAACAACCAGCTGCACAGGTGATGTATTATGTTAACTTAAATAAGGACATTAAAAAAAAAAACCTTACTGTAATTCACAATTCGAGTCTAACAGTTTGCCCAATAGTTGCCTATAGTTACATTTCATTATATAAAGAAAAAAGTCTTCTTGCTTACCAGGAAGAACATCCGTTGCTGTAAACCTTTTCCAGACAACTTACTAAGACTGCCCAGTCTAATGAACTCCTGTGGGAAATAAATACAAACCAAATATGTATCTTCTGCAAAAATAATAACAATTTTTTACTATGCAAACATAAATATGACTACTTGGCCATAGGGCTGACTTGTCTCTCAGTCACCAAGACTTTTTATTTTCTTTATTAAATATGTTAAAAATCTTCTTTATAGCATAATTTCTTTCCATTCATAACTGTCTTTAGGATAAGCTCCTTCATAGTCTTTCATTCATTTTAAGAAAATTCAACTAAGCAAAATTTTCTTTACCTAACATCGATTCCTTCAGACAGCTCCCTTTTTCATCAGTTTTGAATGAGTATTTTTCACGTTACAAATGATGAATAAACTAAAGATAAGTTGGTGTGTATGTGACTGGTTAGCCACTGGTTAGCTTCTGTGGTGTGTATGGCATACACAGCTCTTCACAGAGATGTAAAATCAGCTACACAACTCAACATCGCCATCGGCAGCAGCAGAAGAAGGAAATTTGCCTGGCAGTGTGAGTTACCCTAGTACCACCCATGCTGTATAATACAGTACATTAATTCAGATCAAACTGTTTAAGAATGTTTAGGGGTGCCATTATAGGAAAAGCAGCACGTCTGAAACTTTCAAAATGCTGGATTTCCTGGGCTTACTGTGAACTATACTGTAACTCAGCCTCTCACTTATCTGAAACTCATGAAAATACCATTTTTCAGTCACTCCCTTCAGCTTCTGCCAAGAGGTCTATATTTATTTATTACAGTCTTTCAAAGGTCATTCCACTCATAATCGTGCACGCAAAAGGCCTATAAAGCATCAGAAGCACCTGCAGCTTAGTAACAGACTGGCTGTTGAAGATTAATCTATTCAGAGAGAGACTCTGGTTGCCTTAGGGTTGCTGTGATGTGTCCAGTCCCCCTACCTGCATTGCATAAGGGCTAAGGGGTGGAAAAAGTGGCTAGAGGTGGTTATCCCTATATCACGGTAAGCCCACGTTACCAGAGAGGCCACTGGAAGCTGTTGTTGGCCACCAAAGAATATTAATCATAATTACTATTTATATGGTACCACCTAATGGTCACTAGTAGGCTTAGCACCACCACGGCAAGCGCTATGCGAACACATGAAATCAGAGCTGCACGTCATTGCAATCCACAAGCGTAACCGACCACAGGATATTTCAACGTCCAAAACAGGAACCAGCTCGGTGGCTGCAAAGACCCCGGTCTGGGGCAATGTGAAGAGGATGGTTATCTACAGATGCCTCTAGGACAGCTGAGACATGAGACTTCTCCTCCGAGACATGGAGTTCAGCCACCTTCAAGCAAACGCAGCCATGGCTGACAGTGGCATTTGCCTCCCAGCCCGGCCTGTGCCAGGGCAGGGACTTCAGCTGGAGCCAGAAGAGCGGCAAAAGGGCTGGAAAGCAGCGACATTTTGAGCACATACCAGAGCACGGTGGCCCATGCTCTTTGCCTTGGCAGGCAAACAATCTTCTGTGCCTCCTCTGCCTTTTTCTTGAACTTCCTAGCAGAGGAAGACTGCTCTGTCTTTAAATAGAATAGGGTAGCAGAAACAACTGATGACGGCTTTTGATTTCATGTGATAGAGAGATGCACAGGCTGTGGAACGTCCTGTGGGGCTTGCCAAGGAAGCGAACAGTCTGTGGATCACTGGAAGGAGGCACAAGCCCTGGAGGCGGCTTGGGAGACAGGGAAGAGGCAAAGTGAGGGCTTGGGGAACAGCCACAAATCGAGAAATACCCGTGCTGGGCGCTGCCTTCCCAGTGGCACATCAGCTTCAAACCCCTTTTTCTAAATGTTTGAATCCTTAAATGAACTGGACCCTAGAGAGCTCAGCAAGCTGCCTGTCTGCCGTGCGTGGCGGACATGCGCCGCGGCACTAGACGCGGCCACGGCCGTGGCTCTTGCTGAGCGGTGGTCGGGCCAGCCTGCAGGACTGCGGCAAGCAGGGCTGGACAGCCAGGCTGCAGGGCAAGGCCAAGCACTGCCGTACCTGCAATTCAATGCAAAACTAATCTTTTTTTCCAAGCCGTTTCCCAGAAACACATAAGGGGCGAGAACAGTCTAGCGGTGCATCTTCCCCGGCATTTCAGTTGCCGCGAGTACTTTTTTTGTATATTATGCACAAAAGTCAAAGGAGCGGGGAGGAAATTTCAAGAGACAACACTCAAGTTCGCATGCACAGATATGTGCACACAGAAAAGCAAAAAAGGCTACAAATACTACACTGAAGCTCATTTATTCTGAAATAAACCTCCATTTTTAAGAAAAAGGCATGACAAGTAAGAAAGAGGTGTTGGTGTTTTTCTAACACAATTAAAAATGTTTACTTAAGGCAACACTGTCTCAAAAATTATTGGCCAACGTTACATGTAGACTGAAGAGACTGCTTGGCCCCAGGCCGTGAGTTTCAAAGCTAGACATTGGGAAAGGGCTGAAGGTCCTCCAGCGCAAATGCCGTGCTTTCCTTTAATCTGCCATGCTCTTTTGTTTGAAAAAAAATTAAGGGCAGCAAGAAATGAGGAAATGTGCAACTGCTCAAGGTCTGAATGCTGTGATAAATATTACTTTTTACCACCTCTGTTGTAATCGATGTTTGGAACTGCCTACAACCGTCCAAGTCTACACATAAGATAATCCTAACAAAATTGGTAAAAAGGTAATAAAGATGATTGCTTCTTCCTGCTTTAAAGGCTGCTGTTTTCTATGGTATTATTATGTTTACATTTGATAGTTTTTGGTGAGAGAAAAATATGAGGAAATTCATATGTGAAATATGAGCAATTTGAGAGCTGCTCCTAAAAAACAGGTTTCTAAAACTTACCTAATACTTTGAAATTTTATCAGACCTTGGTCACAATTCTGCTACTTACCCTCCCTGGGATCACCAGATTGTCTATGCCTATCAAGTCCTTCTTGAGTTCATGCAGCTTCTGGAAGTTCTCCATCTTTATCATATTGCCATGGAGCTGAGCCACCATTTCAGAAATCTCAGCCAAAGCAGCTAGATGGACAAAACCATAAAATGCTTATTAAAAATTTACAAGAATGTTCAAAAAGAAAGATGGCTTTTGTCCGCAGCACCCAGCTCATGAACATCGCCCTTCTTCTGTTACCCTTCTCCTTCACTGTGTAAAGCTACCCAGGCAGACTATAAACTGCACAAATGCTGGACATCATCTTATGGAGTGGAGGGGAGAGGGTGGAGAGTTGTAATGAAGAGAGAGACTATTTCCTTAACCAAGAGTTTGCTCTATTTTAGCCACAGGAACTTTGTAGGAATACTTGAGTCAATTCGGAGCACCATGAACGGGTTCTCCAAAAGGACTTAATTTCCTACATCTTCAACCAATCTAGGGATCTTCTCTATGCTTGAAAAAAATGCATTTTTTCCACAGCCTGCAACACACTGGGTTGGGTCCATATTTGAAAACACCAGGAAATGAACCCCCATTTATTGTATCATATCAGATGGTAAACCCAGTAACCCTGGGGTTTGTCCTCAGTCCCCGCAATGAGAACAGCTCTAAGGGCCGCATGCCATTGAGTCGCATCATGGCTCTACTTCATTCTCTCCCAAGACACTACCAACAACGAGTGACCTAACACCTGGGAGTGATTTTCCAAAGGAAAATCTCCATTGTCAAAGCGGATTTTTGCTGTGTGAAGAAGGATCAGGTGGAATACAAGAGGAAGCAGGCACTGCCAAGTCCCACTCTGCGGCAGCAGAAGGCAAATCAAGTGCAGGCTGCTGCCGATCTGCTTCCCGTGTCTTGTCTTTTTTGCTGTGCCAACAGCGCAGTAAGTCAAGTCAGGGAACTAAGCTGAAAATCACTTCACCACTTGACCTTTTCTGGGGGACCAGCTCATGGGCTGGCTCCCTGTGCCATCCTGTACGTGAGCACCAACCTTGATACACCTCAACAGACGGGCAGTCTCTGAATGGGCCAAACACACTGATTGACTGACTTTAGTGCTAGAAGAGCAATTACAATCATTTGTGTTAAAAAAATACAGGCAAGGGAAGAGTAACAGTGATTCTTCCTTCTTACATCATTGCTCAGTGCACAGTTCATCCACTTACTTAGTGGAAGACCTGTGCTCTCCGCTGGGACTCATATCCACATCTTTTTTTTTTTTTTTCCTCCTTCACATTCTGACCTGTAACAAAAATCTGCAAACATCTTAGTAAGAGACTGATCCCAGAGGGATGGTGCCCCTGAGTCACACCGTCCTTCTCATGCTCTGTTATTTTCACCCCTGAACGCTGTGTGTGTATCCATTTCAAAAGTGGAACAGGAATCAAACCTTGATGGCTGCTGCACTCTCTGGGGAGGTGGGAACGGACGTATCATCCTCATCATCTAGCCTTGGCTAAAAGATATGAAGGCACTACTTACTGCATTCCTCGAGATCATTCAGGCAGGAGCTGCATTTAGGCAAACATCTGTGTCATGCGGCACTTCAGAGCCACAGACCTCTGTGGCATTTCCTATTGCTACAGGTCAAGTTACCTCTGCATTTTGTGTGTTGCGTGCTGTGGGTCTCATTGCTTGGCATCTAAGGGAACTTAGCCAGCTAACTCAGTTAACACCTTACAGCTGGGAGCTGTCATGCCAAGCATTGTTCCCTACCCAAGTCCTTCTGCGGATCTGCACCGCGTGCTAACAGTAGAGATTACATAGTTATCTTTAAATGTGGATAGCTTACAATGGGGATGGGGGACGGGGTTAAGGAAGGAGGAAAACAACTCATCAAAAAGAAATTGCAGGCAGTGAGTTCAGACTGCAGGGGGGAAATTTGTTCACATTTGGGAAAAAAAAAAACCATGTTGGCAGCTTTGAGCTCCTGAAACAAATCATGGAGATGGTAATAGAGCAAACTGTGTGTCTTGAAGAAAGACAAATAACACTTAAAGACATAATAACAGCAGCCATACTGGGTCAGGCCAAGGGTTCACCTGGGCCAGTATTCTCTGTTCCCAGCGGATCTCTAGGGAAAGCTAAGAACAAGACAAGCACATATGGTATGTTGCCTGTGCTCTCTCTCCACCTCCCAACTGTTTTCAGTTCAAGTGACTTCCTGAACCGCATGTCATTTCTGTGTGTTTAATAACTCCCAGCAGATTTCTCTTCCAAGTATTTGTCCAGACTGTGGCATAACGTGTATACAAGAGCAACCTTAATCCTACCATTTCTGGTCTTCTGAGTGCTTGAGTTTGCAACTCAGTCCTCTTTCAATGCAGGCTTAATAAAAAGAATTGTGTTTGTAGAGCCATGCACCTCTAATGGATTTGGATGCCATTCCTCAGCTCCAGGAACTAGTGTCTTTTCTCTCACTTACCTCTTGAATCCCTGAAGTCTATGTGGCTTGGTGGGTAGTGTTTGCAAAGCCTCTCCATTATCTGCTTGTAGTGCATAAGCCTGTGTAAAGGTCTGAGAAGGAAGGTATTCAGAGGCAAGTAGCAGACTTTCTGTAGCTCAAAATCCCTGCAAAAGGTCTCCAGCTTGCGAGAGTTCTTGATCCCATCCTCCAACTCAATTAAAATCTCGTTGTGCTTCCACAGGTGAATTGTCAGTTGCTTATAGGCACAAAGAAAGACAGGGCATGTGGTAGAGCTATTAGCAATCACAGTGAGATATGACTCAGCCCAAACTTATTCCAGTAAAAAAATCCAACAAGCACAGCAGGTGGGATTTTGCAAAGAAATATCACTGTACAACACAATGGCTCTGATATTCACTTGAAAGGCAGAAATGGCATTACTCATTTGAAGTTCACACCCCCACCCCCTCTGCATTCTCCTGTAAAACAAAAGTACACGAGTAAACAGAACTAAGTCTGGTATCAGTGAGAAATCCAAAGGCAAGGAGATGACGTGAACATAGCTCACGCAAGCAGGTGCAACAGGGGAACTAGACAATGCAAATGCAGATCTAGGAAACAAAATGGGATTTTCTAGGAGGATGAAGGGATTTAGTTGCCCCAGTTCCCTTGGGTGCTTTTGGGGAACTGAGATGCAGGCAAATGGACTTCTAGCTTCTGCTCCTCTATTATTAGGGAGAAGTTGCATCTCCTGGGAATCTGAACAAACGCAAAATTGAGTTGTCTGACAGAAATGGATATGCTAGAGTTCTTCATCCCTGGATTACGTCCTCTTGTCCTTAGCGCGGTCTCTAAGATGATCCAACTGGCAGCAGGGGAGACTTGCACCAGCAAGTGAATGAGGTTTGCATGAAATGTGTAACTTCATTTAGGTCCCAGTTATCCCAGGCATTCATGATTCCCATTTAAAACAATTCAGCAGTGTTTTTTTTTTAACAATTAACACAGCGGCTCCACTTGTGTTTTAGAAAAGGTAAACTGGTTCTTCAGGACGCACAGAGCTTCTCTGGGCTGCCAAGTGAAGTATTCTAGTACATGGTAGAATATTAAGCAGCCACAAAAGGAAACTGAATACGATGCTCAATGGACTTCAGAGGACAGTTTGGCATAATCTAAAGCTCATGCTTTTCGACACATTTCCAATCAACTCCCTCTCCCCCGTGATTTGTGACATCCTTACCAGAAGCACGCCTTCCCTACAGCTAAGCCGCCTCCTCCATACACTGCCTATTCATTTCACAAGCCTGTAACTCACGCAAAGATATAGCAGACCCTCTGGACTACTACAGAGGCTGCCTATTAATTACTTGCTCGTAACCTCTTTCCTATGTTAATTAAACAAGGAGTGTCAGTTTTCCGGTCTTTTAACAGGTCTCATAATAAATATGCAGAGTTTTAACTAACTTTATTGTTTCCAGTGTGGTTCTTTAAGTCCAGCTGGGCTTTGCTTCCTTCCTCCAAAAATCTGTGCTTATCAGCAGTGGCACTTCTCAAAGCAAAGAGAACAAAATCCTCTAATGGGAAAGGGAGAATGGCAAAGGTGAACACACACTGACAGGTCTCAGTTACAGCGAGGACTGTATGCTGCCATTAAACTAGTGCCACAGAAGGACCTGCAGACAGTGAAGGACAGACAGTTCAATGTTGCAAGGTACTGAGAGCAGAAGCAAGGTCTGTCAGAAGCTGAGGTTCCAAAAATTGTTTGTGAAAAGGTGTGTACTTCTTGAGAGCAGGAATGGAATTCTTTCTTGAAGGGAAAAAGCAGTTCCAGCTAAGTACACTGCAGAAAGGCTAAGGCTGCCTTATTGGTGACAAAGCTGTCTGTGTCGGGGGCTATAAATCAAGATTTCTATATTCTCTTTTTCTGATTTGCTGTATAATCACCCGCATTTCATTTAACCTCTCTTCGTCTCTCTCTGTCCTTCTGAAGGATAAAATCTAGTACTAACATCTCAGGAGAGCTGTAAAGATTAACTTGCCCATTCCTCCAGCCAAGGACTCAAGGCTGCTCCATTTACTAACTGCACCTCATGGTTTTGGCTGGGATAATTTTCTTCACAGTAGCTAGTGTGGGGCTGTGTTTTGGATTTGTGCTGAAAACAGTGGTGATAATGAGGAGATGTTTTAGTTGCTGCTAAGTAGCGCTTACACTAGTCAAGGACTTTATCAGATCCTCATGCTCTGCTGGGTTCCCCAGAAGCTGGGAGGGGACACAGCCGGGACAGCTGACCCCAACTGACCACAGGGGTATCCCACACCATATGGAGTCATGCTCAGCACATAAAGCTGGGGGAAGAAGAAGGAAGGAGTGGATGTTCGGAGTGATGGCATTTTGTCTTCCCAAGTAACCCTTACGCGTGATGGAGCCCTGCTTTCCTGGAGATGGCTGAACCCCTGCCTGCCCATGGGAAGGAGTGAATGAATTCCTTGTTTTGCTTTGCTTGTGTGCGCGGCTTTTGCTTTGCCTGTTACACTGTCTTTATCTCAACCCACGAGTTCTCACTTTTACCCTAATGATTCTCTCTCCCGTCCCCCCGGGGGGGGGAGTGTGCCAGCAGTTGGGAGGGGCTTGGTTGCTGGCTGGGGCTAAACCACAATACTGCAGAATGCTGAAGTGGCAATCATCAAGGGAAGATTTAGTTTCGAAAGCACTTTGAGATCCACATGCCGAAGGTGCAGTGCCGTGTTTTGCCACACACTGACCTGGATGCACATCTACTTTAATAAGGTGAGCTGTGTGTTATTCGTCCATACTGTGAAAGTCGGTAGGGTTTTCAGAGGCTCCCATGCCTGCTTCCTTGCTGTTTGTTCAGTAACACAGAGCATCAGAAATACTGCTCCGTTCATACTAAGAACAGATGCGAAGTCTGCTGAACATTACACCTAGATTTACACTTCATACATATATCTTTGCTTTTAGCTTTAAAGGTATAAAAAGCAATAATTGACGTTTATTCAAAAAACGTTCATCTAACTTGGCACCATAATGCACAAATATAAATTTCCCAAATCAAATCAATATCCAGATTACGGTCACTACTCCTGCAATGTCTTAACACTTATATTTGCACGCAGAAGTAGGCATACTTGGTGTTTGAACAGAGTCTTCAGCTTTACAAATTCCGATGTTTTGCCTTCTTGTTTGAAAGAAAAAAGAACTGGAAATGAAATGTTCCTGAACTTTTGTGCTTGTTCTTCCTATATTTGGAGAGTGGACTGGGGAAAGGGGTGAACAATTTAAAAGCAGCTTGCAGTTCTGAAATCTCAGGGCTCACCAAACGCTTGCTACTTCATCACAGGAAGTTTTTATAGCGTAAGCCTTGATTACAACTGGCAAAAAGCAGCACAAGAGGCAGCATCGTATGAAAATGAAAAGCACGCTAATGTTAATCCATGTCAAAGCTTAATAGTTATAAGATCATTCCTACCTTCATACTCTGAATGTTCTTTAGCATAACATCTCCGATTCTTTGGTAATCTCCTTTAATGTGAGCATTAGAGCGGCCTTCCCTGTCAGCAACAGAAATATCACACACTTCAGTCATGCAATAAAACCACATAATCACTTATAAGCACAGAAAGGAACTCAATAGCTCGTTTTTTAAAAAGTCCTGACCCCCATGCTCCTCCGCTTGGGAGCGCGCGAGGACTCTTCCTGATGACAGGTAATTCCCAGGTACAGTACGCCTTTCACCCAGCCTGGCCTGCACTCCTAAAAACAGAGAGGGCAGGCACTTAACAGAAGGGTTAGACTTTTAAGGAAAATTGCTAGTGCTTGTAAACACACCGGAGAAGGCTGGAAATGGCCTGAGAAAAAGGAAGACACCAAAACCCCATGACAATATGTGCACTTAGGGCAGGATAATTCTGTTCAGAAACAAGGACTGCACCCCAGCACCCGACCTGCGGTGCCCCTCCTCTGAAAAGCTTTCTGCTTCTGCAAGGGACAGTGGGACAGAAAAAAAAATCCATCCAGCATCTGGGTCTGACTCAAGTGTTACATACCGGCAGGAATTTTCTTTCAGTGTGTCACTTTTGGTATTAAATATGCAAACTGCTCCCTCCCACCCAGCCAGCTGCACTTGGGTGGGTGCTCCCTTTGAGAGAAACCCAGATCCTGATGAAAAAGATATTCCTGCTTCTAAACCCATGTGTGAGACAGGCAGGGATACCACACTCTGACTGAATCCAAACACTTCTTTTAGAAAACACAGGAGGAAAAATCATGACTATAAGAACATAACCGTTACAGATCTGTTCTAGCCAAGTTAGGTTTTTAAAAGAAAATGATTAGTTGGGTTGTGGGGAGAAGCGCTGTCCCCCTTCCCTTTCCAACTTCTACTACTGCATCCCAGTTTCCCGCAGCGTGGCTTTTTACGTGCTGTCCTCAATTTTTGAAATTCAGTTCAACTCCAACATCTGAGTATTGGGAGACAGATCCAGTGCTGGTGTGAGCAACTGCAATCCAGCCAAAGAAATGCACTGCCTTGGAAGAGGACAGAAATATAATCAAGCTCTAACTCAAGGATAACAGAACCTCTGTTTTGTGTTACCGCTAAATGGATGTATTGCTTTTTATCTACTTGCAGTAGTTCACAGTTTTAAGAAAATTCTGTGTGCAGTGAAGGAATAAGTGGACACCTAGGTGGAGAATCTCTCCATTCCTTAGTACCAGCAATTTAGCCAGAGAGGTCCCACACTCACCAAATTATAGAGGATGCAGCTGTTGTTACTTTCACAGGTAAGACACACAGATTTCTTTTTTTTAAGTTCCATATTATTACATGAATAGATGCATATTCAGACATATATTTTGTTTTGTAAAGTTAAACATGGTTATGATCATGCTGGGCAATCTCTCTGCATACTTGTGCTGGTTTTGGATGAGACAGAGTTAGTTTTCTTCACAGTAGCTAGTGTGGGGCTGTGTTTTGGATTTGTGCTGGAAACAGTGTTGATAACACAGGGATGTTTTCGTTACTGCTGAGCAGGGCTTGCACACAGTCAAGGCCTTTTCTGCTGCTCACCCCACCCCACCAGCGAGCAGGCTGGGGGTGCACAAGAAGCTGGGAGGGGACACAGCGGGGACAGCTGACCCCAACTGACCAAAGGGGTATCCCACACCATATGGAGTCATGCTCAGCACATAAAGCTGGGGGAAGAAGGAGGAAGGAGTGGATGTTTGGAGTGATGGCGTTTGTCTTCCCAAGTAACCCTTACGCATGATGGAGCCCTGCTTTCCTGGAGATGGCTGAGCACCTGCCTGCCCATGGGAAGCAGCAAATGAATTCCTTGTTTTGCTTTGCTTCCGTGCACAGCTTTTGCTTTACCTGTTAAACTGTCTTGATCTCAACCCATGAGTTTTCTCACTTTTACGCTTCCGATTCTCTCCCCTGTCCCACCAGGGGGGAGTGTGTGAGTGGCTGTGTGGGGCTTGGTTGCCAGCTGGGGTTAAACCACGACAATGCTTTTCTAACTGGGAAATGTGGAGGGCACAGCTTATGAATACTACACAGTAACTTCTCCTATTTTATCCTTCCACAGGCAAAGAGACCCAGCTGATAAACAATGGATTGCTCCATGTTAATCTGAACAATATCCAGTTTCATAGGCTGTCTTTAATTATTTTTATTGTGTTAAGTCTTCCAGGCATTCACACGCCTATTTAAGCAAGAAAAATACAGTTCTCAATATGATTTTTTATGTTTTTCCTGAATCCAAAGGTTACACCGTGGTAGGAAGTTGGCTTGTATCAATGGTAACTCCATTTAGCATCGCCAGTTTTGCAAATGCACTACATTATATAAACACTGCCGTTGTCAAAAGATGCCCAAGAAATGGTCTATATTGCAAGGAACAGCAGAGATATGTATGGATGTTAGAAGACTACAGTCTCCACATTACCTGAGGATAAAAGTCCAATATCTCTCTCCAGGAAGCCTCTGTCTGTCAAGTCATCTCCCTCCTGTGCTGTTCCCTGCCTTTCCCTTCCCCCTCGTCCTAGCCATCCAGCAGCTCTCCCCACTGCAATTTCCTCTGAGAGGCTGTAAATAAAACTTTCCAGCCACTAAAGCTCTGCTCAAAGTGGTGCATATCAAAGTGCTCCCTGTCAGAAAGCCACAACCATTTGAAGTCCAAGGCAGTAGCACCACAGCAGCAGGAAGCAAGGGAAAGCCGCCCTCCACCCATGCAGCCAGCATGTAGCATCCCATCCCAAATGGTTCACGCTGCGCCATTGCACACAATCCCAGAAATGTCAAAGCCAGATGAACTTCTGCTGCTGCCAGTAAATGACATGGTATTTGGTAATTATCTCTAGAAGAATTCTTGCTTTATGTGTTATTCTCTAACTCTCTGGCATTGCCTGGATTCTTTTTTATGTCTCTACATCTGATTTAATCTAATGGACTTCAGCAGTTTGGTACCTTTCTGATTTACTGCCAAGATAAATATTTAAGTACATCATTACGGACTGCTATTTATAAATAGAAATTGCTTTTCTGTTCTCAAGGCTACAATACAGGTTGGCTAGAATACTTGCTGCAAATCTCTTATCTACTAGCTAGTTACTCGAAGGCTGACCCCAAGCCCACTGAAGTCATGCTTCCACTGACCTTGTGAACTTCAGCTAATATTTAGTGCAGTTGTTCACTGAACAGTCAGGTCCTTATTTCCTAAAAGTTGACCCCCTGGCCCCTCTTCAGCGCAGCCAGCACTGACTGCTTGCACAGCATCTCATCACATCAGTCACACGCACAGCATCAGCAACATTCCCCTTCATCGGCTTCGGCCACAGACTGGTCTGAGGCTTTTTTTATTAAACAGTTTGAGGGCTTTCAAGTCTTACTCTGCATCTTGGCAAAGTGACAAAGAGGAAGAGAAGGGGGTTCTCCAAAAGCAACAGCCTTTCTCCAGCTGCTAGCTGAACAGTGGAGAGCTGAATCGTACCAGAGCCCTCAGTCCAGGCTGACAGAGATAACCTGTGCTACAGGCAGATGCGTATTACTGGGAGAAATAAAACCCTAGGAAAATTCAGAAATGTGACAGCTGGGTATTGCTCCTTGTTCCAGCCATTCTCCCTGTTTTGGCTCTCTATTTCCATGCAAACGCTGTCTCTCGAAACAGAGATGATTTCCCCACCGGGGATGGTGCATACGTGTGTAGACTCTGACGCGGAGCAGAGGGGCAGGGAAAGCTGAAGCTAGGCATAGGGGAATACGATGGCTTCACATCTGCCTCCTGGACCCCGTCCTCCACTCCACCCCAGCTCTCTGCTGGCACTCCACAGTAACCCCTGCCCTCTTCCCCAGCTCCTCAACAAGCAAACCCCAAGTAAACAAGAAGAAAAGAGACCCCAAGAAAAGAGCATCCAAATACACAGAATATGAAAATAAAACTCAAACACCTGACTCATCAGATGGCGTCTTACTGCTTCAACAGCCCAAAGTGCAGCAGCAGAGAAGAGAGCTCTCCCTGTGGTGTATGTTTTGAATAACAACACTCAGCTTGCTGCAGGGTTGAAGAAGCTCCTCATTTGTTGTGCATCGATGGCTAAATTGTTCTTCTTACTCCTTGTTTTCACGGGTCACTGTTTGAACATGGTATCTATCTGCCAGCGACAAGGGACTAGGTTCTTACAAATTTTCATCAGGAGCTGATTTATGACCCCCAGCTCCAAGGAAGATGTAGAAGCTGGTTTCCCCACACAGAATGTGCCATCACTCCACTGATATTGTGTAGGGAGGTCTACAGCCACTGAAAAACATGCTGAATAGTGGAGATTCTATGATTCTACTAATAGCGGAGATATTCTATAATGAGCTCAGTTCCAATTTTTCTCCAAATAGTTCCTTCCTTTTTACAGCAATGAAAGTGTACAATTGCAAGTGAAGAGGAGGAAGATGATTTTTTTTTACCTGATAAGAAACTCGGACATTACTTTATATATTACTACAAAAGGCCACCAGCTCAAACAGGGACTATGCAAGCTGCTACGCTGGGTTTTCAAATTACACAAACTTCTCGGTGTACATCATTTGAAAATGATGGAAAGAAATCTCAAGTCAGCCCATACGATCCCTCAATCATCCAGGAATTGTAGTAGAAGGAACAGAAATTTGATGGGGATGGTGGGAAGACAAAGAAGGAGAAAAAGGTATCTCAACAGAGATGTTTTTTTTTCCCATGTGAACATAAAAAACTTTGATTGCAGGCCTCCGATGGCAGCGGAGAAAAAAAAAATCAATTGCAGCAAATAATATTTACAGTGTGTGACCCTCTGTTACATGCTCAGGAATAGCATCTCCCTCCTGGATGCTATAGCTTGTCTTTGAGCACTTAAGATACTTTTGACTTTTTAAGAGTGTTATTAACTAAAGCTCTAATATTAAGAAACAACTTGAACGTTCCCCGTTACAACTGCCTTTTAAATAAGAGGAGCATTTTGTAACTGGAAAGGAAGAGTCGATAAAAGCAAAACACCCTCTTCCTTGCTCACACCCTGCTATCACACAGTGCGTCTTGTAGCCCTGCCGATTCCAGCTGTTGCTGCAGCTGTCCTTCCCGGCAGTAAGTGGTGCAAGAGACGCAGCTCAGAGCATAAACAAGGTACTGCTAAAGCCACCAGAGCTTCCCAGAGTCCCACCAAGCCACTGGGGAGCATGCACACATTTAAAGACTTTGGGCTGGCTACCCCTGTTGTGGGAGAAACCCATTCACAGCAAGCATGTATCAGTAATGCTTTTAAACAGTAAGAGATCAGAGCAAGTAGCACCATCCCATGGAAACATACTGGAAACACAACAACCTCTTATACCTTGCCGTGGCACCTCCTCGGAAGCGATCCTGGGCGCGCCCTGCCTGGGAGAGCCGCAGAGATGAATGTAATGTGGCTCTGGGTGTGACTAATGGATCCTGGACAAGATATTTTCTCTCCCATCCTTTCAAATTCGTTTGGGTGTAGTATGGTTTTAGTTCCCAGAAGCACCCGAAAGTGACTTCAGCAATTCAAACTGCCCTCCCAAAAGCGAGCACAGTTCACTGGCACCAAGCCCCTGTTAATGCCTTTGCCTCAGGAATCCACACTGCGTGGTGCTGAGGTTTATACTACAAATACATACTTCATTTCTGTACCTAGGACAAATATACTTTTGAAACTGTCCTCTTCATCAGGCACACAGAACCAGCTGAATCGCCAGCACTCGTGCATTTGAGAAGGCAGATAAGGACTGCTGTCTTGTTTATATAAACTGTTTATCAGGCTGTTCTTCCTGACTTCAAGTACTACTTCCCAAACAGAAAATGGTTAATAAATCAACGTTTAGCTCATCTTCCTATACCTCACTGAGTGGTTTCTATTACAGGTTTTCAAACTGGCTTCCATGAATCCTAATTGAGCCTTCTCCTTTCATATGCTAAGATGTAAGAGCTTTTTTGTGCAAATTATCAGTCCCACATTTCTCAGCCACATCTGGCAGTACTGAGTAGCAGCTTTCCTCAGAAGTGCCTGTGGACTGGGAGTTGAATTACTGGTTTCCCTGGGAGGAGGAGGTAAGTCTGTCTGCATTTCTGGAAAGTACTTAACACTTTTTTTTCCTAGCACAGGGGTAAGGCCCAAAACACAGATTCACACTACCTGATAAGGCTTCCTAAGACAGAAATGGCTATCCTGGCTTGCCCTAGCATTGCTCTCTGCAGTGCTTAGTGGTCCACCAAGGGGGAAAATTTATGGTTCTCCATTTGCCAATTTCCAGCAGAATTTACAGAAACTTTTGGAAACTTGCAATACAAACATTTAAAGGGGTGTGGGAAGATGAGCTCAATTTTTTTTGGCTGGAAAATGGTGCTTGTAGCCCAAATGAATAGCCTATTAAACAGCTTAGATAAATGAAGGAGCAAAACCTAACTGACTTCTCAGATTCAACTGGCCAGATGTTAATGGAGCATGTCATGCTCTGCCTGCACTGCCCACACCTCTTCCTCCTTGCCATAAAAACTCTTAGGCCCTGGGAAATAGGAGCCAGCTTTAAGTCACTTAGATGCTCCTCCCATATGTCCTCACAGCAGAAAGGGTTGGGAAGTCCTGGCCTTGAGCCTAAAGCCTTGCTGAGGAGCAACCTAGGTGAGCCCTGGTAGCCAGGACCAGGACCTGGGTGCCCAGGTGCAGGGCGCACCTCTCCCAGCCCTTGCTAACAGGACACCCTGACATGCACTGTTCCTTTTCCCACCTCAGGCAGCTTCCTGCTCTTTTTACATCCTCCTCCCTTGCTGTGTGAGAGGGCAGAGCCCCATGCCCTACTGCTGCCTGCCTGCATCCACCAAAGGTCATCCTTCCTCTCCCTGAACCACAGGGCCTCTAGTCGGGCATTTTCACTTGGTCCCAGGAATGTGGTCAGCCTCGTGAACGGAGGGCTGAGCACAACTGGGGCAACCGATGGGATTCCTGGGCTGCTTCACTGACCCAGCAACAGCACAGGCAGGGCAGAAACATCGACCAGAGCATGGTGTGACCGATCTTAGGATGCTGTGCAATAAAACAGTGCAAATCTGCTCAGTTTCATGGCCAGAAACAAACTCTGGCTGTGAAAAATGCAGCAACTTCCTATATTCTGCAGTTGGCTATTGATGTCAGCATCAATTCATGTCTTGTTAAAAACTTTTTCACTGTGCACTACACACTGAGATGTAATGCTCTTAGGAAATGCAGTACTAAAGAGAAAAATGGGTGAATTGTGTAAAGAAACAAATCGGACCTGCCAGAATCTATAATGGGGTCAAAAGGATACCAGCCCTTAAGATGTTCAGCAGCAAACAGCTTGCCTCTGATGGAAGATTCAAACAGTTCAGAAGCCTGCGAGCAAGCCAGAAATGCTTTTAATAATGTGCACAACCTGAGGTTCTTTGAGCCAAATACTAAAAGTCTATAGATGTTTAAAAAATTAAAAGCACAGAGCCGTCTAACAATTGTTACGCGTGATCCTCCCCTGGCCTTGCTCTCCTCACAGCTCTTTTGCAGAGCATCAGCTTCAACGTGATTCAAGTCCTAAGAGTCCAGGGAATGGCCTCCTGTAAGGGCTTCCAAGATGCAGCACATAGGTTTGAAACAAACCTGAGACAAACATACCGATGCCTAAGCAGAGCAAACAGGCTGAACTGCACTTTAAGTTGATGAAACCAAGCATCCCACTCACTAGGAGAACACAGATGACTGGGCGTGGGAGGCTCTTCCTCTCAGACAAGCTCCCACAACACATCCAGTAGCTTGATGAAGTCCACAACCCTTCTATTCAAAGGCCCTTTTTTTGTAGGACAAGCCACCCTCTGACGAATGCAGAGCGTGCTCATGTCTCAGGACAAGCGTCCCACCTTCCTGCCACCTCCACCTGCCTGGACACAGAAGAGTCAGATTGAAATGAGTCGCTTGAATCCTGCCTGCACCTGCCTGCAGAAGTGCCACTGCCACAGCCAGGCCCACGAGGAGCTACGCAGCTGATGCAGCGGCTGGGCAGCACTCTGCTCTGCGGTGGTGAACACAGCCAAAGCCCACTAGCTTAAAACCACCTGGGGCCAAAGACATAGGTACAATCATGGCAGTACAGACATCTGGCTAAGTGACCTTGACCACACGGCTGAAGAAATTCCCTTCCACACTGCCACCAGCTTCTTCTACATGCTGAGGGGCTGTTTGTTTTTGTCAGTCACCGTTTAATTAAACAGTAATCTCTATAGGATAGAGTTTATTGCTTGCAGCTTATCTTGGCATCTGTGGCATTATATAAAAACACCAACACCTCCAAAATAACACCTGCCAGCAAATCCACCTCCCTTCCTAAGGCACATATTCAAATCTTCCAGAACTTGAAAAACAAACACTGTCTGCAACAGTGGTATTACATTAGGTAAACCCATGCTGCTGGTTGCAAAATGGATGCAGACCAGGGGCAAGAACGTGACTGCATTTCTGTCAAATGAATCAGAGCAGCCAACAGAGAATTCCCAGTGGCTTTACGCTAACTGGAAGGACATGCAATAGCTGAGCTGACAAAGTCAGAACGATGCGCCCAGCTGGGACACAGTTACCTCAGCAGAATATTTTTTAACAAATTTGGATTGCGAAGTAACTTTGTAGCAGATCAGCAATTTATATCACAGAGTAGTGCAATTTAAATACAATATTAGAAGTCTTAAACTGAGGTTTACCGCTCTGTGAAACCATAGCCTTGGGACAGAAGGAAAAGCTGGAAAACAAAAGGCTTACTCAGCTCTAAAAAGAGCTAACTTGGAGAAACAAAATAAAATTATGGAAAGTCTCAAAGCCTAAACAATCTTATTTTTTTCTTTTAACATACCTCCCACCACTTACTACATTGCCACCTTTCCACAACAGGATGTTACTGCAGCATCATCCAAGCTTTAAAAAACATCACACCTGAACAGAAGATTGGCATCCACCTGTAATTCCACCAGCAACTAGAAAGATATAGGGGGAATCTCTACTTCAACACATGCCCCAGGAATCAGCACCCAGCCAGCTCACTAGATTAGAGTGGTCTGATGGAGAGCAGAACTTGCCTTTTACTCACTGTAAAAATTTTCCTTTTCTCACCAATCACCCTGAACCCCAGCCAGCTGGGGATTAACCCCAACTACTGTTAATCCTACACCATGGTTGGAGAAACAGCCACTATTTTATAACGTTTGAAAGAGTCTTCTTGAAGTTGCTGCAATAAATGCTTCTTACTGGAAAGCAAACACCAGTAAGACTCCCGACTGGATTAAAACAGTGGCAGCTCAATGAAAAAAAGGGAGATACAGGCAGAGTTGCTGGGGAGAACATTGCCTTAGGAATAACCTTATGTCAACCATCAGCCACAGGGCCCTGGGTGAGGATTTCAGCTCTAGGAGGTAGTATCACATTCCCCTCTCCCCAGAAAATACCTGGTAATTCTGGAACTATGCAGGGTGGGTTTGTGCAGCGCTAGTCTTCAATGTGTCGTGCTCTAATTCAATGTCCTCGTTCACCACATCACAAGAGCTAAACTCACATACGCTAAGACTGTGATTTGCTTTTGATTTATTAGTTAGAGAGGCATTAAACTGATTAGGACTCATCAGGTCTGCCCGCTCTGCTTTCACGTGATTTTCTATTGCCATTTTTCTAACCAGGAAGGAAAAGCTGGGCTCCCAGCACCAGAGATAAACTACAAAAAAATGCCTACACAGAGCAAGACAGTCTAGTCCAGACAGGTCTAATCAGCGCAAGGAGAGGGCTTCTGTGTGCTGCCTCTGCTCAGATATCAGTGGTCAAATGAACTGAGTTAGGAGTCCTGCCAGGAAAGAATTACTCAGTTCGTAGCTATTTCACAAAAATGCCATGTTTTACTGTCACTGTTATGCTAAGGATAGATAATTTTTAAGCCCAGTGTCCTCTTCCAACAGCGTGCCAATTTGTAGAGTGCACTGTAGACCCTGAGTGTCCAAGCTGCAGTGCTGCAGAATGAGAAGCTGGTCTCTGAAATCCCTCCCCAGCCTACACCTATTTGACAAAACATAGGACTTGGTCTTTCACTGCTCCCTCTTTATTACTGATAAGCCTTGCTTGCAGCATGTTTTTCAGAAGAGCTGCCATATAGAAACACTAACATTTGGCAAGGGAAAGCTTCATCCAGAATTATGATCTCATTTGCATATGTCTGTACCTGACTGAGATATCCGAACAACACAGTTTGTCGTGTAAACATGAACAAAGCATGATTCAGTATACCCAGTCTGTTAATAACCAACATCTGTCACTTCCACAGATGAATCACTACAGTAGATTAGAAAGAGTTAGCAAAAAGGGAATGCAAAAATGCTAAACTGCATGAAATAACACAGCTAAATAAGAAGCAACAATCTTACCACAGAGCAAGTCTCTGCTCAATTTCCTTGAGAAAACCAGTGTGAAATTTGTGCAAAGGTTCGAAGTTGGAGAAAATGAGATTTCTCAGTGATTCGGGCATGCAATCCTCTTTACTCACTGCACTCTGAAACCACTACAAAGAAAAAAGAAGCAAAATTATCGGGGCATGGAATGCAGCAGGTATGATCATTTGCTGTCTTTATATACCTAACCGACTAAGGACCTTATTTAGCTGGCACTAGGAATACAACCCAGGCTACCCCTGACAGTCCTACATGCTGAACTGGTGCTCTTACCAGCTGTCAGGCCCTGCATAGTTAAAAAAGAAATTCCCTTCCCCTTTGCCATCACTGATGAAATCTTGAAAATTCTTTTCAAGCCCAAGCTGGCTGGTCAATACAAACTGAATTTGCAAACGCTGTAGGTGCAAGAGAAAGAGTACTGCAATACTTGCAACACTTGCAAACATTCCAGTAAAACAAAAAAATACACTTTGCATTTTCTTTTGCTGAGTTCTGTCCGAAATCCCTTTGACAGGAGTTGGTGCGGTAAGCACTCAACCTCATGTCACTGTGTGCAGATAGAGAACATCATGCACTTTGCAAAGTGAACGAGTAAAAGGGCAGTACTTTGCACTTCCAAGATAAGACGCTAGTAGCAGAAAATAGGAGGGTCAGTGCCAAACACTGTTAAGACTGCAACAGGCTCCTGCTCAGTTTTGTTCCATATTCTCTTTATTTCACCCTAATAGACTTTTGGGTGATGTAAAGCCATAGGACTAGGGGGTTTGCCAAGATGGCACACACTATTATCTTCAACATGATAACACTACTCCCTCCTCGCTGCCCTGAGGGGTTCCAGCTGTCTATGGTTGACTTCCAGCAGTGCCTAGAAGGCTGTTGGGACCCTGGTCTTGATTGACACTGCACCAGCTGGAGCTGACCCAGACCTGGGATAAAGAGAGACCCCTCCCAGGCCTCCCTCTCCCCTGTTTTATCTCTGCACTGAGCAGAGCTAAGGTTGAAGAACTGCACACCCACCAAGTCTCGAAATTCATGCATGGCACTTGTTCCTTCTACCTTTTCCAATGATGCTGGCTACCTGTCCACTCTTGGTGGCCTCCTGGGCCAGACATCTGTGGGGAACAGCTGATGGGCCTGATGATTAGCTTAGAGCCAGTTGTATGCCTCTTGGTGACTCAGCAAATTCAGATTTGCCTACCACAAGAATAAAGGTCAGGGTGGGAAATGGGAGTTTAGCTCTGAAGAGGTAAAACTTTGTTTCTGCAGCCACCAGGTGAAATAGAAGATGAAAACAGCGTATTTGCTGTTGAGACTGCAGCAATGACCACTGTCTCACAGAACCTGGCCTCTTCCCTCATTGTCCTGCCTTCCCAGAAAGCCAGGATAAGTAAGCAGTGGAGCCACAGCTATCTTACTGCCTGTAACAACCATGCTGCTCCAGCCTACGTTGGCTATGTCTAAGCTGGCGTCAGATCAACTGCATCTGCCACGTGGGCCCTTTAACAGACAAGAAGCTGGGGAGAAGGTGTCTCTCCCTGTTTCCCAGCTGGTACCAACAGACCTTTCCCTTCAGCATGCCCTCCTTACCACAATGCTCAATGCAGGAGGTGGCAATGCACCTCACAGAGTTTCACACACTAGGCAATTAAAAAGCTGGGAGGTCTGGAGCCAGCAGCCCCGCTGAAATGCCATGAGATGTTTTGGATCCACTGCGCCTTTACAGACAATTGTTATTTAAGGCCAAATCCTGCACACATTACTCTTGGAAGTTAAACAAGACTTGTGGTGTGTATGCACAAAGGGCACGTATTTGCCTTGGTGATTTTAACAGTCACACTCTGATCAGATGCTACGGATTAATGACTCGTTTAACAGACAGTTTCACTTACTGAAAAATCAGAATAATTCAAATAGGTACACCACAGTAGTTAATGTTAAATGGAGGGCATTTAAGCCAGGAGAAAGCATTTATATGTTCCCCTAGGGAGCTACTTCAGTTTTAAGAGAAGTCATTCAAAACCCACAGGCGTTTTTTGTAATTACAACCACAAAGTATGAGAGCAAGAAATTATAACTGAACTGTGTCCCAAAGTGCTTCAACCTGATATAGTTTTGTAGTGCATGTTACTAACCACAGTGCAAATCTCTACTTTCTGCTTCTTGTGTTATTTCCTCCCTAGAGCTGTACTCCTATGCACTGCAGAGAACCTACAGTGCAGAATATAAAAGTAGCATGGAACAGCTAAGATGTTAAGTGGAGCAGATGAAATACTACTGCTGACTAGAGGTTCACATGTTTCATGAGTAATGCTCAAGTAAACATACCGATGTGATGACTTCAAGGTCCTTCAGGTATGTTCGTTCTGTGGTCGCTACTTCTTTAGCAATGAAGTAAGCTTTCTCAGTTGGGAATCTCTGCAAATTGTAAACACATTAGGTTTTCATCTGCTTTTATGGAGCTGATTTCTGTAGGAAAAAACTGCAGACAACAATCACCAAGAGAGCTACAAACTAGTGGCCCTTCCTTGTGGTTACTGTGACTCATGCCTGAATGTTCCTAAGCCCTGAAGCCCTGAAAACATTCCTTCCTTGCAAACACAAGAAAACAAGCACTTTCTATGCATTCTTGAGGCATTTTTCTCTGCCAAGGTGATTTCTGCAGCTTTGGGGGGCTGATGTTCCTTTCAGCTTATTCCACATATCTGGAGCAGGGCATATTCTGAAGTTCACAAAGAAAACTTCTGCAGGCTAGATAACCATTAACCAAAATGACAAAAATTAGTGTCTGTTAAAATAAACAGAAGTTTGATTGTCAGGCTAAGACTCCACAGTAAAAATACTCTCCAAAAAAATATGAAAAGAAATCCATGATCTTCCCAGTGCAGCTGGACAACCTAACAGTGAGAGAATGGAAGAATTTTAGGGTAAGCTACAGGTGTCAAATTTCAGGTAAAAAACCCCAAATCCTCCTGTGTTATCCAAGAGGCAAAAGTGGTTTTGACCTCTTAATTCTGAAGAGTCAAAGGATCCTGATTGATCTTGCTCTGTGTTGCTCAGTAAGCAGAAAGGAAGAGCAAAACGTCAATAAATCTTTTGCTTCTACATTTCCCCCCTGAAGATCAGTGATGCAGAGGATTCACTAGAAAGGGATGTGATGGGGGAGACTGTGTGGGCGTTTCCTAGTCAGTCTACAGTCCCAGAGGAACCATCATCAGCTGGTATAAGCTACAGCAGTCACTGGCTGCCGTAACTTGGACTGGCACAGAGAATCGTCAGTCTATTAACTGATTCTTGGCTTTTCTTTTCAAAAGTCTCTCACATATCTTGCTAACTGTGCACAGTGGGAAGAGAGATCTTCCTTACACATGCTCCCACTTTCCAGCAAAGCCATCTGAGTTCCTACCTTCCTTCTCCTGAGATGCTCCCAGTTCAGGAGAAAAAGCAGAAAAACAAGACCAATCCCATCTCACCCTGCAGCTCAGGAGGGATGAGCCGCGGATACCCAGGACACCCTGGCTCAGACAGAATCACTTCTGTCTTCGAAAAGCAGTTTTGGATGTGATGTTCCCTTATGGCTTTGCTGCAATGATGGGGCTGAGCCAAACACTCCCAGCTGAATGCTGCAGGCTGCGGCTCAAAGAGAGCATTTCTACTCCCACAACCAAATTCTCCCAGTGGTGCTCCCAGCAGAGACAGGCTGGAGAGCCTGAGTCGGGCATTCCTGCACAGGGTCAAAGCTGTTCCTTTTCCTTCTGTCACCTAGAAATTCTCCCTCCAAAACTATATTCGAGTCGATTGTTTTGTTACAACAAACCACCGAACTCCACTTCTTAAAAACAAGCTAGATTTACAGGAGACCCTGTCAAAACAAGCTCTTAAGGTTGCAATCAACAGGACTGGCCCAGATTTATCCTACATTAACCTTAGGGACACAGAGCTACCTATCGTCTCTCTGATGCTTAAAGAGGAGCTGGGGCTGTTCAGGAGGATGAGTCCAGGGCACTGAGCCCTCAGCTACAGCAGTTCTGTGGTGCTGGCCTGGCCTGCTCCAAACTGTGAGTTTGGCCTCAGGAGCACAGGGATGCTCTTGGACACACTGTGACTGAGGACAGCGGATACCAGCTGACCCAGCTCAAGTTATCAGTGTGGATCTATGATGAGGAAGCTGCAGGGGGTCTAGATATTAGTCATGTTGACAAACAGCAGTAGTCACAACACAACACAGAGAGCCAAGGCCAACTGCCTCTGCCTTACCTTTCTTTTGACCTCTTCCTCATCATCAGTCCTGATGCATGTTGGGTCAGTCAGCAAAGGGCTGATCAAGGGAGATGACTGCTTGGCATCAGGGCTCAAGTTTGGAGATAAAGACATATTTGCAACTGATGGTCCCCCTTGGGAATTGATGGAAAGCTCTGAAAGGTGAGGGCTGCCAGTCAGAGAACCTGCTAAAAAAATGGTAAAAGAGAAGTCAGTTAGGACAGGCTCCCTCTAGAAAGTATCAGAAAGAGTAACAACCTTAGGTTGCACCATGTGAAATTACACTACAAGACATGGCCATCAGGATCCTCAAACTAGTCCAAATGGACTTGAAGCCAGAGGAACTGCATCCACTTGCATTAACCAAGGGACTGAAGCGTTCTTTTAGCTGGTGGAACTGGCTGAAATTAGCGTCTAGGGAAGGGGTCAACGCATACATGACTGAGCTGCTAAACATCATATTAATACCAAATTTTTCACCATCATAATCCACTCTATGAAGGAGAATAAATACAACAATAAGAGAGTCAACCTAGAAGTGCCATTCTTTCTAGCAAAGTGTAACTTCAAAGACTCAAATCAGTACTTCATAGGGAGCTACAGGACACAGGTTGGAACAAATTATCTAGTGGAAGTCTAGCAAAAAAAACATGATGACTTTCTACAGCAGTGTTGCTGCTAAGACCAGTCAGATCTAACATGAAGGGAGAAAACTACTAGTTCCCCAATTTCTACACACAACACAAGTATGTATATTATACCTTGTAGGTCTTTCCATGCTCCTCTGATTGTTTGGGATGGAAATGCTAGCATTACATTTACATAAGAAAAGCAATACTTTTAATGCACAAAGCATGACAACTTTAGATTATCACAGATATAAAGCCCCATTTAATTTTGGATTAAAAATGTTAAAGAAGTAGACAATTAATTACACTTCCATGGATTCATATACACTACATTAAATATTACTGAGATTAGCATTTTGTCTTCTGGGATGCAGCCAGACTACTGACTGCACAAAGGAAAGAGTTTGCCAAAAACGCCCAGCATTCTTCCAGTTATCCCCTCCTCCGAACCTCTGAAAATCTAAGCCTGTTTTAGAAGACAGATCTGTCATGTGGAAGAACATTTACAGTCTGTACCATTTTGGCATCATACATTAAAATGCAACCAAAAAAATGTGACAAGCTTTTGATTATCACAGCTAATAGGCTGTCTAGGATTAAATGTAAACACATACATCACCATATATAATTAAGGGCAAATACATTTTACTATCATGTGTTTATGTCCTGCCTAGATTATGATAGGTAAGCGTTCCTGTTGCTACAGCACAGCTGAGATACTCCAGTAAACAGAGGCAGTAGTAAAACCTATTTATTTTCTGGTAGAACTCAGGATTTATTGCTAGAACATGAATGTTTTCCAATTCCAAACCAGTTCATGTTTATATGTCATTCCTTTGAAAAGAGAAGGAAAAAACCAATACAGTTATCAGTTTATGTAATCATGACAGTTATGTAGCCTATTATAAATCAAGGTCAAAGCAGTATTTGTCTGAAATAAAGGTCTGTATTATTACAGCTGGCAAGAAAGGATTTACGAACAGTTTCACACTAAATCAATGTTCAGTGAAATTTGAGAAAATGCCACAGCTTGTTACACAAATGTCAATTTTATTGACACTAGCACACAACTGTATACAGTGTTTTCAAAAGAAATGGAATTCATCATTGAGAAATAGTGAAACAGATTAATAGCAAGGTTGTAAGGTTAAAAGTACTTAACTCTACATTACAAAAGACATAAGAAAAGTTATATCACCTCAAACGTGGAGACAAAGAAATTCTGGCACTATGCCTGTCATACGACAGCGAAAAAATGATTTGCACCTCTGTGAGAAGTTCACAGGCATTATAGTCTAAAAGTTAAATAGCACCTATCTGTGATAGATAGATATAGATATATCAACATATCTACCTACCTTTTTATAATCCTATATCTAACTTCTGATGTACTGGAATTTTTATCAGTACAACTCAAGTATTTAAAACTATAAAATACCAAATGGACAATGAATTAGAGACTTTCTAACTTACACTTGGAAGACATGACTTGGGAAAACTGTTACGGAAAGCATCACAAAAAAATGTGCCTGGTGGCTCACAGCACTGAGTATATACTCCATTGATTAAAGACTTGCACACCAATACATCACTGACATTCTCAATGTTATTTTGCAGCAAGTTGAAATGCTACATCCTCCTTTTTGGTATCAATGTGGACGTGAGCAGTGACCAAATCCAACCACCACAACCTATAAGCGAGAGCTCAGTAAGACCCCACCTGCCAATACGCTGAACAAGTGAAAATTAAAGCTAGGTATAAGAAAGTGGCCATATTACAAAAAGGCCTCAAAATGCTGTCATGTTAGCACATTCTGGGACGTAATTAAAACGAATACAGCCATAAAGATCAACACATTGGATGTTATTCTGGTAAAGGTGGGTATTCTGCTGTGAGAAAGTCAGTAAGTCATGAAGAAATGAAAATGGAAGGTCTTCTCTCCCCCCATCACCAATCGATCCCAACATGTGCATGCTGATGGGTCATGGCAATGCTGCGAAGTGACTTCTGCTTTTTCATGGAGGTGAGGAACAAATAACCTGCATTAACCAAATGGTCTTTTCTCTGTTTCATCTGACCTCCTGCCACAGAAGACTATATTTATTCAGGCTCTATGCATCAACTACATACTGCAGAATATAAACAGAAGCAGAAGGGAGGAGACCAATCTTATTTACAGGGTACTGAAATTCCTCACATTTTACCCTAAAGGATTCATTGATTGACAGGCAATTATTAGCGTGTCAGTTGCCAGATATCAAGTGGTTACTGCACAGCATATCAGAGGCCTAAAAGGTTTGTGGCTGGTAACATGGAATTGGCTTTGCTCATACTTTAAGTTATTTTTATTTAGATTCAGACTTGGGCCATCTTTCAAATATAATGGAGCCAACTATATACAAACAAACCAAGAGAAAAGTGCAAAAGGATTTTATCTAAGGATTGCTTGAGCACATGCTAAAGGTACATCCTTGGTCGAGTGGGCAGGAATTAAACAAATGCTTCAATTCTTTTCTGAGCTTGGTGTTTAAGAAAAGAAACAAACACTGATTGATGACAGTGGCAAATAATAATGCACTTTATCAAGGTATGCCACATTAGCCCATCAATGCCAAAATACCTGGAGTGGTTCCTGGTTCCACTGAGCTAGTTTACTCTCCAGACATTAGGGAAACGTGCTGCAGTAGGGAAGGTGACAGGAAAAGTAAACCTTGATTGAAAGCTAACTTGAAAAAAATCTACAAAACAACGGCATTTTTTACATGGCCACAGGACATGAAACTATGGGTTATCATGCTAGCTTTACATGTGTCCCAAATCACTCCCCAACAATACATATGTTCCATGTGCTAAGTAAAATGAAGCCAGTGGTTAAAATCAAATCCTTAGTAGCTATACCTCTATCAAAACACAAAACCAAAAGTTGCTTGCTGCAATTTGGTGGTGGGAATGTATGGGAGTGATGGCAAGCTGCAGGTGCCCAGCCGGAGGGGGGCAGGTTGAGCTCTGCACTTGGCTGGCCTGCCATGATCCATCCCACCAGCAGCATCTGCTTTACTCTAGACTCCCATCATGTGCAGATGTTAACTCATAGCAACTGGTGCTGAGATTGGCACCTACGGACACTTGGGCTGGCTGAGTGATACTGCTTTAAAACTTGCCCACGACCAGGGATAAACCAGTTCAAATCAGTACTTTTCAGCTGATGATGAAAGTCCCTCCCAGAGGTCAATTCAAATCATAGATGAGCTGAACTGCCTGCTGCCTCTTCCTCTGTTGACTACACACACAGCATAAGATGGCCTGAAATCCCCAGTTAGAGACTTTAACATAACATGTGAGGGCTCCCCACTTTGTGAGGGACTCAATGTATCCTGAAGATACTCCTCCTCTACTCCTTTTCTGCTGAAACTGCTATGTAACAAACTCACGCCATTTAGTATCACGCCATTCTGCATCTGCTGCGAAAGAAACAGATCCTGTCCCTGTAGAATCACAGAAGCATTTAGGTTGGAAAAGACCTCTAAGATCATCGAGTCCAACCGTTAACCTAGCACAGCCAAGACCACCACTAAGCCCTGTCCCTAACCACCCCATCTACGCGTCTTTTAAATACCTCGAGGGATGGTGACTCCACCACCTCTCTAGGCAGCCTGTTCCAGTGCTTGACAACACTTTCTGTGAAGAAATTTTTTCTAATATCCAAGCTAAACCTCCCCTGGCGCCCCCCTTTGTCCTGTTGCTTGTTACCTGGGAGAAGAGACCAACACCCACTCCCCTACAACCTCCTTTCAGGTAGTTGCAGAGAGCGATAAGGTCTCCCCTCAGCCTCCTCTTCTCCATGCTAAACAACCCCAGTTCGCTCAGCTGCTCCTCACAAGACCTGTTCTCCAGACCCTTCCCCAGCTTCGTTGCCCTTCTCTGGACATGCTCCAGCACCTCAATATCTACCTTTTAGTGAGGGACGCAAAACCGAACACAGTATTTGAGGTGTGGCCTCCCCAGTGCTGAGTACAGGCATACACTGTTGTAACAGCAAGGAAGAGTACAGCAGCATTAAGATGCTCCTGGATATGTTCCTTCTCTGTGGAGCTACCGTACAGCTACAGGGCTCACTCTAACTCAGCTGTTAGGGGTTATATTGTTCTCAAGGTTTATAGGTTTATTATCAGAAATAAAAATGTGTTAAGAGACAGAAAAGAGCCTTTCTCAATACATGGAAGATTACAGGGCTTATTCTTTCTTAGGCCTGCTCCACAGACTGTTCCGTAGTCAGGGGAAGGTTTTACTTTGCTTTAAGGGCAGATGGATACTTCCTAAACTCCAGTCTGGTAGATGAAACCTAAACTGTTGTCCCTTTGTCCTTTGCATTACTGAGCTTATGAAGGCTCTTTAATAAGAAAGTATCTGACAGAGCTCTTGCTGCTGTGGCCACACAGTTATGTCTAGCTCAATCTTCCATAGTCACAGTGGTCGCATACCTCTAACTTCTACCTAAAAGTTTTGGTCAGAGAAAGACATATAGTACAAGATGACATGGGGGACTGATAGCAGGGGACATGAAGTGGCAGGAGTTTTCATATGCACTTCACTGATGGCTGAAGTGCCTTGGATTGGAGAAGAGTTTAATGAGGTTGTCCATCCCTTCTGTCGCCAGCTGTGAACCAGGCACAGTCACGCTGCTGAGCTAAAAGAGATATGGGATGGAGATTCTGCTCTGCTCTCCCTCAACACAAGAACGAACCCCCACTGACTTCCATTAAAGCTCGAAGAGGACCAGTTCATCAGGCTGCACTCCTCTTCCTCATTAAACAAAACAAGCTGGAGTGCTGGATACAGTTTGTTAGAATTAAAGATCTTGAAAAGTAGTTATACATCAATGATAAATTTATGTACAAACACCCCTGAATGCAGTACCAAAGAATTTCAGGAGGAATGGGAAGAAAAAACAACTCAGGAAGAGATCCATGTCACACATAAAACCAATAACTCTGCCTGGCTTGAAGAGGACCATGATTGGGAGAAGCTTTGACTTCACAGCTTCAAAAATGCGTGCCCATGGCAGGAGTGGCAGTGAGTGGCAGGGATTTGGGAGAATGGTGCACCTTCTCAATGAACCAATTCCCTCATATTTAGGAAAAAGCATCAGCCAGCAAATGGACAGAACAATTAAACCAGTGACAGTTTTACAGCAAAATACCAGTTAGAATGAGTAAAAGCCTTCAGTACAGGTAAAAATAAAAATAATAATAAAAAAAATTAATTCCATGCATACACAGTTAAATGGCTTGACATGCTTATAGTCTCATCAAGCTTGCTGTTGGTTTAGTAGCCAGCAACCTCTCCAGTTGGTAAAGGTCCATGCTTTATTGGTATACTGCAGTATTAGACAGTGGTGAGTGTGAAATCAGACAGTAACTGCTGTTGGCCTACATCAGGGTATACTCACATCTTAAGAACAAAGACTGAGCATTAGAGCCTGGGAAGAATACCAGGTCACTGGGCATCAGTCCTTTGTCTAGCCTTGATCTTTCCAGACAGAAATAGAGCAACATACAGAAGGCTTGCCTGCTGTACCCAGGGTTAGGGTTGGTTTGCTTCTGTTTGGCTTTAAACCAACATGAGAGACTGCTACAACAGAACTGAAAACGTTCAGCCCCTGTGTAAGCTTATGCCACAGATACTGTCCATTTCAACAAGACATATCCCCGAGACTGCAGTGATCCTGCTTACGAGCTACGTCAGACAGACTTGACCATCGTTGGGTGCAGCCTTCATTAGGAAATGAAGGGCAATCCGACTGTGCTCAGTGGAGGCCAAATACCCTGGAAAACAGACCTTCCCCCCTCGCTCCACTCTTCTGCTCCTCAGCATGGTGTGGTTTCTCAACGTGAGACTCACAACCTTGTGGGGGTTTTCTCCAGTTCCGAGGTGAAAAGTGCTCTATGAGACAGGATCACTGTAATAAGAGGAATTAGGTACTCCCAATACAAACAGGTATTTCTGCAGTAAAAGGACATCGAGACAGTGCTCCAAACAATGCAAGGAACAGAAGATACACCATGCTTTGAGGATAGACAGAACATTGAAAAGGCTTTTTCTCCCAGAGAGGTACATGCTGACAAAACAGTGCATACAATGAAACAAAAAATGTTTCTCTTTAAACGGTATTAAACAAATGACAAAAATGAGAATGAAGTCCCCAGCATTTTCAATTTTAAAAATTAGTTTTGACTATTGAGATTTATTTTAAAAACCTATGCACGTGCACACACAGAAATCAGGAAAGGGCTGGATAGGTGAAACACTGCCAAGCTTATGAACTTTTGTTAGTGGGTCCAGGTGAGCTTTTTAGCAGGAAAGGGGAAAAATAAGGATTCAGCTAATCGAAGATTTTTAAGTGCCTCGTGGAAAAGCAACAGGCATGAGCTCTAGTGTTCACTGAACTAAGCAGAGAGACCTACCTCTGATCTTGCTGTAAACCATCAAAAGCAAAAACCTGTTTTCTTCTCAAAACAGGATTTGCAGCATTTTAAAGAAAGCACCTAATCTAATTTTAATGAGCTTGAAAGTTCTTGAATCAGAAAACATTCAATTTTCGTCAACCTTCCATGTTCAATCAGTGACAGCTGTATCATTACTGGCTTCGGAGTTAATTTTTATCAGTAGGAACTTTGGATTTTTTATGGTTCTCAGGGCCCAAAACTTTACTAAAAAATCATTAATAAAAATTACACCTTAACACTCTAATCATTCTAGAGCAAACTAGGTATTTACCATCATGTCATGCAAATTTATGATCCTATGGTCTTTACCCCCTTTACTGTAATAACACCACCATCATTTACACCCATACTTGTCAAAAACGTGCCTGTGATTACACAGCTCAGCCAGGTGCCCAGGCTTTCCAGTTCTCATAACATTTAGAAGAAAGTGCTCACTGCTTTTAATAACAAACAATATAAACCAACTGTATTCTACATGTTCTTTATAAACCACAGAATTAGAACAAAAGAGAAAATACTCTAAAGAACTGCTACATGTCACCCAAACTAGGCTTTTTATTCACATGATGCCTTTGATTTTTAATTAGAAGTTCTGTATTTTAAAATATGAATGGCACCACACAGCCTAACTGTAGGGAGGAACACAGAAGATGCCTTTGTTCAGGATCCACATGTCGCACAAGAATTATTTCCCTTATAAATAAGTTAATAAGATATGTGCCCTTGTCTAGGTATATTTCAGCAACCATAGAAATTACTGAAATAGAAGAGGAAAGATTTTATTAATTTTAATTTCCTAGGATTTAAATTTCCTTCCTTTCCAGAACCTGACAGCATGGGCAAAAATTTTTCCTAATGTAGCTTGATGGAAACCAGAGTCTGCTGTTACCCACATTTGAGAAAAGTTACACATCAGTCTAATTGTTGGGACCTCCTCATGTGCATCAGCCACTTACAATGAGAAACCTCAAAACCATCATCAGCAAGTAGGAGACAGCAACAAGCAGTTTGGCTTCTGACAAAAGGACTGTGTTCCTACCACTTGTGTCTGACAGCAGCTAACAAAAGAAAGGTGTATATATTAAAATTGTTCCAAAAGATTCAATTCCCCTCACATATTTAGGGTCTCTCTTATTTCATATGGAGAAGAGGACTGTTCCCCTAAATGAAAAGGAAAGAGATGTGCTAAAATGTACAGAAGCTGCCCTAAGAAATGACACTGTTCAGAGAGAGAAGCATTATTGGAAGTGGAAGCCAAAAAGGGACTTTGGCTTCCTTCACTTTATACGTGCCTGCACACAGAACCTCTTTCCTTCACACTCACTGTTCTTTCCAGCCAGTAACAACCACGCCGCTGAATGAAGTGGATCTCCAGGGGTCCACATTCTTGTGCACAAAGGTAAGTGACACCCAACTCCTTCACTACACGTGGAAGCTGGGAATAGCTTGGATTGTTAATTTGTTTTTCATCATTAGAAGTTGAATTGCAGCAATTAAAGTTTCATTCTGAAGTCACCTCTGACAGCAGTCTAATGCCTCATTATGACAAATGAGGCTAGTCAAACAAACATGGTATTTGACACAATTTATAGGTCAGACATCCTTCTGCTGAAGAACTGTTCCAGAAATAGCCACAAATCATGCTAATTGCATATAAATCATACTGATGAGATCTGAATCACTGGTTTTCAATATTCAAAATCAGGTCTGCTTCATCAGTTCAACTGTTCAACACAGTTCTTGCTCTCCGAGTACCCTAAGGAACTACTTTATACTCTCTGGAAAAGACTGGAAAGCATGCTATGCCAAAAGGAACTGTAAATAAATAAGGCTAGTCATTTTACTGTGTATAAGATATTTCCTATTCTTCTTCCCCTTTTTGTCCCAACCCTGAAGCCTCCTAAAAGAGAATTCTAGTTGACTATGGAGACTTTGCATGTGTGTGTGTTTATCATGGGACAGAAGACAGAATTTAAAACAACTCTGCTTCTTAGTGAAGAAAAGGAGGAGCTAAAATGGAGTGCCTTTTATCCAGCTGCTATTCGCATCTGCACATTATTTTGGGACAAACCCCTAAACTGCATTTTCAGCTAGACTCCATCCAACTATGTGGACAGAGTTGGCTCAGCACAGTGGTAAGCCGTCTGGACAGCCCAACAAGAGGCTTCCTCCACATCCTCCGGAAGGACAGAAGATGGGTGGCTCAGAACTGCTCATTTGGAGTAGACATAGCTACTTGATCTTGCTGGGATTCAGCTCCCTCATTTGTAGCAACTGCCTAAAGATATATGGGCACTTCAAGAGTACGGGATTTAAAAGTTAATCCCTGTGAATAAAAAAAATTTAGAACGGTCACTCCAAAGTACCATTAGCCACACTCCAAAATCTACTGGAACTGGTGGGAGAATCAAATCTTTTACTTCGTCTACAGTTACCTCTGTTAGACTTGAGACATAGGTATGTTTAGACCACTGCCATTGACCAGGGTATACAGATTAATCAATGCTCACAAAGACTAACTTGAACTGACAGGCTCCTCTTCCCCTGTGTGCTTTGTGAACTAGAACATGAATTCCCCCACCTCATCCACAGTCTTCCCCAAAGGTTTCTGTTCTTTCCTCCAAGGCCTTTCTGTATTTGTCCCACAGAAACAAACTCCCAGATGAATTTCGAGGGACCTGATCCTATGTGAGAACGTCAATTTAAAACTGCTCTCTCACTTGCTATTCTTGGCAAGTGCCCAGACATGAACCACATGTCTGGTGGAGGAATTTGGCCCACAGACTGTTTTTAATTAAATGCTTGTCTACTGATATTAAACTGAACTTCAGTGGTATAAGAATGCTGCAAAAACGATTCATCCTAAATGAAATGATTTCCTATGTAATTTACAAACTTTATTTCTTCAAACTGGAAGAATTCCATATGTGTTAAAATGACAACCACTTAAACATTTAAAGTTGAAAAAATGCCAGATAATAGAAAATAGTTGGAGAGAAATCCTCCTATTTAATTTCTGAGAATAATATTCAAAAGGAAAAAAAAAAACAACTGTTGAGATACTTTCTTAGCAACTAAGCTAACTGCAGCTACCAGCAGGTCTGTTCTTGTAAAACCATAAATCCATTACCTTTGTAGGCATATGAGAGAAGAAATCAGGCCTGAAAACAGTATTTGAAAGGATGCAAAACAGTAAAAACCACTTATAAAATTTTATATTAACTTAAATCCAAACAACATGAAATCTATCCACTCTTCTTAAGTAGCAGAAACGACTGCAAATCCTTTTCTTGAAAATCCATTACCTGAACTCTAATTTCACTGGCTAACAAAGCAATTAATTCACCTGTGCAGATTGCTATTGCTTTGCTGTATAATGTGACTACTGGTCATTTTGCTGCACAGGCAGCAAAAGAAATCAAAAGGAGACTCATGCATCCACTCCCCATGCTCAGGCTATCTGCTAATGCAGACTTCAACTAGCTATATTTAATCTTAAATATTGAGAAGTTCAAGGCAATTACTTTACAGCTATTCTAAATCCAAAACACAAACCACCTTCTTTTAGAATAATATACAAGTAAGCTTTTCCCTACTTATCAGTCTTGCTGCTTCTAGATTCATGCTTCAAACTACAGGAACAAATGACAGCATTCCCTGTCACCAAAATATCACTGTCTAAAGAGCTACTTTTAATCACTCCTGCTAAAAAATGAGGTATCTAATCTCTAAGAAAACCAACACACTAAAGAGGATGAGCAGGTTAAAACTTATATTTACACAACAACGTATTTTACTGCAAAAAAGTAATGTATATAAGAAGACATGCCTAACTACTGTAGGTATGTTTTTAAATATCTTTCACTCGGATTAAACTCTGTTAAAATGTGCATAGACCAAGGCATTAGAAAAATTAAAAAGACTTTTTATTATTTTTGTAAAAACGATCTTGAAAATTTTATATTGTCTAGATTTACAAAGTCCTGCAACTTGTTCGTCAGTACTTATGTGGGTGGATTCATCATTGCTACATGCATGTACTGCATGATGCAGATCACTGTAAGTGACCTGCAGTTCAGTCAGTGCTTTTGTGCATCAGTTAAAATTCTCAAATTTAGTTCCCTTCCCCCCCAAGAAAAATATATAAAAGTTAAAATTAAGGCCAGCGTTAAAGAGCACATCTTGTCTCCCAGCTCTAATAACTGCAGGACTTCCTCCATACAGGAGACCTTTCATCTGCATTTTCTTAATTAACTCAGAGAAACTAGAATCAGATTTTATTAGTATACAGCCTTAATTCTCATACTTTTAGCCTGCGAAAAGGAAGTTTACAAAGAATTAGTTTCTCTGTACTTCTGCACATATGCCAAAATCTCACTACTCTATGTACAGTACAGAAGACAATCAGCCTGGACCACAGTTAGTCTCATCATTCTGTGTCAGGAGATGAAAAATTTATGAGGTGGCACCCTTAAAAAATAGCCTATGACAGACTAATTGGATCCTGTACAGATAAAGATTTTTCATGATCAAAGCAAAAAATAAAACCAAACAGCCACTGTATCTCCAGCCCCCCCACCAAAAATCACCCACAACAGAACTTTGATGTCTTTGTGATTAATTCCACTGAAAGAATAAGGGGAAAAAATACCACCCTGATAAAGGATAGAAAAGATTGCCTTGCACATAATACACATACCACTCGTCATTAGAGCTGTTTCAGTCTAAGTTTTTTTTCACTTGAATTGTATCTTTCTTCTTGTTCTCTTTCCTGCCCACGGAAGAGTTTAGAGTTTCAAAATCTCCATCACCAAATCAGCCTGTTGAACCCACTGAAGAAAAAGTCATTATTGACATTGTTCCTGTATACCTGCCTAATTTGTATCCTCAGTTCATCACTTAAGATTATAAAATGGGTTATGAAGATGAGTAGACCAAACACATTCTTGCTATGAAAAGATTTTCCAGCATATTCCAAGATTTCAGCAAGTCTTGGTCTTGAATATCAAGCTGCCTGCATTTGGCCGTAAGTTTAATTTTTCTCCCCTAACTCTGTTGAGGCACTCATAAGTTTCTCTCCTTATATGGGAGAGAAAAAATTGTAATAGATATACAAAAGAGCACAACGTGCCTACTTAATTTAATTTTTGTTTGTTTTGTCAAAATAACTAGTCAAGTGTCAAAGAAGCTGCAATATATACCTAAAATAGGACTTCATACAAAGAATAGTTGAGTGTATAAAGTCTTACAAAGGTACCTAAATCAGTAATATTTTTCCTCTCCTCCTGCCTTTTGGAGAAGATGCATTACTGTTAAGCTCCACTGAGACTTATTATTGTCCTTCTAGCATCCCTTCCCTCTGGCTGGTCAGTACAATGATAACATTTGAAATAGTCCATGTGCTGAAATTATTACCAGCCACTCTTCATGAGCCCCAGAAGACACAATCACTCTAATGAGCAATCACAGTATCCACTGGTCTCATATGTCCCATCTCCTAGCAGCTGAAGACCTGCACACCATCTTCATCACTGAGGCCAACAGACACATCCTCCTCTACCTCCTCATCAAGCTGAAGGCTTCCAAATGAGTACTTATTTCTAGGCATGGGGGAGGAACTCAGCACAATGGGATTTCCAAACACCAGGGGGTGAGTGAAGGGGTTAATGATTTCCGAGTCGGAATCGCTAGATTCTGTCCCACTGCTGGTGGAGCCCTCCATCATCTGGATTGCAGCCGTGTGATCCATCATGCCACTGGCATGCAGTGACTGCATGACTGGGCTCTGCTTCGACTGTGCCCCAGCTGGCATACCATTGGCCATCATTTTGCCTTCTGGAGAAGACATCTTAGCCACCCCGTCTCCTTTACAATCTCTCTCTGATCTATACTCCTGCCCAGGGGTTGAGGATATCTGGCTCAGGATAAATGGATCTGTAACTGATTTATTGCAGAGATTCGGGATTTTCTGTGCACGAGGCCGTTGAGAACCTGGAGAATATCTGCCATACCCATGGCAGCTACTGGCATGGCTATCCTCTTCCCCAGTCCTCACCTTGCAGTCGTGCCCATTTTCTGAGACATAACCCTGAGAGCCAGTTCTACTCAGGCTCATGTTAGGGCTTGACCCTTTGCTACTGGGAGGCAATGGAGTGGCCAGCGGACTACGGCTCCCTGGCCCTCTAAACATTTCGTCAACCAGTGAACTGTGCCTTGGCATCCTGGGGCTTCCCCCAATGTAGAAGGATTGATTAGCTGGGTTATCATCAAGGTACTCTTCAGAGAGATACTGGGAAGACTTTAGAGAGGCTGAGGAATCCCTGTACCTAGTTCTATTGCGATTTTCATCTCTACAGTGAATATAGGCACCACTGGTCAAATCACCCTCATAATTGTCATTTGTTTGGGAATATGACCGGGTTATTTGTCCTCTGAGGAGATCATACTCGCTATCTACATCACTGCAGTCAATGAAAGGAATGGAGGTGCTGCTGCCATGAGCAGCCCTGGAAGCTGGACCTGTGCTTGGTTGCTGTGACTGTCTGTTCTGCTGCATCCTGTCCTTAGAAGCCTCCTCTTCTTCCTCCACTGTTGACACCACTGCTCCATCCACCTTTTTGCTTTCTTTTGGGCTCTTCTTCAAGGAAGGGCTCTTGTGCTGTCCAGTGTCTTCTGCTGAAGCTTTCAATTCCTTCCCTTGCCGGCAGCTCTGCACTGCTGCAGCATCATTGTCGTCTCCATAGGCAAAGCTAGAGCTCTGGAAAGATAAAGGAGGGAAGGCAAGGGAGAGACAAAGGGGGAGGGAGGGGTGGGAGGAGAGAGGTTTGGGAGGGAAGGGAGCCAGAGGGAAAAGGCTTTGTGTAATTATGCACCAAAATTTTGCACTGCACCTTGCAGCAACATAGGAGTCTCTTGAAAGCGGAAGAGGTAACCCAAGCTTCAAAATGAATTAGAATAAATAAAAAAAAAGAGGTCTCTGATCTTAAGAACAGAAAAATAAACAAACTAAGCAAGGGAAGAGAAGGCAGACAGAATGTGGAGATATGTAAAAAGGGGTATTTGAGGTGTTTCAATGCCCTAAGGCATCCATCAACACTAAGAACATAAACCTGTTTGCACTACTTTGAGATGCTGGAGGGACAAAAAGGTAAACGCTTAAGACAAATTTTGCACAGCCTACTTACATACAATAAAAAAGCCACGTGTGGGCTTTCGAACACCCCACATTCAACCCCTGGAGCATACCTGCCACTAATTCCTGGGCTGGTTTTTCTGCACACAGAAATATGTTGCATCTGCCCAGTAGCCATGCTCCATCTACCTGAGCTTGCCTTAGCAATAATAAAATGCTAGAAAATATTTGGAATGGGCTGCATTTATAGCAGAATTCTTTGAAGTTCTTAGATTTACAGGAATGAGAGCCTGTGAATATCCAAAGAAAGCAATGGAAGGAAGGTGAAGGTGCATGTAGCATTCTTAAATGCATTAACCTAGTAGCTTGCTCCTGCCATTTCAGCTCTATCTAATGTAAGGTTAGGTGATTAAAGGTTTGCTTCCACAAACACAGATGAGCACAGAGAATCACTGGGAGGTGGAGCAACCCCAATAACCTAGGCAGGGAAATGGAGCTCCCTGACCCAGCACCTCTGGGTGCTGTCCCAGTAAAGCCATCAGCCCATGGTCGGGGTGTGTCTGGGATGCCAGCAACTGGAGAGACCAGAGCACGTGCATATTGATTGGGTGGCTAGGTCAATGTGCAATTGCTAGCAAACATTAAACTGGACCAGTTGGTGAGTAGGATAAGAGGGTTGGGAGCCAAGTACTGGAGCAGCCATAAGTCAGGCCAGGCACTGGAAGGACCATGGGGCCTGGGGGTCAATTACTGGTAATGTCGTTAAGCCTGGACCAGCTATTGGAGAGACACCTTTGATGTGCTTGTATCTGTGTGTGCGGTAACTGGGAACCAGGGTATCCACCTGTGAGTTACTGGGTAGACTGGGTGTTTGCGATCAATTACTGGAGGAACCCATAGTGTGTGTGTGTAGATCTGAGTACCAACAATTGGAGTGGGGCTGTGAGCCTTGGGGGCTTGTCTATCCAGGTGCTAGCCACTGGGAGACCTGAGGATCCAGGGGCCTGCTACTGGATAGACCGAGTGTCTAAGACCACTTGCAGGAGGGATCCATATCGTATATATGTATACGTATTTTCCACTAATGAACTTTCATCTTGATCAGCCAAAGAGTGGAACATGTGTGAGGCTACTGGCACTGTCTGTGCTTGTGGGGGTGCTGTTTTCTGTCTGTATCTACCTGTGTGGCTGGCTGTGTGTATATGTGTGTATATATTGTATATGTGCATTTATGCAGGTGCCTATTGTGAATACATGCTCAGCCTTGCTACTAGCTGGACCTGGGAACACGCAGCTGCTGCAACCTTGCCACTATTGGATTTACAAACTCCTAACACATAACAGCTGTTAACATAAGAAAAATACATTAGGTGTCTACCAGAAATCATAGCTTAAACATCCAGAGCTGTAATTTTTCTGAGGAAATAATTCTTCTCCTTCCTAGTTAATACAACAAAACACCTTGTTATGGGCAACCAATACCTCCCAGTGAAGGAGAAGAATTAAACTCTTCCCAGATGCAATAACCAGCTACAACCTAGGACCCCAGTAGTAACACTGTGGTTTGCAATTTTTCAGATGGTAGTTAGTACAATTCAGACAAGCTCACTATTTATATTTGCCTGGTTGTCTGAAAAGTCTGAAAGACAACTCTGCTCCACAGTGGAAATGAACCTGTTCCACTTGCAGAGCCTAAAACTTATGACACCCAGGGCTCCCAGTTAAACAGAAAGTGAGCGGAAAACTATGCTCCTAGAGTTTCAAAACAGCAATCAGTGGAGGGTAATGTAGCAAGAAATGTTTAAAAGGCATGATCCAGGGTTTCATCAACATCACTGACTTGTTTTGGCACCTCTGGATGCTGTTCTGAAGGCTGTGCAGTCAGACTCCTGATGGAATGAATCTTGCTGTGTTTCCTGGAGATAAAAGGAAAGTCACAGTAAGAAGCCATTTCGGTTTTTTCTACAAATAGGAAACAAGAGATATGCCTCCTTTAAAATAAAACTTCTGAATAGCAGCTTTCATAAAAGTTTGCTCCAAAACAGACGACCATTCCTCCTTTCTGTAAAATTTATATCTGCTATGTGTTGCAAACATACCATTGTAAGAAAAGGGAGAGGCACTGAAGCAAAAATGGTCTATCACCAGAACATGAGTCATAAGCAATGAACTGTTGTCATGGTCTTTGTGGCATTTTGGCCATTACTTTCAGCTCACCATGAGCGAGATGAGTTCAGACAGAACTGGCTCTAGCAAGTTGTATGCCTTCCCTGGAGACCCCTCCCTTGAGATTGGCTATACCTATTCCCTTTTCTTTCAGTTTTATTCTGAGGTGAATATGTCTTTTCACATACATTAACCACATCCCACAGAAAAGGGTGCAAATCAATGTGGGAGGAAGTTACCTGTGATGGTAGGACACTCACTGATGAAAAGAAGACTGAAGACTATTGATTTTAAGTAAACTACAAGTTATGCCAACTTCTGCCAAAACATTCAGGACCAAGGGGATATTATACAAGTGATAAACTGTCAAACCAGCAAAGAAGGAGTTTTCCACTTGGATTCACTTGGCCAAGGTCTTAGAATATAGCCAACTGGAAACCATGACTTTTGTTTGATTAAAGCATTGGGATAGTTCATTTATTTCCTCTCACCTCTCAAACTGCACTTTTTTGTGCCCTCCTTCTTTAACATAGTCAAGAACTTGCTTCTGTGTCCGACCACTGGAAGAAAACCACAGTTAAAATATCAATCTGAGACGCTGAATTTGCCACATTTAATATAACTTGTTATTGGTCATCGTAACCATGTATGTGTCCTGCATATGAAGTCACAGCAATCAAAAAAGTATTTGTCACTATCAGCAGAAACTCATGTAAGATCATAAGTAGACCTGGTCAGGTACACACAGTTTTTAATCATTTTCCCTGTTACTTACCTCATTTTTTTGCTACAGAGCTACTTTTTGATGCCATTTCATGCTGAAATTTGGTTGTGTGCCCTTTATAGGGTACTACATTAACGGGAAGTCACCACAATAGAAACTTAAGCAAGGGTTAAGTTCTCCTCTCACGAACAAAGAACATTCCTGAATCCTTTTGAGAGTCAAAGACCATCCTTACCTGGCATCAGTAAACCCTGGAACCAAGATGAAAACCACTGAAATGCATTTCTTGACTCAGTTGCTAATATGAAACACATCAGCAAAAATGCATAAATTTTCTGCAGAGATTTAGGCTGGAAATCACTCCCTCCCATTCTGTTACAGGCTGTGAAAAAGTAGCGAGAAAGCCCAGCACTTCCTATTGTGCAAAGGTATAAACTCCAAAGGGAACTGAGAGCAGTACAGGAAACCCACATCTCAAGAATGTTCAATAGAGATCCAAATCCTTCCTGTTCATTACAGGCTTTAAACTAACTGAATTACTGCAAGGCCTGGAAAATGTTATTGAATGTATGCAGCACAGCTCACAGCGAGTGCAGGATATAGCCAAAACCTGCTCTCCAAACCAGGAGGTAAGTTGAACGCACCTACAGACTTCTATTTACTCAGGCAGAAACGTAAGAATTATATATATACACACACACTCACGCTATATATATATAGAGAGAGTATATTATACATACTTAAGAATTATTAAGAAATATTATAAGAAATATAAGAATTGTTTACCCTAACACATGTCCTTCCATCTTAATTAATTTACTTTGCGGGCAGGAAACAAAGTGGGAAAAGAGAATGGCCATATCTACTACATTCTTGTGCAAGGCAACTAGAGTGTACAGTTTATCTCAGCAAAGATGGGTTTTAGCTCTTCAGCTTTTATCAGCTTCACAAACAAAATAAACTGTGTGCATAAAAGGATTTTCCCTCCGGCAAATACAATATGAAATCTACAATGAGGCTTCTGCCATTGTAAGAAAAAAACAATAACCCAACCATTAAAAATATTTCTACAGCTCTAGAAATATCCCAGGTAGACTTGGTCTTAGCATAGGTGGTCATCTCACATGAACCCTTTGCAAGCATAAAGGTCTCAGCAAAAAGACAAGCAATTGCTTTTAACTGCATAGACATGAGTTTACCACAGGGACATGCGACAAAAATATAAATTTCTACTCTGATACATAGGAAAGATCCCATCCTAGAAGCAGAGGATCCAAAGAGTGCCAAAGAGTTGCTAGCTAGTGTTGCTTAGGAAACAAGTGGATTTTCTTATATGAAACCAGCTGGAACCTATATACTTTATATCTTACCTCCAGAAAGCTACCTTCCAACAGCTACTACAAAGCAAATGCCAGCTTTTTCCCTACAGTGTTCTTTGCACTGAGAAGATGCAATGGAAATTATAAAGGAGTGAACTACAATGTAAAAAAGAAGAGCTGAAAATAATAGGTATAGTCCTAGATCATTATGGATGCAATTTTGAAATGGGGAGGCAACGAAGGTGGAAAGTAGAATGCAGGTCTTACCTGAACCTAAATGATGAACCTCTAGAAAAAAGAACGGGTTTAGGCTTTGGTTTAGGTTCCTCAAAAAGTCTGAAAAAGGCATGATGCTCCACACAGATCTTCCAGAAAGACTTGCAGAAATCTCGACTGGCCATAAGGAATTCCAGGGTATCCTGGAATGAACTCTGAAAATTGAGATAGCGTTTGCAATGTAAACAAGCAAGCAACATACATTAGAGAGATGCATTGGCAAAGCAGGTGCTATGCTACAAAAAAAGTCTTTTTCCCAACTCCTTGTCTTTTAGGCTTACCAGGCCCTATCCTTCCCACTTTGAGGTATCACTGATCTGGCAGTATAACAGCTATTGCCTGAACTTCCTTTCATTGACAAATATGACAGAGATAAAGAAATGGTCTTAACATCAACAAGAAGAGGTAGTTTACATGCTATAACTTAAGAACTGATGATATAGCACCAGAGTTGCAGCCAGAAGATGACTCTGTGACATTCAGTTTACATCTGCTTTGCTGGGACTGCTCACCTGCGATGCCAGGTTAATGTGTGCAGTACCAACAGTGAACTCAAGCAATTAATTAAAAAAAATCTTCTTGAGGTGATAAAAACATATGTTTGATCTGTGAGTAGAAATTTACCAAATAACCTTTTGTCAACTTCATCAATTACTGTCAAGGACTTACATTCACATCAGGCCGTAGTTTGATAAGAAAACGTTTCCTCTTGAAGCTCAGCTTTCGAACCTTAGCCCAGTTGAAGGCATTGATCTTGGTATGACCCTATAGAGAACAAAGCCAGCAGAATTTAAGCATTCCAGATCTGAATGGAGAAATCTGAACCACTAAAAACCAACTTGTCATAAATTAATCATCTATTCACTTTGCTTGAAATTATTATATTTCTTACCATTCATCCTCTGATAATGCAAACCACAAGCCTCTGGTGCTGTGACTGAAGGCAGGTACTTATGGTTAAACTCTTACATATTTATAGGACTAGTTATACTGAGTTGATGTGAAAGTATCTGGCCCAGTATCACTGCACAAAACAGGGTGGCCCAGCTTTTGCCCAGATGATGTTATCTTGTTCCACTATGCAGACTCTGATTTTCAGTGGACTAAGCCACCTCCCAAAGGTGCCTCCTTCTCTTTCTACCAGCTACAGAGAACGCAGGGAATCTAGACACCTAACATTGTCACCTCACTTTGATGGGGTAGATTTCTTTCCTCTCTGACTGTCTATACAGCAAAATAAACACCCCTTTAAATACTGCTTAACTGGGGGGTGGGGGAAAGGCAACTGAAATTTTGTATTGGAACTGCAAAATACTGTGAGTATTTTGACCTTTTATATGGAGCAAGAGAAGTAAAAGGAACCTGAATAAATTTGTCTCTGAAGAGTCACAAAATGCTTTTCCCCCCAAAAAGCAACAAAAAACCAGAAGCAAACAGGAAGCCTGAGAGAAATGAACTTCAAAATACTACAGTTCCCAGCCACTGCATCTAGCCCCTTCTCCCCAGAAGTCTCATTCTTAATCTATGTTAGAAGGTATTGGAAATATTCTAAAATATTCATTACAGTAGTTTGTTCAGTAAAGATTTTAATGCAAACTTGCTTACACCATGGCACAGAAGTTTCAGAGAGCTACTACAGGATTGCTAAATGCAGAAACCCACGTTGATTTGGGCACCATCACCAGACGGACGTAGGAGTAATGACAGTGTGATGATCTCTGCTAAGTCAACCTGCTGTCTAAGAATCACATAATTAATCTCCCTTAGAATATTCAGCAGCACTGACACTGATTTCTAAATAAATGGTAGGCTTTAAAATAAATCTGTCTGAGTTCTGCTTATGCCATTTGTGAGTGAACCTTTATTTTCCTTGAGGTCATTCTAATGATGTCTTCATATTTCAATTTCTCCCAGTTATACCCAAAATAAAAAGATGAACTTAAGGTTACTGCCCTTTCAAGTGCCCAAAGGAAGCCCTAAGCCTACTGCCAGATGCCAACTGCTGGGCAGACTCCAGCAGGCCAGAGCCTGGCTTCCCTTTCAGCATTCAGTCTTGGAGTTTGAACCAGCAAAATTTCCAAGTTTTTCTGAGGATTCAAAAAAAACCCAAAAAACCAAACCACCCCTGATTTGAAAGTCCCAAACACATTAGGACAAGAAGATCTGACTGTGTTTTAGAGCTTTACAAATCAGGCTTTGGGCCTTCAACCAGCAGCTACACCTTTGCAGAAGGATCCCAGCTGTCTGCTGAGGCTCAGTGAGGTCCATGCCGTTTTGTGTGGACACATACTTTCAGCTGTGAGATGGTCTTAATTTATAAGGCTTTGCAATTCATTAATTCAGCTGATGAAAATACTATGGGGGAGCAGGGGAAGGGCCTGAACATACAATTATTTCAATTATGTGCATTTCTAACATCATCCTGGTGTCCTCACTCTTTGAGCTATGCTTTAGTTTTGGGGTTTTACTAGCAACCTATTTAGCTGAGCAGGGTTTTTTTAAAGTTTAGGTGTTTTAAAAATTTAGATCTCAGAGCATTTAGGACAGACATATTTCTGGGTTTGTCTGTTGCTCTTGTTTTTCTTTATGAAAAGACTCAACGTACTTTATAAGGTTGGAAACACTAATATTTTAACTGAAGTCAAACAGTTAAAATGAATAGTCTTTTCTGACAATTGCAAAAATTGACGTTTTAAAGAACAGTTTACTTAGTGGTTTTAACACACAGTGAGGTAAGTAGCGTTTTGGATGCTAGTAGGTATAAGTTCATCTGAAGGGAAAGTGGTTTACATCAGTTGACTGTACCTTCACAGCTGTAAAAGCCTAATTTGTTATTTATCTAAGGGGAATTGAAGAACAAGAATTTGATTAATTTACTAATGATGCTTCACAATTTACTAGGCTGACTGGGGTAGGAGAGGAGAGGAAAGAAATGTAAGGAAAATACTTTGGGTCTTTTAGGGAAAGAAGTAAGATTCATGGATACAGCAAAGGTAGAATGACCAAGGCTGGTCAAGAAAATTGTAAAAACTCTGACAAAGTAATGCTATGAAGAGCATATATTCACTTCCTACATCCTTATCCATGTGCTCCAGTTGTCCATTGTTTTATTTGTCCCTGCTTCGCACACCCATTATGCACCATGCCTGCAAGACCTACCTGCTCCTATATGTAGGAGGTGTCAGCATGACCAACTTGCAAATTATGAGCTGTGGATCAGTTTGCATCTTGAACAGCACATTATGGCTGCAGGGGGAGTTCTACCCTGTGCATGCAAACAAGTTAAGAGACCCTGGAAGCGAAGGACCTAATGTAGCTATAAAAAGTTTAAGGTCATTGTTAGAAAAAATGTGGAAGTTCCTGAATTTTCCCAATCAAATTCTTTTAGACATGGTTGAGGTCCTGAATTCTTATCGCTGTAAGAAATCTCATTGCTTTATAAGGTACAAAGCTATGTCCTGAGCAGCTCTAACCTGAAACACCAGAATGCCTGTGTTGGCAACAGCCAGGTTGATTTTTGTCCCTTCCCTGTCCTTGGCTGGATGCAAGCGTATTCCATACATCTCCAGCCGACGGGCAATCTCCAAAAGTTGGAAGTCAGACTCTGCTGGTGTCTGTCCCCTTGGGAAAGAAAACAGAGAAGACACACAAATTATTCACACCTTTTAATAGAGATCAACAGGTCTTCCAGAGAACAAAGAGGCAATTTCATCAGAGACTGAAACCTGTCAGAGGTATAATATCCATATGGTTTTTCTGTGTCCCCAGATTTACATCAGCTAGAACAACAACTTTATCTTGGTTTAAACCAATAACAAAGAATCCACTGATTTTACAGCCTATTAGAAATTTTGACCACTCCAATTCTGAGATGCCTGCTACAGCTAGATTTTGAACCATTAACAGAATTCACTACCTCTCTTTGTATTTTCTATTAGAAAAACATGCTATATTTCTAAAAAAAAATAATACCATAAACAGAAGTGTGTAAGGATGTTGTTCATTGTAAAAAGTGAATACAATACCAAAATGAAGTACAACAGAAGACACGAAAACATTAACATAAATGTTGGGACCCATAAACACTAAATCAATCATGATGAAATTATGCAGAAGTTTTGATTATTACTGCTGTAGAACTCCCTACCACCCATACCTAATTCAAAGTAGCTCAGAATGAAATTGTTTATCTTGAAGTGTTCTTCACAGCAAAAAAATACCTTTCTATGCCTTACTTGTAGTTCTTTTAACCATCTTCTTACTACTAGCCTTTTTTCCAGACCTTAGGATACCAATCTGCATCATCATCTCAAATCCTTTTCCCCCAGATTCCTAATTCTGCAAGCACTTTGTCCTGATGATAGCTACGTGCTATCATTAAAGCCCTTTTCGCCCTTCTCTCAATACTGCATAGGAAGGTGAAAATGCAACATTCAATGTCCTTGAAATCAAAAAGACTGCTTTCAGAAGTGCCCGAGTGATTAGTCATCATTTGCAATCATACCTGCATGCACACAATCAGCACTGAAGCATTTGGTATGAAACAGACTGTAAAATAATGGCATGCTTGAATGAATATCAAAATCAATTGCTCTTTAAACATCTTGTTATGATGACAGAAGAAAGGCAGGAGTAACCTTCAGGGAATTCATTGAATGTTTTTCGAGAAGGAACCTTTGAAAAACTCAGAGGTCCAAACCTGTTTTGCACTTATGATCTAGCATATATTTACAGTTAGAACTACTCTAAAGGAAAAGAAGGCCAATAACAAGAAAAAAAAGTCTTACATGTGACTACGGTGAAATTCCATGATTTTGTCTTCTAGTGCTTCTTGCTGAGGTATATACTTGTTCTTCGCTAAGTGTTCACGATCTATGGTTTCATCAAAATCCCCAATCTCAGCTATGGAGAATTTTAAGAAAAGTCTATTAAAACACTGTGTTAAATCTGAATTATTTGGGCAATCCAAAAGGTACAGACAGCTGGGAAGAGGGCAGAGAAGCATAGTCTCTTGCAAGCTGTGTCATGGTTTTATGAATCAGATTCCCACTACATTATCTTCCACACTTTTCTCCCTTCTTCCTGTGTTAGTATCTGATACGTGAGAAGAAGCGCAAGGATTCCTCCCATCCACCACAACCAAGTAAGTAGCTGTTGGATGTCAACTGAACAAATTAAGCCATCACAGTGTTCCCTTGACTTGTGTGTGGGATAAGGGTGGGGAGGTGACAGGCAGGACAGCACTAATTGAGCAGAACTCATCCATCTCTCTCACACGCATGGTGGTGCTCAGGTTCCTTTCCCTGGAGCAGCCAAGCACAAGCTTCCTCCCAGGCCCATGCCCCACACCCTAATTTTCAGGGGAAAATCTGATGAGAGAGGGTTTTGTTTGCTTGTTTGAATGCAGGCATGTATTCCAACTCATGAAGTTATGAAACATTTGTCTTCCTCTAATTTTGCAGCAGTTTGAGACACATTCTGTCTCCCTCCTCCTCAAAGTTGCTTCCATCTGCTGCAGTTATTCAGTCCCGTGTGTGCAACAGTATGTCACACCCACCTCCCATTTTGCAGCCCATTCAGTGAGATTTCCTTTTTTTTTGGGGGGGGGGAAGGGGCAGGCAATCTATGTGTGGGTGCCAGATTACTATCTCGTTGCCTGCTATTCTTGGAATGCCTCTGAAAACCTTGCTATTAGCTTTTTCACTGAAGAGTGTAGCAGCCTCTGCCTGCAACCCTGCTGGAATAATAGCAACAGCGCTACAACAAAGGCTGCTACCTTAATAATGTCAGTGAAATTAAAATGCAGCGCCCTCAAATTAAATCCAGGTTGCAGTCAGACACATTGTTGCACAGTTGACCTAGGATGTCACAGATCCAAGCACAGATATCCTTGCCTCATCCTCACCTCAGTTCCGCCAATGTAAATGATCCCTTAATCCAGTTCTGTCCAAAATAAACCAGTTTAGAAAAAAGAGAGGTTTCAGATGATGTTTAAACACTGTGAGTGATTTCTGACAAAAGTTTGCCTGTGATCAGATGTACCTGCAAATGCGGAGGAGGGGCAATAACCTTGCGGAGGCAGGGGAGATGAGGACCAAAGCATCTATGAAGGACAGAGCAATAGCCTTTCAAGCCAAATTGCCTGCAGCCACACAATGACTTTTTATACTTTGGAGGTCAGAGGTGGAAAAGAGTTGATAACTGACTGTCTGATTTCCACACCCTCCCTCAACCCATCTGCTCTGAATCATTCCTTGAGACAGCAGAAGTACTACGGAATCTTTGAGAATTTTCCTTTGTAAAATGCCTCTTTCGCCCCCACCTCTGAAACAGCTCCCTCCCTCCAGTTTTACTCGCCCCAGTGTCACAAATCTTTAGGGTCCATTTTTAACCCTAACTCAAATGAAAGGCAAGTTTCTCTTCTTTAATAAAGCCATAAGCCCACCTAGGTTTTCAACACCTCAAATAACATGGGCCTTGATTCTTTAAAATGCAGTTCATACCCTGTAGGTCTTCGTACATGGATGGACTTGAACCACCTTCTGCAGGGCTTTCTTCAGAGCCAAGAGTACAGAAGGTTCTTATTTCACCTCTACATGATTTCTATAATGTTCTCTGCATTTGTCAACTGCAAATCCATTATCAAAATTGTCCTCCTGGCTTTCAAGTTACTTCTGAATTTGTTCTCTCTGACCTCATACTCAGCAGCTTTTCTTTCTCTCTTTAGCCCTCCTTTTCCACCTCAAATGCCCTTCTAGTTGCACTCCCTCTAGAAAGAGAGGGAGTTATATTTTGCGTAGTCAGCCTCACATATAACTCTTCTTTATAATTTTCTCATGTCTTCTAGCCAAAGATTGATTTACACTGATGCTCAATTCTCTCTTATCTTGCGAGTGCATTACACCGTGTGTATTTTGTCTGCATTAGCACTTCTGAGATGTCTAATCCTTTGTATTTCAGCTCTTTTCCTTTAATCAGTCCATCTTCTCAACTTCGCACACTCACTTCACTGCATCATTTGCAGTCTCACAGTGTCCTCTCATTTCTAACACTTTCTACAATACTTTTAAGGTATTTTTAAATAGATTATTTCAAATATAAATTTCATTCTGTAATATACATGCTAATTTAAGATAAACCTATTTGCTATCATATTATGCTTTCCTATGAATAGCAGTCTATAACATTGACATAAGCTTGCATAAATAATAGAAGGACCTCCTGGAATCAGGTATCCCCCCCAGAAACCACTCATAGGCACAGCATCAATAAGACATACAATACCTAATCTCTTGCTTTCTCAATCTTTCCACTCTGATACCTTTACTCTTAGCAGCTGTCTAGTTTTATTTTTGTTGCCGACAAATACGTAATATTTTTTAGCTACTGAATAATAAGCTAGAGAGAAAATAAATACGACAGCCATGTGGGTAAGATACAGCTATGGGCTCTCATTACAGAAAATTTTCACAGAAAAATGTTCATGAGACATAAGATGGAGAAATAAATGAGACAGTCACAAACTTCTAGCAAAGTTTTCACTCTGTTACACAAAAAAGGGAGAGTCAAAATCATAAACAGCAAAAACAAAAAGGTCCAGCTTGCAGTGAGGAGATGGCAAGGGGAAGCAGCACTGCAGGTGCACCATGAGGCACATCCCTCTGCCCAAAATGGCAGATCAGATTCTGTGAACGCTGTTTCACTTCTGCGTGATAAATCTCTCACTTTTCTTCTGACACAATGGAAAAACTAAATTTTTCAATACAGAAGTATCTTACCTTACTCTCCCCATAAGGAGAGCACTTCTTGATTCCTAAAATCCCAGTTCAAAATCACTCTGCACCTTTAGCTCACAGGTGAAGAGGGCAAAGAATTAGAAAGATTTCAAATGCATCATGATCATTTCCAGCAACTAAGGAAACTTATTTAATCCAAGAGCATAATGCATCTCAGCAGCATATGAGCAATGGTGGTGATTTGCCATTTTTGCACACTTTGAAATGAACGCTTCCTGCTGGCCTGCGGAGGTGTGTCAGGGGGAACAGCCAGGTGTATAATGGAGGAATTTTTTAAAAACACTGAATTAAATTTGAGTTTGACTGTGGGGAGAAGGGAAAGGGACAGCTTGTAAAGGTGAAAGGACGTCCCATGTTTTATCCTCTTATGCTGTTGCTTTAGGAGAACAAGCTAGCAGTTGCATGCTGAGCAGTTCAGACACCAGAGCCATAGGTGGTTCAGTGAGGGACTTAATTGACTAATCAGTAAGAGATGAGTAAGACATGCAATAGGACCTAAGTAGAAATCCTAAGGAAAATAATGCGTATAAAGTATAAGAGCTCAAGAGAGGATGATCATGAAGAAATACCTCAGACAAAGAGACACACATGACATCTCCCCAACGTCCTTTTTTGGTACACGGACATATAGTAGGAAAGCTCACCCTCCTAGAATGCTGTGTAACTAATGATACTCAATTTCCCCAAAATGATCAAGACTTTTTTTCCTGAGATAAAAGGAAGTTAGAACTAGCTTAATCAACTAAAGAACTACAGCTGGTGTGCTGGACACCATAATGGGAAAAACTAAAAGACACAAAAAGCTTGCTAGTCAAGTTTTTTTTTTTTATGTCTGTAGTGCAAAAATACCTAGTTTTAAAATGGTGTGAGGAATACAGAATTTCACAGAGGCTGTTGTACAGCTTCTTATTGCTATTCAGTCACACTGGGCAACGATGACCATGGCAAATAGAAAACCATGCAATACCTGCCTTTCCAACAGCAATTGATGAGAAACTGCCCTAACACTCAAAGAGACTATGACAGAAGATCATGAGATTTATCTATTCATCACCAAAGAGCTTCTGAACATCTTTTGTTGACTGAGATTTCCACACAACAACATTTCAGTGGAAAAATGCAGTACTGAATTGTACAATGACCATTTAAAACAATGGTCTGTTACAACCATTATACGTGCTATTAAGTGGTTTTTCCTAATGTTATTCTCAAGATGAGTATATATAAAGTCTTGAAACGGAAAACATACACTGCCTTTCAAGTGATCTGGAAGCTAAAAGAAGCTTTGATATGATGAACAAGGCTAATATATGATTCTACTGAACAGTCTTATGGTGAATACTTTGCAGTTTAAAAAACAAAAAGGTTAATATCTGTTGGTTTTTCTCTTCCCTATCAGTTTCCTCTTAGGAGTCTGATTGGGTCTGGCATTCTAAGCATGTTTATTTACTACATTCTCTAGACAGCATATAGATCTCCGGGAATTTGAATGCTCTGCTAACATGATACAAAGTATAATAAAACAGGAATTAAGGAGGATTCAACCTCTTTGCCACTGCCTGCAAAGCTTGCTCTTTAAATGATCCTAGGCAGACTATTAAATGCAGTGCTTTGAAAATGCAAATCCAGTGTCCAGAAGCTCTGCTTTATTTGAAAAAGTAAATTAACTGTATTTGAATGCCATTATACAGAACTACAATAAACTGTACATATGGCTTAAACCTGTCCCTACGGCAGATACTAACAGGTAACCCAGCAAAGCATGTCCAGCCAACCACCCTGTTTATCCTCCTGGAAAAAAGAAAAAAGGGAACTTACACTGTACTATGTGTGACACTAAGAGGGCAGTGCTGGTATCATTACATGTTAGCCTTCCCTGTGCCAGGTCCTGCTTCACTTGCAATGCAAATAGGTACCTGCAAAACAAAAAGTGAACAGTGTGTTACACAAAACATGAGGGAAAGAGGGGAAAGGATTTCAACACCAACTCCGGTTTTGGCTACATGTTCCTTTCACTTTTTAGAATCTACAGAAGTGACCTGAATTTCCTAAGTTTAGAGGCTAAGTAAAACATAACAGCTACTGTATTACAGCCACTAGAGTCTAACGTGGTGGCTGCTTTGCAGAACAAAGATATCCCTCTTTTTCTCTCTCCCTCCCTCTCTTTGAACCAGAACAATGAGATCTGGAAGCGATATGACAGTGGAAGCAAATGCGACAACTATTAAGTGCTCAGCAACTGCACAGCAAGCTGGACTAGATAATGGATCTGCTTGTTAACTATGAAGAAATACCAGATAAACCAGTGATTTAAAGCTATCAGTTAGTTCTTGTAGAACATAAGAACTTTAAACTTCTGCTTTGGCACTCACCTGCAAATGAGAAGCAAGATCTTGATCGAACAACTCTAGCTATCTCTGATACTTTTGTGGCCCTATTACCTGCACTGCCTGTGCACCAGCCATTTTTAACATATTTGTTTCCAAACCATCTCATCCACATAGGGCAACTCTACATGGACAGTTTAAGTGCAGAGACATCACAGGCCCACGACTTTATTTCAACATTTAAATTTCTTCTAGCTTCAACAGGAACTGAAATTGCTTAGTTCTACTCAGCATCGGATTTTTCCCTAGAATAAAATGACCCAGCAGTAAGCACTTCTCCTACAGGTGGTATGAAACCTGAACTGGTTAGACACATTGACAAGCCTTCCAAAGACTGCAGCTCCTCTGGAGAACTCACACTAGGATCTCAATAGTTTTTAATAAGACTAGATTTTAATAGGTTCAGTGAAAACCTCTCATTTGAACGGTGAGTTTCTGAATGAGGAGATGTAGGTAAATTAAAAGGGCAAGCTGATTTGAGGCGTATGGAAACATACACAGTACATGAAATAACATAACAGATCTAAATAATGTCCTTTTGAAAGCCACAGACATCTGCCTACCCATACAAAATTCAGCCACTTAGTAGAAGACTATTGCACAAGAGTGTCGTATTCTCTGCTTCTTCAAGTGATGAAGCTATTCTCTGTGGATATGCTTTCAAATCCTACACATTGCTATGTACATATATTCAAGCTCCCTAGCATACACATTTAAAATCTAACCAAAAAGGTCATTATGATTCAGAGACACGTCTCCAGGTGCAGAAAGAGATCACCAAAAATCAATTTACAGTTCACATACTAAGCAACTGATATGCAGAATATCTATTCAGAAACAGAAATGTTTCATAAGTAACATCATGTTGTGAGTTTTCATTCATCTTTTTATTGTTTTTACTCAGTCTTTCAAGTAAATATTCTTTCTTCCTACCCCAGTTTTCTACTTTCCTCTGTCCGGGCCAGCAAGAGATATCAATAATTGCTTTTTTTCCATTCCATTGCTCTATTACCAAAATAAAACAAGACAGAGATAAACTCAGAACAGGTGGACTTGTTCTTTAAAAAGCAGGTCATAACGACATGAGCTTTTTGTTAAAGAGGACTTCATGTTGTGGGAAGACTGAATATAAAAACTAATAGTGAAAATACTAAATCAGAGTAAAAAAATGTAATTTAATAATATTGTAGATCAGAAAAATAGTTGAAAAGTTTCAGTGAAGAAATACTGCAACAAAAACATGTTTCAGACCATAAAGGAAGGACCTGCTAATGAGGAAGAATCTTAATAGGTCCTTCATATGCATATCTACTCAGAGAGAAAGATGACTCTATGCCACTGCAGTGTGAAATTCAGAGCTTAAATGAAAATTTTGAAATGTACTGAAAATAAACACACCTTTAAGGTACTCTTTCTGCATATGTGTGTATCTTTCTCTACCTTCCTCTTCCTTTTCATTTTATTCCCTCTCCTTTCCATTTCTCCACCTCTGAAGTCACAGTTCCACCTGTGCAAACCTTTGGCATTTGCATTGGCTGTAGGAATAGGATCCAGCGCTGATGCAACTTGGTCACTCATGCAAAACAACTCTCTCCCAAATATGTGGGTGCAGAGTCACACGTGTCCCTCAGCAGAGGAGTCCCCCAGGGCACCAACGCATGCCTTAGAACCCTTCCAACACCACTGCCAAAGGGGCTTGCAGAACTCTGTTGCTGAACTGCCTTCTCTTGGGGTAAGCAAAGCTCCCCCAGAGCCTCAAATCCAAGGAGGCAAAGCACTCCTGCGTTTTGCAGAACCTCTCAGCACAGACCGCAACAGAATCTTAGGGTCTATTTTTCAGGTGCATTCAAGGTTGGGACAAATAACGTCAAGGTAATACTAAGAGGCAGCCATTGATCATCTCACATTCCATGTTCTCCCCTCTGTTCACCAGAGATATAATAAAAAAAACCACAAAAACCCAACAAAAAAGTCATGCAGCTACTAACCTTGTCAGTTCCTCCTGCAGCTGAGCATGGTCAGGTGGGAAGAATTTTACCACAAATTTTACAACAACATGCTTTGGTCCTAGGGGAAATGTCAAAGGAAGTTAGTGAACATCAGCAACACGCTGGCCAAATTTTATTGCACAGAATGATGATTCATGGAACCTGCAGTGCATATATACATGCTAATCTCCTGGACAGAGATTTTTAGTATTCAGGTTATTTAGAGATTGCACAATAAAATTTACACACAATAAAAGAGAACAATAACTTGGTGGAGGGATACTCTGCCAAATCTGAGTCTGTTTTCAGTAATTACATCAGTTGATCCAATAAAATATGTGTGTCTATTTTCCTTGCTTCAGAACAGGAGGGAACTAAAATACACTCTATTTTTCAAGACCCCTAGCAAATTACTATTTCTATTTTAAAAGTGGCTCATTTGTTCTGACTCTTACAAGTATGACCAGTGACAAAAGGAGCAATGCATCTCTGCCTTGTGAGAGGGAGAGGTGTCAGAGCATACACTCAGACTAATATGAACAGAGAGGTACCCAGAGAAACTTAATCTCACTGGCAAAGTTCAATAAATGAAGAACCTCTGACTCCTACTGGGTCAGCCCCTTCATATGTTCATGTGACATAATTTTACAGCCTGCACAGTTCATCTTTTAAGGACAGAACAGAAATAAAAAATAATCCAAACAAAATTCAGTGAAGAAAGTTGAGAAGATAAAGATCCCAATTGACAGAGCCCTCATTTATTCAAGTACTCTCAGGTTGACATAATAAATGACAGCAAGGAAGTACTTACTTCTAATCTGTTTCATAACAGGCTTCAAAAGATCAAGCCACACCTGAAAACAAAAGAAGGTGCTGTTATCATCTCAACAAACTACAGCTCGGAAAGGAGCACTTTTATTGGTGCTACTTAGATTTTCATTTACTTACTTATTTATTTTTTTCAGTGAGGTCATCATGCTCTCCCTAATTATACGTAGTGGATTTTCTCCCCAAAACTGTGGAAGATGCTCAGGAAACAGCACTGTTAACGGACTGTCACCCTGGCACACCTTTTGAAGCAGTACAGATTCAGAGAGCTGGGAAATGGTGAGGGGATCTCCCCTTCACTTGTCTCAGATACCAACAACCACAGCACGTTTGGTCAGGAACCATTCATTTTGTGGAATGAACAACTGAAACACAGAGTTCAGAATAAGCCAGTCCTATACTGTCATTGTGGTCCTCACCTGAATTAGTCTTGAGAAAGGCAAGTGAAAGGGGCTGGTGCTTGCCTTTGAGCTGGGAATGCTGGGCAAATGGAGAAATGAGAAGGCAGCAACCTCCTGGTTTTGGGGACCTAACAGGGGTCCCACCGTGAGGCCTGGGCATAAATGTGGAGCTCCCCTGCTCGGCCCCACGGAGACGGAGTCTCACCACCACCACCTGGGGGAGGAACGTCCCCACAGGTCGCAGGTGTGAGGCGGACACAGCGCAGAGCGACGGCGGGAGGAAGCTTACTTCATAGCTGTGTAATGTTTTCTCTTTTCTATAAACCTGGGAAGCTCAGGCTTAGGATTTCTTAACTGGGGGCAGTGTAACTTCTGCATATAGTTTACTTTCATCTGGTCTTCAACAACTCATTTTTCAGGATGGCATGTGGGTCTTTCCTTCAGCTTTCACAAGAGAAGCAGTGGCTGGAAATACAGTTTTCAGAGCCTAAATCCCAGTTCTGCAGTCTCAGTCAGAAGGGCTTGGGCAAAATGGTACAGGACGACCATGCAGAAGGTAAAAGTCAAACAACTTGTAGGGCCCAGAAAAGTGCAACTGCTTATGGTCCACAGCTAGTAACTAACTATGCCCGAGATTTGTGTTTTGTTATCTCACTAAATTGCACAGAGCCTCCCTTGGAGACAGTTGGAATTTGTGGAGGAACATCCTAGAACCACCACAAAGGTTAAAGCCATTAAAAAACAAATTAACCGAGCCTTCCTCTAGAAAAAGAACATGTATTGAAATGAATACATCTTTGACCTTTAATAATTTTAGATTATGCAAAGGCTGAAAAGTACTCAAAATATCCATTTTAGAAAATCACCTGAGAAGCCAGACAGGAACAGGGCTGTGCTGCTGCTATAACTGCTCCAACGCTGTTTGCTATTTTCATCATTACTAATATGAGTGCTTCCAACTAGCAAAGACCTCACATTCCTGCCCTTTCACACCCACTAATGTTTCTCAATGAAAGTCTTTTTAGGTTTTTCAGCCTCTGAAAGTGGTTTTTTTTTCCGAAGGGCTAAAGAAACTTGGTTATCCAGGAATAGGAACCCAGTGTTTATCACACGTTAAATTGGTTCTGACACTTTCTGGCATTTCAGTAACTTAACACTGTTTTGTTTCAGAAAGCTGGCATGTACATAATCTGCAACGAAGGTCAGGGACTATGCCAAGTTTAGTGGGAAAAAAAGAAATCTTGGACATGAAACAGCCAGTTTACAAGAATATGGCAAGTGATGTATTTTACTTGACACCAAAAAAACCCCCAAACCTTCTCTCTCCTTCCAGAGGCAGTTTATGATACTGCATGAGCACACAAGTGTGTCATTCCTTTATCCACTTTCCAAATCATCCTACAAGCAAGTTACAACATCCTTGACCAGGCTGCTAGAAACTAGAAATGTGTGCATTGACCGTGTGTAGGGAGAAAGGTGGGGCAAAATTAAGACCTCACCATGATCACCAAACCCAAGCAATCAAAACTTATGCATCATGCAAATCCCACACTGTATCTAAACACAGCAAATCTGAGACTGGTTTATAAACCGGAAATGAGAAATAATTTGAAGATTCAATTAAGATTCATGTTTTCAATTGTCTCCAGAACTACAAAGGCTAGATTATTTACTTTTTAAACAAAGTCTGGCATTCCATGATAGTGACCGGATTCCAGCAGCTGGAAAACTGGGGCAGACATCAAGTGTGATGAAACTCTGTGAAATCCCAGGCTTGGCAACAGTGCCTTGTTTCTCCTTGTCCCAGCAGGAATTGCCGCCCTCAGACCCTCCACATTCATCTCCCATGCAGATCTTGTCTGCCACAGGCATGGCACACTTGAATGTATCCAGCTGCCAGGCATCTTGACGTACGACTGTCAATATGTCAGATATGAGGTCTGGAGCCTTGCACATTGAAACAAACACAGCTGAACTGTGAATATATTACTTCAGGTACATATGATTACATCCAAACAAATATGCTCTAAATATTTATTTTCCCTTTTATATCGGAAAAGCACCACATTTTCTTCAGATGATATGAATATAAAATATGCGTGTGTGTTTTATTTCTCAGACGCACCATTAAATGTTTTTTTTTTTTTATTTGCACAATGCTTGAGTTCTACATTACCGCCATTATGAAGCTCAGAAAGTTTTAAATCCCACAGGAACATTCACCTCAACTGCATCATATAAATTTAAGTGTAAACGTTACTCTCAGAGTGCTGTTCCACATCGAAACAACAACTCGTAATCAAATCTCCTGCTTCAGAGTTTCTGCGACTTGCTTTTAGGTGGTTGAAGGCATTACTTCAATTGAATCTCACCGTTCTTGGGGCACAGCTGACTAGATGTGGGCAAGATTTGGGGATCTCCCCCTTTTTCAGGAGCAAAGGCTGGAACAACCAGCAGGAACACAGACCAGTGCTCTCAGATACTTGGCTAATATTTTCTTTTGCAAGGGTAGGGGACAGGTGAGTTACCATGCTCCATGCATGGAGGCATTTCCCTTCAGGTCAAACTGACAATAGCTTCAGAGGGTTTTCCTCCACCTTCCTCTTCACTGGAGCCCTGGCTCCCACATTGTGATCATCTGGACATATTTCCAGCCAGTCAATTCCTGCCACTGTGAGGGCCTCAGGCACTGGCAACACCTCAATCTCTCCCGTGTTCTGCCTCAAGCAAATAAACCATTTTGTTTTCGCAAGACTGGAAACTGTTAGTTTACTGCCAGCCTCTGAGCAAAACACAAAGGGTCATCTATTTGAAACTTAATGACCTGTGAAGTAGAGAAGGTTGATCAAATGACCTTCTCTATTTTCTAGAAAACTAAAAAGCAACTGTATATACCCAAAACATTAGGATTTACTTCAGCTTTACATACATACATAAGGAACATCAGTATGCCACTACTAACATGGCTACATGGACTCTCTGTTGTAATAGTACCATACAGTTGCACTGTTTTGAAAAGTTACGTTAAGCCCTCAAGTTACCTAAAGCATTAGCCAAGGGCATCTGGCAGAGTATGAAACTTGCTAGTAAACTGTGTTTCAAGTAAATCCAGGAGCAAACTGTGAGGCGGATCACTTTCAAAGATCGATGTCAACTTTGTAAAATTTCCTCTTTAATTATAGTTAGCCTGAAACATTATGACCACTATAATTTAATTTTAGTGTCTATGTAAGCCTGCACTAAGGCACGACAACACATCACTGCAGCAGCAGATAAATCCTGTTTTGTTTCTTTTGTTAAGAAATATTGCTCTTTACAGAAATTTTATACAGATGGACAGAAAAAGATTTTTTCTAATTGCCCAAAGTAATCTCCTTTAGGTCAGCCAGACTACTGGTGCAGAATCCACTGAACAGGCAAGAAATCCAGTATACACCAGAATGTACTGGTCAAACAATCCAGATAACTAGTACACGTGCCAGTAAGTCACACAGTAAGTCTAAAGTAAAACAAACTTCAGAAAGTCATTAGAGGCTGAGAAGTCATTAGCCTTTGGCTTTCTCTGCTACACGATACTGTTTCCACCCTAGAAGTATTAGTGCAATGGGTGAATGTTGTCTGCAGCTATTCCCAGTATCCAAAGTGACAGGACCAGGACACCTGCTTGTGCCACACAGCTCCCCAGATGGGACTTTCATCAATTTATTAGGTTTTTTGTTCTTGATTTCTTTTGTATTAACCTCATTATATTTTATCTACCCATTTTATTGCCCCACAATGTTTTTCATGGAACTATGTCACCATCATTGAATCTTCTCTGTCTGCGGAGAAAGATTTTACTATCCCTGCACTTCAAATTAAGCAGGACTGTAAAACCAGAGTTGAGACTCTGCAACAGTCCAGCCTTGGCTTCTCTACTGCAGCTGATCAAGATAAAATGCTTTTCCAACTTGTGTCTGAATTGGTTCCTACTTTCAACACAGATGAAATCTGACAGGAGTAATCAGGTTTTAGAAACATTTCTTCAACTCTGGCAGGCAAGAACATTTTTTAAAAAGCGCCCTTTTCTTCTTTTTGTGATTGAGGATTAAATATACATTATAAGTAAGGAGCAGGAGCAGGAGGAGAGAATAACAGTGTGCATGTAGATGCAAATCAGCTGAAAATTAATCCTTTTACATACCATCATCTTTTTATGATCTGGAAACTCAAGGCCAAAATAGTCGCCTTCAACAAGGTTCAGATGGTTGCAAACAGCATCATGCAGAACTTTCCCTGGAGCTCTTTGCTGCAAGAAGAAAAGAAAGCCTAGGGTTACAAAGATGCTTTTAATCAGTGCCAGAAAAATTACTATGCTAAGAAATTGTCCAGCAAACAAACGAAACTGTCAAAACAGTTTACAAAATCAGTGGATATTCCAACCATACCCACAGGGCAGTTGACAATAATTACACCAGTTTTAAAGCTATGAAAAATACCCATCCATCCCTGGATGGCAGCTCAGAACCCATTTTCAGTGCATTTTTATTTTTGAGGGAAAAATATAATGAAATAACAGAGGTAGAAGAGGGGGACTTGGCATATAGCTTTCTTATGTCTGCCATGTAAAAATTGCTACTCTGAATTTGGGAAGACGGCTGTTTCATCCCATGGCCCTTCAAGCCATATCAGGTGGTGCTATGTACATCTGTGTACAACACACTGAAACCAAAGTGTTCACCAACAGACCTGTCATACAAAACCGAAGGGTCTGAGGGTTATCCGGACACCGCTTGATACACAACAGGCTCAATTCCTGGGTTCTGACTTCACACAGGCTTATCCTGAGCCTCCTGCTGTGAGGCACCAAGGCTGGTCAAGGCCTGTCTGTGCTACCCTAGCAGGGTTGTCAAGTAATTTGGGGGAGTCAAGAGCAAGGCTTTCCTTCCACACACTGAAAATCTTCCCTTTATGTTCTTCCCTCCCAGATGTTCTAGCCCAATATTAGCTCCCAGAGCTGCCACTTTGCTGATTGTAAGGATTCTTCTCATCGGCATGTCAGTTAAATCCACACCTGCAGCAAATACTGTAAATTACAGCTCACCAGCAAGCCTGCAGCAAAACCCACTGTTTCTGTATAAAAAGGCCAATCACTGAAATAAAATATTTTTGTTCCTTGGACAAATGCACCTATTTTAACTCAAGAGGCCCTGAAACACAGATCTCCACTCACTTCAGAACAAATAATAACCCATTAAACTGCACAAACTCCACCGTTAAAAAAGACCCATCACACCCCGGTCAAATGCCCTTGCACTCAACCTACAGTTTGGCCCTTTCCCTGTCTGCCCAGTAAATAATTACTCGAACAAAATAAAACAGCAGTAACCAAGCGAAGAAAAGAAAACCATTAGAGGCGGGCAGTCTGGCCAACCTGGCTCAAACCTGAGCCTGAGCCCAGGTCCTGGCAACTCCAGGCAGTGCCTGCACCAACAGGCTACTTGTGAGACAGCAGCTGCTCAGTCCCACCTCCTCCCAGATATGTTCCTATGCAGTTTGGTCTCTGTTGCACTGGGATACCAAAAAACAAATCCCCAGGGCTTTTCCACCTAGGGCAACACCTGGTTTTCCAGCCACAGCCCTAAGTACAAAGCATCTTTCCAGAAGCAATTTATCTAACATTGTCTGATAAGAATTGTGAAAAGTAAATATCCAGTAGTGAGGCTTACATCAGAGAAATTGAAAGGATGACTTTTTCCTAGGGAAGGCACAGGACCTATGTGCCACCACAGCGGCGCTCTTGCCCCGGTGATGCAGGATATGACAACCGGACCCTTCAACTCCATCTGGTTTGGAAAGTTGTAAGGGAAAGCCAAGCTCACCTCCCCAGGAACTTGCTGAGCAGGTTTTTACCCAGCATACTCCCAGCGCCTCTAACAGATCTATGCCACCAGGAAGCAATGTTCACTTAGACTATTTTATTAACTGTTTGTTAATGTCAGCTGTAGCAAACATTACCCTCAGGAATACTGTCAGAAAACAGATCAAGAACGATTGCAGATAGGAGTACTAATTTTTTAAGCATTCATCACAACCAACCTTGCAGTAATTAAAGCAAATCATTCCAAAATGCCAAATGAGAGGATATGGAGAGGGCAATGAAAAAGAAGACATCTATTTTTCTAGACAGAGAACTTCTGATCTGACATAATGCCATCCAAAATACATTTCAAGTGCAAATATATTTTAATACATTCATGTCCTCCAGCTTCATTAAAATGAAAGCATCCCCAATGACCACTGCCAAGCCAGCATCAGCCATCACACTGTGTGTCAGTTCTAACAGAAAGATTCCCACATTTTCCACTCCATCTATCACTGTACGTAGGCACATCCAAGCATACATTGCCTCTTAACGAAAGAGCTTCCCAGTAAGTGCATTTTCTTGGAGGCAACAGAATAATATTAAAAAGACATTAGATGGAGTGTAATAACGATATTAGTTTACTGCTCCAGAAATACACCTACAAATGATTTAGAAACTTTAGGCAAATGCTCCTGCTCCCAGACTGGTCTCATGCCTCCTCAGTTTGGCTAGGACCGCTACAGAGCAGAAGGATGTGTTTAACAGCCACTCTCGCAGCAAGAGGCAGAGGATATTACTTTCATCCATGTGCACAACCAGTAAAATGAAAACGTGCCTGTGTGTATGTATGTAAACGTCTTACTAAAGTACCTCATGGACTACTATCTGACAAAGACCAAAGTTCATCGTTCTTCCTGAGAAAAGAAGGTCTCTGTGAGCATGGAGATTTTTGACCAACAGGAAAAAAGGCAGAGAGCACACCTGCATTACCGCAACATCCAAGGTTAACTGAGGAGAGCAAGCCTGTCTGATCTCAGACTATGAGTAAAAGCAACTGATTAAAACCTGCTGAGTGTTTTCATAAGTTTTTTTTCTTGCAGGCATTTAGACGATGGAATGGCAATCTCGTAGCATTTATGTCACTTGGCGTTTTCTCTGAAGTGTGCCTCGGTAACATGAAATGCTTCTTACTCAAGTATTTGTAAATAAGATTATTCTACACTCATCTTAGCTTTGATCAGTCTACCTCAAAATAAAATCTGACACTTTATTCAAGGAAAACACTGTGCATGTAAAATCTGCCAATATTTAGAGCCTGATGACGCTCCAGTCTTGCAGGACCAGAGGGAGAAGTACAACATCGATAAAAGCAGGAACTCTCGGTCTCACAGAGATGTTGATTCAGTGCAGTTCCATGACATCCCTACTAAAAAATTTAAACACAATAAATTAAAATCTCAGTCCGCTGGGTATGGAAGCAAACCAGCAGTTGCTCAGGTCATGGCAAACGCGAGCCGACAGAGGAAGCATTCAGGAATGAGTGCGCCACACCAATGACATCATCTGTAGCCAACAGTCATGTCTGATTTCAATGTGGTTACCAGGCCTATGGGACAACACCAGATTTCCCCAGAACTTGGAAGGCATTTTCCAACCATCAAGCGTGGCCCTACTGCCATGCCTCAGACAGCGAGCACAAGGCATGCTTCATCAGCTCCTGCCCCACGGCACTGTGGCTGCATCTATGTCCCATGAGCCATAGCTTGGACGCTTTCCCTGCTCCACGCTGGCATGGGTCTCATCCATGGGGGCCCATGAGCCCCCCAAAATAGCTATGCATCCATGTAAGGTTTCAGGGTGGGGAAAGGCTACACTACAGCCTATGCAATAGGAGGGGCTTTCCCTGCCACAGTGAGAAAGGCCCATTACATGACCATCATGAAAGCCTCATATGCTGGGATGAGCGAAGGTCTTCAATGTGGCCAATACAGAGGACATGGGAAAGGAGAGGCAGGAGTCATATCTCCTGCTTTCCCTGAGCATCATCAAGTGAAAGCTCCCACCAGGGAGGGAAAAAAATGACCTGAAGTGAAGATCAAAGGAGGAGGATGAGACATGCAAGTGGGACATTGACGTGGAAGCTGCCACAACGAAGGCTAATGGCAAGACTATACCTTCCGACCATTTGCTACCGCAAATGCCACGCTGTAAGGCAGTGAGGGAAAGGAAACAGGAGGTATGGTGTACCGGTGGAACACAACTCAGGAAAGAACACATGCAACACCCAGGAGCTGGGAAGCAGCTGCAGTGGGTGTCAGTCCCCTGCTCCTGTTTTTGTTGACAGCCAGATTCTTGTATAATCAATGAAGAAATACTGCAGCTCCAGAGGGCAATTCTTCCTACCCCAAAACAGCCGTCTGAGCACACTAGCAATGAACGTTTCCTTAGCAATACAGTTGTACTCTTTTACTCTTGATGACAAGGAGTGGGTTCATTTTAGATGAGGTGAATCTCAGCCATACTGCCAGCAGCAAGTTACTATTATTCTCTTAAGGTTGTATTTAGTTACACCAAAATAACATTATAAATTCATTGCAGTGAAAAGAACCTCACTGATTTCCAGCTACACATCCTTATTGCTTAATGCATTTTGCACTAGCCCTTCATTTAGCTCAATGAAATCACATTTTAAAAGTCACTTTATATTTTCAGGGAACGTCAGGCCACTAAGTTCTAAATATGAATAATGTGCAGCACCACATTTAGCTGCAAGCTATGAAGGTACCCAAAGTAGCCTGTTTTACACATTGTGCATTCAACATTTGCTGTCTGCTCATTATTTCAGTACTACTCAATTCACCCTCCCTCTACTCCCACCAAAATCCAAACCAGTATGTTACGTACGATCTTCCAGTGGTGAATATTTTAATAGGCTCAACAATTCTTTCATGTTTTAGCAATTGCCAATCATTTAAAAAATTTCCATCTACATACTTGTTTAGACCATTCTTTGGCACAGACTGCAGTGCATAGCAATACCTGGAAGTTATCCAGGACTTTAAAAGCAGTGGGTTTGGACACATTCCCCTATCCTCCAGTTAATTAAGCAATTATTTCACTAACCTTCTATCAACAAAAAAAAAAGTGCCTGTTTAGGACCAAATAGTGATTTTACCAGTTTTTATCTGTCTAGCGAACTAATCTCAGATCCCAGACTGAACAGATCTTCAGTTGAAAGGTTTTTGTTTGTTTGCTTTAATACTACTGAGCAGTAATACCAGGTTAAAAAAACAAACCAAAACAAGTAAAACAAGCACTTTATTTGGAACATCTGAGAAATATATGTCCCATCAGTGTTTTGATAGAAGTGAGAGACAGCTTCATGGGGCAGCATGAACCATTCTGTTTTCCTTCTCTTCTTCCTCAAAAGTGCTGCAACTGGATCAGAAAAAAAGTGAGTTTGTTGTTTTTTTAATTACACTTGCTTGTGCATTAGTAACAGCTGATAAAGAGAGAAAGTAACTATGTTACATTAATCTAAAAGAAAAAGGTACATTCTTCATTCACACCTGCCACAATATGAAGGCAGACATTTCTTCCACTAATGCCTTGTCCCTGCCACATTATGAGTTATACGAGTGACAGTTTGGTCAAACTAAATATTTTACAAATGCTTAAATACCAAGTTTAAAATTGTATCTCTTCTTTTGCAGGAAATCACTCTGAAAACCCCTTGTACTTCAAATTAGTCTAATTCCCAAATTATTTTTACACTCCAGTTTAGCAACTGCATTGAAATGATAGTGAAAACTTCAACCAGTATTTATTTTCATTACTATTGCTGAAGTTATATACAGTCATAATCAATACTAAAAATAAAAAATCCATATTCCTAACAGCATTTATTTTTCTCAGTTATTCAAAGCCGTTAAAAATTATATATGTATCTACAGCTCTGAAAGGAAAAAAAGCCCCATCAACAAGTGTTCATGATAAGCAAATAGTATAAAAATAACCTTAAAGACGAGACTGAGCAACAGGGTTCTTAAACAAATAACCCTGCCAGAAACCTGTACTTCAAAGGAGGCTTAAAAACTACTCACAGGAGCACAATGTTGTCAGCATCCAAAGACAAATGACATATTTTAAACAGTTCTCCTTTCTGGAGTAAAATGAAATGCATAATTCCTATTTAGCAAAAGTCTATTACTTGAAAGGTGGGATCAGAAGCAATAAGCACTGGTCTGCGTGCTGTTGCTCTGGACCTAACGCTGCCAGGACACTTGGAGATCCTCTGCCCTTTTTCTCCTCTCCTCCCTTTCAAAGTGTAGGTGTTAATCCTATAGGAAGGATTAGATGACTATAAAAATAGCTTTAGACCATAAAGATAGCTCTTACACCTGGGCTTTTCCTCTGCTGTTCAGCTTAGGCTGGGTAGTCACAAAGCGTTGAAGAAGCGTGATTTGTCACCCCTACATACCAGGTGAAAGCAAAGAGGAGAAGCAACACCTTAGAACAGAGCAGCCACACACTCCCACTGCTATTTCTAAGTATGCAGATCCCCACTCTGTACCTACGGCCACCAGGTATCCATCCCATTTGGAGGGAGGGTGTAGAAGAGGCAAATTTTCACTATAACTTCAAGGCAACTCATTCCTTTTAAGACATTTTCCATCTGAATGCAGTTGAAGGCTCCACTCCTGGCACGTATCCCACATGCTTTTGCACAGACTGCACACATACCATCAAAGGCAGGATTGAGGCCAAATGCAGTAACAGAATAAGTCTCTTATACTGCCTTAAAAACAGGCGATTGATCATCTGCTCTGTGTGCACAATAAGACTATTTAGTGTTCCTTTCTTTCAAGATTTTAGTGGACTGCTTTCCCACTTTACACTCACCACATAAGCTGTATTCCCTTTAATACCAGTGCTTGCCTTCCACAGTCGCTGATGTGCAGTTTTACCCTTCAGTCAATTTTGCTGGTGCTGGCGTCTAATTTAAACAGTGTGATTGTAACATATGGTGCTTTTTACTTCCGGTGTGTTTTACTCCAAATACCTGCCCTTAAAAAAAATGCAGCAGCAAAGTTACACTTTTTTCCTCCACCTATCAGCTATGACAAACAAGACTACTTCAAAAATGGCTATTTTAGGTATGTGATTGCTCGCCAAAAATCAACACAGCAAACAGCTGTTGGGGCAATACTACAAAGAGAAGGATTTTAATGGCCATCTCATTCGCTTGCATTTCTAGCACCTTCTCCAAAAGAAATTGCAATTTTCTACATTTGAACATACACAGATTTGTTATTGTAACTGTGCTCATGGATTTCTGATCATTACACACTGGCTTATGTCAAAATATTTTCTAAAATAGGCAAAAGCAGAAAGATTGCTCTGGCTAGACTTTAAACTCTCTTCCAATGCCCAAAATCAACTTTACTAGGAATAGCCAACAGCAAAATTCAGGTGAAAACTAAATACTTATCAGGACATCACAGGAGTAAGTGAAACATGGTGGGACAACTCAAATGACTGGGGGATTGCAATGGACGGTTACAAGCTCTTTCGTAAGGACAGGCAAGGTAGAAGAGGTGGAGGAGTTGCACTCTACATCAAGGAACATCTTGTATGTATCGAAGTCAACTATGGTGATTACGACTGCTCTATCAAATGCCTCTGGGTTGAAGTCAAAGGGGTCATCTCCAAGCAGGACCTCACAGTGGGCAGCTGCTATAGACCTCCTAACCACAATGATGAAGCCGATGAAGCGATATTTGGGGCACTAAAGCAAGCTTCTGGCCAACAGAACCTGGTCCTGATGGGTGATTTCTGCTGGAAATCCAGACATCTGCTGGAAGAACAATACGGCAGCTTGCATGTCATCCACCAAGTTCCTGGAATGTATAGAGGACTGCTTCCTGATACAAATGCTAGATGTGCCAACCAGGAAGGAGATGCTGCTGGACTTGCTATGCACAAACCGAGAAAGCCTGCTTTGTAATATCTTGGTTAGTGACAGCCTTGGCTGCAGTGACCACAATATTGTGGAGTTCGGGATCCTGCTGAGTGTGCTGAAGGTCACCTCTAAGACAAGGATTCTGGATTTTGGAAGAGCACACTTCAGTGCATTCAGGGCTCAACTGGGAGGGATTCGATGGGAGGCTTCCATGGAAGACAAAGGAGCTAGTGAGTGCTGGGAGTTCTTCAAGAACTCTTTATTGGAAGCACAAAGCCAATTTATCCCCTACAAAGGAAAGGGAAGTAAGCGGAGCAAGAGGCCCCCTTGGCTCAACCATGACCTCCTGGGTCTACTCAAATCCAAAAGGGAAGCATGCTAGAAATGGAGAAGTGGAGGATTATCTGCTGAGAACTTCAAGGGCATAACCAGAGAGTGCAGAGACGCAGTTAGAGAAACAAAAGCCCAATTCGAATTGAAACTGGCTGTAGACATAAAAAATAAGAAGAAAGGGTTCTTCAGACATGTCAACCACAAGCAGAAAAAGAAGGAAAACATAGGCCCACTGTTAAACGGAAAAGGAGAATCAATCACCAACGATGCAGAAAAGGCAGAGGCCCTCAACACCTTCTTCACCTCTGTCTTTACCAACACTGTAGGGTCCCAGGCTTTGGGAACAAAATTGCCAATTGAACCAAACACCGACCCACCATCGGTGAAGGAAGAGTTAGTACATGAATTACTACAGGAGCTTGACCCCCACAAATCAATGGGCCCTGACGCCATCCACCTGAGGGTGTTGAGAGAGCTGGCTGACATCATTGCAAGGCCACTCTCCATAATCTTCAAGAAGTCATGGAGAACGGGGGATGTACCAGAGGACTGAAGGAAGGCAAATGTTACCCCTATCTACAAGAAGGGCTCGAGGGAGGATCTGGGTAACTACAGGCCCATCAGCCTTACTTCAATCCCTGGGAAAGTTATGGAACAAATCCTCCTGGGGGCCATCACAGGTCAAATGAAGCACGTGACTGGGAAAAGCCAACATGGCTTCACTAAAGGCAGATCGTGCTTGACAAACCTGGTGGCCTTCTATGACAAAGTGACTTGACTGGTTGACATGGCTTGGGCAGTGGACATTGTTTACCTGGACTTCTCCAAGGCCTTTGATACGGTCCCCCACAGTCTCCTCCTGAAGAAATTAATGCGTTATAGCCTAGACAAGTGGTCTGTGCAGTGGGTGGGGAACTGGCTGACAGGCCGCACCCAAAGGGTGGTGATAAATATCTCTTTCTCAAACTGGCAACCTGTCACTAGTGGAGTCCCCCAGGGATCGATATTAGGCCCAATGTTATTCAATATCTTTATAATTGATCTGGATAACGGCATCAAGTGTAGCCTGATGAAGTTTGCAGATGACACCAAGTTGAGTGGGGAAGTAGACACTCCAGAAGGGAGAGCTGCTCTGCAGGAAGATCTGGATAGGCTGGAGGAGTGGGCCAGCAAGAACCTTATGAAGTTCAACAAGGAGAAGTGTAAGATCATGCACCTGGGAAAACATAATCCGGGAGTGCAGCACAGACTGGGATCCACCTGGCTGGAGAGCAGCTCTGTGGAAAGGGACCTGGGGGTCCTGGTGGACAGAAGGCTCCACATGAGCGAACAGTGTCTGCTGCGGCCAAGAAGGCCAACAGGATGCTGGGTTGCATCAAAAAGGGCATCCCCAACAGAGATAAAGAAGTCATTATCCCACTCTACTCAGCGCTTGTCAGGCCACACCTGCAGTGCTGTGTGCAGTTCTGGCCCCCGCTGTACAAAAATGATGTGGACAGGCTGGAAGGGGACAAGAGAGGGGCCACCAAGATGATCAAAGGACTGGGAAGCCTGCCATATGAGGGAAGGCTGGGAGAACTGGGTTTGTTCAGCCTTGAGAAAAGGAGGCTCAGAGGGGATCTCATCACCATGTGCCAGTACTTAAGGGGTAGCTACAAAGAAGATGGAGACTCCCTTTTTACACGGAGTCCCATGGAGAGGACAAGGGGGAATGGACCCAAGTTGCTCTTGGGGAGATTCCGATTGGACACAAGAGGGAAATTTTTCACGTTGAGGACAGTCAACCATTGGAATAATCTCCCCAGGGAAGTGGTTGACTCGGCCACATTGGACACCTTCAAGAGTCGTCTGGACAGAGTGCTGGGCCATCTTGTCTAGACTGCGCTCTTCCTAGAAAGGTTGGACTAGATGATCCCTGAGGTCCCTTCCAACCTGGAATTCTGTGATTCTGTGAAAATGAATAACTAAATAATCCTCTTTAATAGTTAAATAGTGTGGAAGGAAGAAGAAAAAGATGACCTAGCAAAGCTAATGTAAAGTTTTATGATGAGGCTATTTTCAGTAGTGCTTGGTTAAACTTTTTCTTATAGCAGAGTCAGACTACTACAAAATTCAGCTACAGTAAATCCTCAGGTAACTGTACATCTCCGTAATTACAGTACAGTAAAGCTACTGGAATTGGAGGCTCTGCTTGGTCTCTTTCACTTGGCTCATAAAATCATACCTTTATAACTTAATGGGGAAATACCACCCACTCTATATTATATATGTCATTTCAGTGTGCAAGTGAGATTAAAAGAAGAGATGAGTTGGGCACCTTCAGAACTGAGTCTTTCATACTGTAGACCAATCTGTCATCTTCAGGTGTAACAATCCAATCATCTGATTTCTTTGCAGTTCTTACAAATGCAAACTGATAATAATACTGATTTTATTTCCTACCTTTAAATTACTCTAATTTCTACTTGACAAGGAGTTTGTTACTGCAGATCCAGCAGCAACCACCAAAAAGCTAGTGGAGCCCTTTGTAAAGAAGATGAAAGGGGAAGAAAGAGGCAGATTCCTGTAGCCAGGAGAATTTCCTCCTCAGGTAGCTCTACGGACAAAACCTCACAGGAGAATTTATTTTGTACATCCATCCCACTGTCATCGTGCCCAAGGATATCTGGAACTTCTTGTCAGCTAAACACTGCAAACCCTATAGACCAAAAAACGTTCAACCTTTGGTTGCTGTAGTCTAGGTACACATCTGTTTATTACAAAATGTTATTCATGGTGAAAAGCATTAACAAAACACTTCATTATTAGTTTGCCAGTTCCCTGGTTCCTTTAGCTGCATTACAGCATTTTAACTAGCTGACATCTCTCAGCTAGAAAATACAACTGACTTTGTCTTTTCGGTACTGATTTGAAAAACAACCATATCAGCTTAAAAGGGATGCTCTGATCCCCTCTGCTAGTGAATTCAGCTGAAAAACTTCATTGCTGTCTGCCTAATGAGCCTCTAAGAAACTGTCTGCTGGGGACAATGCATGTCTTTACCCGAAACGTGCATGCTAATCTCAGTAACTCCCAAAAAACCCTTACCCAAAAAACATCAAACTGCAACAACAGGCCTCTGCACAGGGTAACTGGTCCTCCTGAAAAAAATAATCCTTTTTCTTGTAGTACAACCATTACTGCTAATTGCCTCAGATAGGTGTAAAATATTTGTGGGAAATCAGTAGTGGCAGACTGAGTCTTAACTAACTGTTAGGGCTGCAAAATATCACACACCAACCATTCAGTTCTTGGAGACTTCCAGCGGTAGACTCTTGCCAGAGCCATTGTTACTAAAACAAAATTACTTTCCTTGAACATCATTTCAAATGCAGAGTGTGGACAAGAAAAATGAGGCATTAAAAGAACAATGAAAAACTTACTATTAATATGTCATCTTACTCCCTAAATTAGCTCTTGCAAATGCTGAGTCATCTCTGGTAATTTTACTAGCAAAACTAAAAAGTGGTTTGTGGCTGTTCTTTATCCCATTAGCAAGGCAAACATCCACTGCTGGAAGAGACTATTTTCCTTTCTGAAGAGTGTCCTCAGCACGACGTATTCCAGCTTCAGAGCCTTGACACTGAATGGCGATGACTTGCAAAAACCAGAGCCAGCCCATCACAAATTTCAGATCTTGGAGTGAGCTGCAGGGCAGATGCATAAAACAGTGCTTTCCTCACGTCCTGCAGCAAACTACTTTGCAAATCAGCATGCAAGAAAAATGGAAGGCAACAATACTTTTGTGCTACATGGCTTTTCTACCATGTGTTCATTACGTGAGCTGTGTCTCACTGAGAGGTGTGAGAAGGGAAGGAGTCACCCCAAAGCCATCACAACTGTGACACCAAAACCCTTAGTGGAGATGCAGGGATGTCAGCAGGCACCTCTCTGACAAAGATTACCTCTGAATTATCTATGTTTAATTGACAGCCAGGGCAGATCTCCCCATCTGGCATAAGCTGCACCTCCACCACGAGCCTCTGCCCACTGAGATGTGCCTGATGGCTACGGGCACAGCATTCTGCGGCACCGGGATGCCCGCAGCACAAGCCCAGCGCGGGCACTGCGGGCACTGGCTTTGGAAAACACACAAGACTCATTTTCAGAAACTAGATGGGAGTTTGATGCAAAGCTGATAGAACCTAACTTTTCAGAACGTTTTCTGTATGGAAAGCTGTTTTACTGAAGCTCAGCTCTGGAAGCAAGTATATACCTGTCAAATAAATGTTGATATTACTTTCCCCCCTCGTGAGCAGAAAACTGAATGAGTTTAACCCCCGGCCTCGGTGCTATTTAGGAGCACACTGTGCTCCTTGTTTCTTGGGAAGAGCTGCAACTGAGGCTCAGAACACTCATTAAAAATACCTCAGATTGAATTTCATAGCCCACAACTTTTGAAAAGGAATATAATGGCACCATTCAGTGCTTTCCGTGTAATTCAGCAGCATAGCAGCCAGCGCGTCATTGGTGATGGAAACCCCAATCTCTGTGACACCCCCCACCCCTTACCTCCCACTTCTCCACTCCTCTCTGTTTCAAGGCAAAAATTGACTAACCACCTTCTCGGGTTCTCTTTTTTTAACATTAAGTAGTGCTTGAGAAGAAAATAAAATAATTCAATTATTCAGACCACTTTCTTCGCTGGTCTGTTTTCTTTGCCTGCACGTTTTTCCTCATTTTGTTTAGCCATAAGCAAACACTTTACTAGAATGAAGGAGTAGGCAATTCTAAAGCCATCAAATATGAAAACAGAACCCTTACAGGCAGACTGGAAACATGAGAATATGGAGTGCTATGACTGTACATGAGTACGTGAGTTATTAACTACAAAACCAGACTGAGGTGCAAAGAGGTTATTTGCTATTTTTATTTGGGTATATTTTAGTTTAGCCACGATTCTAGTAAAACCCTTTGAAGAAATTATTTTAAATGCAAGAACTCTGAGAGCTGGGGGGAGGTGCGGGGGGGGGGGGGGGAGAAAAAAGGAGATGTTCAGGCAAAATATTAAATCATAAATCTAAAGCAAAATTCAATGTTACAGGCAAAAGCTTCTGATAATCCCTGTTCAGCCTGCATTAGTCTCAACAGGACTATTAATCTGAGCAAGAGCTGAGACCATCCAGAATTGTATGTATTTTACTTTTTACTTCAATAGAGGAAAGAAAGCACATTTTAACAATAGGATATGGAACTCTTCATGACCGCACTGCTAACTTGAAAGTACACCCTTAGATGAAGTCTTCAGCCTGTGGCTGCTGTTAATCTATAATGTATTCATGTTATACCCTAACTCTTGCCTTCAGCCTGGCCACTGCTCCAGCTGGTACTAGTGTTCCTACAGCCACAACACAAGGCAGGGTAAGAAAGGTAACCTTGCATGAAATTTAAACAATTAAGACTTTCTGTAGGATCTGCTTTGTACTGACCCATCTTGCAAAATTGGTGCGGACTGGCCAAGAAGAAGCTTGGCCGTAGCATCGTACTATTATTCTAGGCTGGATGTGGATTAGTCCTGTATTTTACATGTGAACCTGAAACAGAGATGGTCCCGAGTTCATTCTTAATGAGTAAAATTCATACCCACAAAGTATTTTCATGGAAATGAAATCTCCAAGTGCAAAATATAAGTCTCAAGCTATCTCATCTCTAAGTACCCAAAAGGCAGAAGTTTTGCATTGGTCTTTGCCAGTCAAGTTCCCAACATGGAAGAGTTTCTTGTCTGGTCATGCAAGATCTGTCATCAACCTGACAAACTCGAACAGCTTAGCAACCTTTGTATCGTGAATGTATAAGAAACATACCCAACATTTCCCTAAGCAGCCTCATAAAACCTTGAGACTGAATACATTAGGAGCCTGAACTGTCTTTTAAACATGCAAAGAAACACACAGGAGAAAAAGTGACAACTGTCTATACACACGGGATTTGCAAGGGAATGTACAAGCTCTGTGTTTTGTGCATCACTGTGAAGTGCTGCCTTTGGTGGGACACAAACCAGAGTGGAAAGAAGAACAAGGCAAATTGGTGTAGCAGGTGTTACAGCAATGGCTTCTCCTGCCAACCAATTTCAGAGTTACCTCATAATGATGCAGGCAAGTCACATTTTCAAGGAGAGATAAAAAATAACCACCTCCCTTTTAAATACAGCTACACAGTTTTCCAGAATGATCCTCAGGAGCTTTTCTACTCTGCAGCCTGCCTGCAATTTGCAGCATCTCCCAACACAGCAGATGCTTTGAAAAATCCACCCATGAGTCATCCCAGGTCTCCGAAAGATTAAACTGGCACTGGATTGTAAAAGTCTCATGAATGGTTATGTTAGCAAACAACACATAACTGCAGCAATCACTGGGGAGCACAAACAGAGGAGTGGTGCTGGTGTGCACTGAAGCAGCAGTGACTTAACCTCCAGTCCCTCCAAAATCCAAAGCTGCTGAGTCCGACCTTGTTGAATCTAGCATTAAACAGCAAAGCGCCACAGATAGAACAAAGACCTGCTTGTGCATTTGTGGCAAACCAGGAAAAGAAGGGATTTGTGCCTGTATCTGTGGGCCGCGGGGAGGTGCAGGGGGTAGAAAAGCCAGCAGGACTTCTAAGCTGCACATGATGATGTCTGTTAACAGCATGTGGTTGAGCTGGGCAAAAGCCTCTCATCGATCTTCAGAGTGCTTCCTCCTGACTATGAACAAGGCTTTACTCTTTCTTACCTACATTGAACTTGGAACATTCACCTTTTGCCTGGTTTCTCACCCCTTCTTCTACATACGCGTGTGCTGCATGTGTATGTGTGTGCGCACATGTATGTGTGTGTACCTTACTGAACTGCCGGTGCCTGCAGTTAACGTGCAATACTTCAGAGGGAAATAGCTTACACCCTTCTGCTTCATTGCTCATTTAACCATACAAAACATTCAAGCTAAGGAGATTCCTAAGAGATCTGCTTTCTGTCGCTCAGATAAAGGCCTCAAATATCAAAGGAAAGCAACACTGTGTTACTATCACAAGTACATTAACACAGCCTCTGAAACACAACTTTCATGGCTTCTATTTTGTTTTAATGTGCAATGCTGCCCTGTTTAAACAGATGTGTTATATAGACTTAGTTATTGTGACTTGGGTTTTGGACAGAATATTTAAATCTTTAGGTGCAGCATCAGCAAAGGCAAATGAGCCACTCAACTGTTTTTTTCTTAAGGCCAGAGTACAGCAGTGCCGTATTAGGTACCACGTTGATACAGATGAGCTTTATCAGCAACAACAGGCTTCGTGGGAAACAAGCGTTCTCTGTTCAGGATATGTCAAAGAGAAGTCTTTGGGGATGTGCTACCAAAAGTCAAACATCAGGCTGACACAAAGCGACTTTTTTGACCACATTTTCAGTCTTAAGATGAATTCCTCCAGAATGAGTTTTAATTAATTTAACCTTGAGGATAACATGTGTAACTGAAAAATGATTTATCTAAATTGTGGTTTTTTTCTTAGTGACGAAAACCAAGTCCTTACGTGCTTAATGATGGCATGCATCTCATTTTAAATTTACATTTACAAACACGCTTTATTCAGTGTTAATATTCAGGTTAATTTCCAGATTCCTGCAGTATGCAAGAGCAATACTTTTATTTACAACATAACAACATAATTGGATGCTACAAGTGATGATTATCGAGATGTCATTTGAATGTATCAATAAAGATTGCCATGCAATTATTATCTGTCAGGGTTTGAGCAACTTGTCAGAAAAAAACTTTTCCATCTTCTGCTTTTTATTTTATGGGTAAGTCCAAATTAATTCCACCTAACTCTAAGCATTTAATTGAGGTGCCCAAGGCAGAAGAATAAATTTCCCAGATTCCTCTCTAATCAACAGAGGGGAAATAAGCGCTTTCAGACCACCAGTCAACCTAAAATATGAATCATCTGGGAGGTGGTCCCTCTTCCTCCACTTCTTTATAAACTAGAGCTGGCATAAATGTCTTTCTGAAAGACAGTTTTACATGGAAATATATTCTTTACAATACTTAAGTGTAAAAGGGAAAAAATAAGAACTGAGGAACCTCTAGACTATAAAGAGGCTCATGTTTATTTCAAACAGAATTTTGGCTCCTACAAAATGAAATGGCCAAAATAAAAGCAGTGTTCCCACTTCCTCCTTAGATGAGCTTCGAAAGACCCCAATGGAAAGCAAAGGGAGATAAAACTAAGCAAATCAGTGTGCAAGGAGAGCACACTGCTTGCTGGAGGTGCCCCCAGACAGAGACTGAGCCAGTGGAAGGATGGCTGTACCTGTAGCAGACAGAATTCAATACTATCAGCTACTGCCTACCTGAGAGCGCCAATCCTCTGCTGGCCGGGGCACCTGAGCAGAAAAGGCAACGAGCTTCTATAAAGCCGTGAGGGCCTGCCTGCCTAGCACTGCACTGATAAGATCAGATCTACCAAAGCACTGAAGAGGATGACATAATTTTTTTCCTAGGAACTGTTATAACAGGATACAGAAACCTTATGATAAACTTCAGATATGAACAGCCACTCTTGTTAAGTGTTAATTGTTTAAAAGACCACAAGTATCTGGAGATAAAAGCCAGAAGAATGTTGCTTAGAATTTACCACTGATCATCTATTATATTAATTGGCTCATCAGAAAGTTGCTCCAGATTTGTTTTTTTCCAAATTGAAAAATACTTTTGTACCTATTATAAGACTTAATAAATATCCTTCATCCTAAACCAGCACAATAGGCAAGGATGAAGAATGTTTATTAACTTATAATAGGCACAAAAGTATAACCTATTTATAAATTGTTTAGGTTATCCATGTTCTCAGCAACCCTCAAGCAAAGCTCTGGGCCAGCATATACACACACTTCAGCCACCTCCACTTAAACACTATCTCTTAAACACAGTTTCAGAAATTATCATACTTCACCATAATTCACTTCAAGAAGTCAGACTGCCCTGTCAGACTCAGGATAAATCTCCACAGGGAGAACTTCTTCATACAGAAGACTGCAATGTCACGGAACCATGATTACTTCTTGCACACTTCTTGCAGCAGCCTTTCACATTTTAAATCACAATGTCTCCTAATGCTTGACAGAGAACACCATGTGACTAAAACAGGGAGAGCCACAACCCTGAGTGGGCATTAAGGAGCCACTATTATCAGCTCTTGCTTTTTTAGACTGTAAATATTTAGGGAATTGGGAGCTAAAATTACTGGGTACCAAACAGCTCGAGACATCCTGTCTACTCCCACACTCTGAACAAGGTCTTGGACAGGATAACAGTGTAGGCATTGCAGAGAAAGGAACGTGGAGTGCACTTTTGCACCTCTGGTTCCTATGTCAAGGCCATAATTTGATTAATTCCCTCCTCCTCACTTTTCACAGAATCATCTGGTAGGCTATTTATCACCATTCTCCCTCTTAATCGTAACATCTAGGTGGCCTCTCCTCTTTTGGTTCCCTTTTTTTTTGGGTCATCTTCACAGGTTGCCCTTCCAAGTGAAGCAGAGAGAATACAATTTAGGTCTGAGCATGCAGGTGTTGTGTCCTAATTCTCACCCTCAAGGACTGCTGAATGAGACGGTTGATGTATATGGGGAATCATTTCGACACTGATGCACTTTGTTTTCCATTTTGTTATGGAGTATCCACTTACTCTCTATTATTTTGTTATGTGATGAATGCTCACAGGACATAATATTCCACTTTTACACCACCTCTAACTTTCTAAACAACACTAGTAAGTTTTAACTAATTTTCATCACCTACTCATCATGATTTTTTTTTTTTCACATTTTATCATCAAATTTTCACATGTCAACAGCACTGGAGTTACATTAATAATCCACCCAACTCGTTCGACCATCCATCACCCACCTTCCTTTGAGAAAGGAACCTTTTCTTTGAGAAAGATATGTGGAGCCACATGCCACTGTCATCCTGCTGGATTTTTAATTCTTACCAGCTCATCGACACTCCTCGGCAGGTTCATACAAGCTGAGCAAAGGCAGTCACTGCTGAGTCCCAGTGGGAGACTGGTACAGAGCACACACTGGAGGAGCTGGGGAGGTTAGCCATCATGCCCCAGGTAGGCCTAAGATCTGATGACCAAACAAGGTCCTGCAGTTCTGCATCTAGCCATCCAGAGATCACACCAAGAAAAAAGTCTTCATTTTTGTAGTAAAATAACAGGACTAAAACCAGGCTGAGGAAGTGCAAAGACTAGCAAATACAGAGGTCTGTCATCTTTGGAATTTACATCTCATCACCTCTGCTGGTACCAAAAGTCTAAGAAGCAATCAATATTTATTACGGGTACTTACAGCACAGTTTGCTCCAAGAACAAAGTCAGGTTTACTCAGTGGCAATATGATATAGAGATTAGTCCGTCGGTGGGTTTAGTAGTGTGTGGTTCTCACCTGTGGGACCATCGTACCTGGACACAATTCTTGCCTTGGAGAGGACTAGTTCCTGCTGTTAAGAAAGCAGCAAATGCCAGCAACCAATACCTCCTGTTGCTCCCATGTGATGGCACATGCTCACAGCCGCAAGCTGCCCCTACTTTCTCTCTGTAGCCTACAGGGAAAGTGGAAGGTGCTGAAAACCAGGATGTGATCCAAAACAGGAATTCAATCCCCTCCCAGATAATTAATTTCTTCCATCCAACGTATCACAACTGTAAGCAGACTTTGAAAAATTAAGGTGAGGAAAAGGTAAATTATGATCATCGCTGTTAGAAACTGTTCATTCAGAGGGCACACACTCTTCTTGATTATAAAGTAACGTGATTCCCTGGCACTGAAACAGGGTGCTTTCCAACTCTAGTTATGTGCTAACCAGGCAACACGCTTTCATGCTATTTTCTAGGGTGGGTATTTTCCCCCACCACACTCAAAGTCTTGCTTGGGTTGAGATTCACCCCTTTTTAACTGCAGTTAAGCATCTAGTTGCCCTGGGCTTCCTTCACAGCAAAAGGGAACAAAGTGTACTTCCAGAGAAATACTCAGGCCAGCCAAAACTGAATAGATGAACTTGACCTTCATGTCATTGCCATTTTGCTTCTCCCTCTGGATTACACAGTCTTTAACTTATTTCTTGTTATCATTAACATTCATGAGGTATTTTGTCTACTGTGCTGTTAGGAAACAGATAAATACTTACACAAAAGATATTACGCATATTAGCTGACATCATCAGCATATTTTAAACAGTCTCCTGAAACTGAATTAAAGTGACCAAACTACTAAAGACAAACATTTCCCAATAAAAAATGTAATTCATACCCATTAAGCTGCTCTCATCACCAGCTATTTCAGGATATCCTGACATTAAATCAAATATTTAAGGAATGGCTTACATTTCTTTTTGGGTGATGTTGAATATATCTGGATATGTGCCCTTGCTGGAGATTTATAATTAGGGTTAGCATTACCCTGGGTAATTTTAAAAGTTCGAGAAATCACAAGATCTGTTGAGGTCATTTCTCTAACATCCCATATGGATCCAATACTGAACATAAAAATTCCACAGACCACATGTTTGCTGATGTGCAAAAAGCCATTCATCCTGAAAGCAGCAGAGATGTAAACTTGTCCCATCAACTGCAGTTTTTCAACAAAAGCATGACTGTCTTTCTTCCACTCCCAATAATTACAATCAAGAGAGGGCACTTTTAAAATCCATTTCACTCCTCATAACTGCTGGCAACAGTGTCCCCAAATGTTCCTAAATACACTTTTATCTAAGGCAACAAATGCATTCAAAGCAACAGATTTCTGTCAGGGCTGAGCTGTGGGGTGACTGGTGAGCTTGTGCACAGTGCTCCCACAGCTGCACCGGTGGCCACGGTAGAGTTAAACTCACCCAACTTTGGCTGTCTAGAAGTTAGGTGTTTAGTCTAAGATCATCGTCTAGGTTGTCTCTCTGCAGTCAGACAAGAGAGAAGTATTGTGAGAGAAAATTCATCCCACCTGGAGACAGATGTATCACACACCCAGGATGAACTGCCCACAGGGGGCACCTGTCATTCCACTGACAACTGGGGGAACCTTTCCTACTCCCTGACAATCTGATGTTCAAACAACTAAAATCAGATGAGATCAATCTTTCTCTAAAACTTTAGCACGGGTAAGATTGTATGGTCTGGCACACTTTTTGCTTGCAATTTTCCACATGCCTGAGATAGGATACACATAGCATTTTGTTTTGGAGAAAGAGGGGTGAGTAGAAGAAAGAGACATTCTTATAAAGCTGTGTATTTGTTTTAAGCAAGATAATGGTCTTGAAGGGAGCTTAAGAAGACAACAGCAGACAAAGCAGAATTAAAGAAGGTAGCACTGAGAACGTATAACAAGGGGGCCAGATCCCCAAAGTGGAGCTACAGCACAGGCTTCGAGTAACAGCAAAACCCTCTGTTTTCTAAATGTGTTGCCCAACACTTACGAATCAGAATTACGAGCAAAATATAAGTCCTATATTTTCTTATCGTAAAAATAACCAATTCCATTCAACATCATGTTGCGGCCTATATTGAAAAGGAGCTCCGGTATATTTGTTACCTAAACACAAACACTGCTCAGTTTTCTACATATAGAGCTATAGAGCATCAATGAAAGGAAACTCAAGACTCAACAACACAACATTCAGCAGCACTATCCTGATCAAAAGAAGGGCTTCCATCTTCGTTTAGACTTCAGGTGATGGCTTTAAGGAGATTCAGAGTCCAACGGTAGCCTACTGAATAAGAATCGAATTTTGACTAAGCAGACCCATCCCATAAGGTGCTGAGCACCTATGCTGAGTGACCCCCCAGCCCTGCAGACACATGGCTCTGATCTTCAGGAACTGAGCAGCTTGCAAGGCCAGCTGGCTGGAATGGCTAACAGTATTTCCCAGAGCACATGTGGCCCCAGAGGCAAAATTTTGCTAGCAGAAAACACTCAGCGATGGTCTTCAAGAATAAAGAAACCTGAATAGGAAAAATGCAAATAAAGCACCTTATGTGTAGGCTACTGCTTAAGGTCTTAAAATAGATGCCAAATAATGGAACATGTCTGCCTAACAGCCATAGGTTTATAGTTACGAAGAACTGGCATTGTAAATTAAAAGAAACACATATGTGGTCTCTGATTCCACTGTCTCCACATTGACAGATCAATAAGTGATTTGGAAAAATATACCTTCTAAATCCCATTAGATAGCTATATATTTATATAGTTATACTGAAAATACATGTATGCATAGGTTTTTTCCTTCACCACTTAAAGTAACAGACTGAAAAATACCCATGGCACATACAGTGCATGCAGTTATACAAGGGGCGATTTATAGTCCTCTTTTAATGACTATTTGACTAAAGGCAAAAATCTGCTTACTGTTATTTCTAGCAATAGTATACTTCACTAAACATCCAGTCTTGTGTAAATAAAAAAAACCAACCCAAAAACAAACCCAGTATAAAGCATACACTAACCTTTTATGTTGCTGCTAAGTGGTTTGTGAAATCTGGTCTTGTGATTACATTTAAGATGTTTTGTGCAGTCGCTATTAGCCAAGTATCCTACGCGGGGGCAGGGGGGGACTTCTAAAGTATTCACAATAGGCTTGAAATGCTACACTCATAGCTCCAAGCATCAGAGAAGCCCATACATCATAAATAAACAGATAAATAAATAAAATCAAGCAAACAAACAAGGCTTTGCTTTCTTTGTTGACAGTGTCTGAAGCTGCCCAAAGCTGACAACAAAAATAGCCTGAATATTCATATCCCTACAGCAGTATGTCTTTAACAAAACTGTACCTCTAACCTCTAAATATTCATAGAAATAACAGTCTAATAATGTAATAACACAGTTGCATGCTAGGATACCAAGGACCATGCTTTGGAAAGAAAAATGTCACTCACAAAGTTTTCAACAGGTGTCATAAATTAGAGACTCGATCCTGCAGTTAGAACAAGGAATGTAATACTCTGTACATTCATGATATACTACTATTTCTGATGGCTTCTGTGTGGAAACAACAGGCACTGTTCACATAGAATCACAAGCCATAGCTACAACACCAAGTATTATATTTTCAAACTGTCAATCACCTATACAAAGACTGAAGGAAAATTTCAACCAAAATTTTCTGCTCAAACTCAGCTTTCAATATTTACTATTCTGCTTTACTTCTCTGAAGACTTTCACTTCTCATACTAAAAAGCCCAGAATTACAGATATTGGTCCCTTACAACCATGCACCTCAAACCAGAAACTCTTGATGTCTCCTATCTCTAGAGTATCACTGTGTGTGAATTACTCTGAGAGTACTGTTTTCACCAAATAGCATGTTTCTGAAACTCAACAATATGCTTTTCTTGCTCTCTTTTCTGCTGCTCACTACACAGCTGTTTTTCAAACACATGGCTTCTGGTCACAAAGGCAAGAGGTCACTTTGTCCATAACTGGAAGGCTAATCTATGGTAGCTGTTGCAACCCCAGCTACTGCCCTTCTGACCACCCAGGAGGCAGCACACGCTTGTGCTCACTGGTCAGGCTGGGGAAAGCCTGCCCCCATGGCATCAGCCATGTTAGGGGCACCAGACTTCACATCAAAACTCTGCCCAGAGGTTAGTTACTGCTACTGCAAAACTGTTTTGTGTCCTTAAACCAAGAACAAGCACAGGGGAGGCAAGAGGGTGAGGTTCCTAAAGTCCACTACGACTTGGTGGCAGCCCTCTCTTTGGAAATTCCCCCTACACTCTCACAAGGCCAGGGAAAGGGCCAAAAACGCATTTGGAAACAGTTGTTCTACTTAATTTCCGATATCTGTACACATATGTTTTACCTGCAGTGTCATTATAGAAAGGCACACACTAACACAGCCAAGCACATTTCAAAATCATATAGAAATAGAGAAGAGGCAGCTTCTCCCACTCCTTTATTCACAGTTAAAAGTTGACATCCAGTAGAATAAATATTAATCTCTGACTATGTCATGGCTGAAACAATAAATATTACATTTCCTAAGCCTTGGAAACATATCTTCTTGCTTTCTTGACATTTGTTTACATGGTTAAAACAAGCAAACAACAAAAAACCCAATCTTTTAGCCAAGTACCATAACAAAAGAGAGAACAGCAAAAGCAACAGCTGCTCTCAGTTGAATCTGAGTTTGCCTAGTGTTTTCACCTCAAAAGCCTGAGTGTCTGCAACCACAAAAATACAGTGACCTACTGTAGATTCCCTGAAAGGTGAAGAGATGTCCAAGCAGAAGCTCTGATGAGGAACGTGAGCTAATTGACAGTGGTCAATTTCTGAGCTACCTTGATTGTTGTTTTTTTTTCATTTCACAAAAAGGCAAAGCCTAAAAGCACACCTTGCCACAGAAGTGGCAATAAGTCTCCTAACTAAACCCACGTAAAGGGACTTACATAGGTGATAAATTTTTTCAGGTGCTGCTGGGTTGCAAGTGAATGTCACCTTGCCATCTTTTCCCACTAGGGCAGGCAAGACTCAACAGCAGAAACACCCAAAACTCCTTCCTCTACATGGTCTAGTGACTCTTATGTACTGCAGCAGTGTGAAAGTAATGGCACTCCTTCACTGAAGGTGGAGGGAAGAGAAGAAAGTGTAAGTGCAACTACACGTTCAACTGTGCTGAATGAGAGCAGAGAGCTGAACACCAGACAAACTGTATTTGGAGTGGGAGGCAAACAAAACAAAACAAAAACAAGCACGCACAGTATATTTTAACATTTCTTAATTTGCCACTTCATCTTCGAAGTAGAAAGTCTTTTCTCCAAGAGACTGATGCCTAAGAAAACAAACAACAAAAAAAACCCTTATGCCTTTTTGAATAAAATTTCCACACTGCTATTACCATCCTCTATGTGCAATTTGAAATAGAAGAAATCCCCCCAAAGTAGAACAAATTCTTAAGAGAAATAATTCAAAATATGGTGGCCAGTGAGACCAAGGTATCTCAAATGGCATGTTTTTGAAAAAGGTAGCAGTAATCTTCCACAAATGCAGGTGAAATCCAACATGTCTGATCACATACTACTGTTCCTACATATAGTGGTGATTATCCAGAAAAACAAATAAAAAAACCCCAACACTACCACTATTATTATAGTTCAAGGGTTTTTTGTCAAAACTCAGCACATCAATTCCAGAAAATCTGGTATGGTGAACTGTCATGCAATTAACCTAGGTATGATGAAAATACACTAGACTGGTAAGCATGGAATAACATTCATTTATATATTTAAATGATTAATTATCTGCGTAAGAGATGACTCATTAAGACCTTGCAGTTGCCACTTAGGAAAGTGATAACACAAGCAGCAACTGGCCAACTTTCTTCATTTTGCCATTCCAAACCAGTATCTGGAAAGTCTTTCTCTATGGACATCTCATCTGCCAACCGCTGGTGATTGTAACCCTTTAGAAACTTGATTATCAAAAGATTCTTTATTAACAAACAGCCATGGAAAAGGTGTCTCACTTTCAGGTATCACCTTCCTTGACCAAAACTGAATTTGAGACATGCAGGTGAAAGTCTAAGATGGAGGCAGAAGCTTCCATAAGGCTAATCTATTGGAAGCCTCGCTGTAAAGGATCTGACACAATGTCCCTTATGTCCATGGGCCATGAGCCATCCACAAGCTGAGGACACTGACAGAAATTTCAAACTAAACCTTTTAGGCAACTGAGGTGCAAGTCTTCAGCTCAATCTGCATTCAAATCACCACTGAAATACCCAAAATGCCAACTTAATTTTCTTATTTTTAGTATTCAAGTTTGAAAACTGTGTTCTCAAAGTAAGAGTGAAATGTGAGGTAATATAATCTGAAATGATTAGCTGGGACAACCTCCAGAGAACGCCCAATCTGCCTGATGGTTTACATAATTTCCACTACAACTTTCCAATAGTCAACAGTTAAACTAGTTACGTACCAGGCTAGACTATACCACCTGGTAGGTAAGCAGCATACTTTCCCCACTTTATTCTCATACTGACATTAAATCACTTTACGTATTAACATCTACTTCATTTTTAGAATGAGCTGTTAATCAAAAGCATATGCATACTTTTGATCACCACTGCCTCCTAGGAGCAGCGTAACCATATCTTGTTTAGACTGCATTACTTTTATTGTAACCAATGAGTCAACATTTGAATATTCTATTTAAATGCACAAAACATCTGAAATTTGCTCACATCAAAGACGTGAAAGAAAGACAGGCCACTGTGTACTGGGGATGGTTTAAAAGCTAAAGATAGCTGAAGGTTACACTGTTTTAGCATAATTTTTCTCATAGTTTGCAATGCTGATGTTGACCACACCTGAACAAAAATCTAGGTGCAAGGAAAGAGAGCAAAAGCAGAAATAATACCCAAGGAACATTATACACTCACGTCAGCTGAAGCATGATGTTAATACAAGAACAAATGGGTATTAACCTGGCTATGAATATATTTAGACTAGAAATTAGAAGAAATATTGTATCTGGTTAATTAGTGAGATTCTGGAAGAGTTTTCCATAGCGAATATACAGGGCAGTGAACATAAGTACATTTAAGATGGAGTCAAAATACATTTTGGATGGGATTATATAACACGGCTGCTTGCAATAAGAGAGGACTGTGCTCAGTAACCCAGAAAACCAAGTCCTATCCTATATTCCCAAAGACAACCTAAAGGATCCAAGCAATGCCAACTCATCATTTTGTCATGAGCATGGAATCTTTCTTCTTTAAGCCCCCTATTACTGAGGCTGATGGGAGAATCTGTTTTAAATTTGAAGAGTGAATAAATAAAGTGCTAGCCTGGGGTTTGAGGAGAAACACTTTTAAAATATGAACTCTGCAAGCTCAAAAACCAGAAGGCAAATAAAAAGAACAAAACATCTGTTACTTCTTAAAAATCTCATGGGTTTCTAAGCCACTGGGGGCAGGGGGAGGCTGATTCATGATTTCTGACTGCTTAGGTTGACAATTCAAAGAAGCAAAGTGTGAAGGAGTCCAAAATTTAGCACACAAAAGCACTAGGATGCCTAAAAATGGAAGAGTGTACATGCCTAATTTAAACATTCAAATTTCAAATGACGCTTCTTGAACTTCTTTTCTGCTGGTGCTGTTTTTGAGCAGCAAGCAGCTATGAGCTTTGACCGCAGCCCTCTGGTTGCTCAAGAGCTTTCTCTCAGCCTGTTGTCCTGGCCACAATGTTTTTTGTTTTTCAGCTGCTTTGAGGTCTTCTCCCTTGGTTTTGTTCTGATTCATTGCCAGCCACTGTTCCTCCTCCTCTAGAAGTTGGTCGTTTCTCAGCAAAAGTCAGTGGATCTATTAAGAAAAACCCTGTAAAATTCTGCTGATATATAAGGCAAACCATGGACTCAGTCCTGCTACTAATGGAGTCGTAAAAACCCAGCTAATTTTAGAAACTTCAGCACTTTTCATGTTTAGGATAGCTTCATCTCAGTTTTTAAAATACAACTTACCTGTCAAATGTTTACTCACATTCTTTCTGCATATCTGCACTCAAATGATACCAATGTACTGCAGCAATATTAAAAATAATTATGCTACAATTTTAAAATTAGTTTCTATTATTCCCAGCAGACTCCCAAGAGCTATTTATTCAACTTTCAAGACAGCATCAAACACAAGTATTTGGTAGAGGTGACTGAGAGCTATTTGTTTTTCAAGATGTGGGCAGACATGAGTTTAAGCACAAATGGTGGGGTTGCTGAAGAACTCCTTTCCCCTGTATGCTGTCCTGCCCACAGTACTTCCACAGCTGCTGCGGCACTCTGGTCTCATCCCTTTACGTTTCCCTGATGTTTATCCAGCTTTGACCTCTTTGTCTCTTTATACCATCTGCCACCTTTGACATGACACATCGGAGTAGCAGGAATCTCTTCCTAGGGTAGTACATTGGGATAGAGTAAGACCTTACCATCACCTTGACAGGCTGAAAAAGTGCAGCTACAAGGGGAAAAAACCCAATTAAAACCAGCCATGCAGTCTGCCTCATTAACAGTAGCAAGCCCTGCACTATTTACAGAGCAAAACTGCTTCAACACTTCATTAGATTCTTGATGGGAAGATCAAACTTCCAAACCTCTCACTCTCTCTCTTGTGACAAACAATTGCATTTTGGTTTGAATTTCATGCAATACAGGTGCCACACTGTAGGCTTTGCACTCAAATTATATTTAATGAGTTTGAAGGTACTTGGGACTCATATTACAGGGGGTAAGCAAGCATCGCATTACTGTCCAAAGAGATGTTTGTCTAAATAAGAAGAGCCCATTGGGTACTGACACCAAGCAGGGGAACACATTCTTACATACCCCAAGAAGAAAATTTGGGGAGGATATTTCAGGCAGCTTTGATAAACAGTGGGCATTGGAAAATTCCTTTTAAAAATGGGCCACATAAAAGACAATACAGTGTGTCAGCAGTAAAACAATAAGCTCTTGTTTTACACTGTTTTTCTTTTTCAAAGCTGCCAAGTCATACTCAAACTTTTCTATCTTTACCCCACCTGATGTTAATGGACAATATGAGTCAGGAGCTAACAAATACTAACCTCTAAACCCCTTCACAAATACATTCCACCTGGGCTTTGGCCTTCTCCATCCCAACATGAAGTACACTTTATATCAAATTCAAGTTTAGTGAGAAAAATACATCCATGACCTCTGGAGCAGGGAGGTGGGCTCATGACTGCAACTGAAGCATGTTCATCAGCAAGGTCCAAAGCCAGGCCCCCTCAGCCTGCACTGCTTGAGGCCACAAAAACACAGGTGAGCATCTAAAACTCTCTCAGCTCTTTCTGCTGGCTGGGTTCAGGGTCCCTGCTTAGCACAAGGAATGACACTTATCTAAAGCACTCTGGTTCTGCTGGTCAACATTTTACATGGCTAACTTAGAGCGTTTATCCCTCTTGAGGTGCCTAACGCCCAGCAGAGCAAACCCAAAGCTTCTCAATGGACCTGTAACACAAAGTTGTTACCTAAAGAACCAGTAATGAACAATGTCACGTCCGTGAATAAAAAGATTTATAGACTTATCTTCACCTTTCAGCTCCCCTCTGTATTTTAGAAGATAATTATAAAAACAGAAAACTAGACTATTTTAAAAATTCTGGTTAGTTTATATTTGCTGCTTACTGCTTATACATTAGCAAAAGGTGGCCATCAGGACGCAGTCTGAGCCATCCGTTTCCCTCAAGCACGGTGGCTGCTATAGCAGAATTGCTGCTTTGGACCTTGGAAGCAGTTGCTGACCTTGGATTTGCACGAAAAGGTTAAATATTTTAGTGGTAATAAAACAACTGTTCAATGAGTAATAGTTTTAGATTATCCCAAGGGCCATGATTTTGTTTATAATTACTCAGAAATAACTTTTTCATAACATAAACTCTCTTATTTGAGCACATCTCTACAGCTGCATTAGCCTGTTATGCCTGCAATCCAGAAGATGAAAATTCAAATCCCTTTCCATAGCTTTTAAGTATTGTTTCTGAATGCACAGTTGGAAGAAAATTACACAAGCATAACCCTGTCTGTCCTCCTTCCAGCCCGAAAAGCAAACTACAATATAGCTAGCAGAAGAAAAATCTGCTAACATCTTCAAGAAGTCCTTAATTTATAATTAATGTCAACAACCTTTAAAGCCTGTAATTCTTGCATCTCACATTCATATTTTAAAGGTACAGTAGTTCTAAGTTATGCTGGTATGGAGACAGTTTAAAAATTAATGAAAAAGCATTACATTTAACAGATAGCAATATAAATAGCATTGTTTTTCATAGCGTAGGAACTTATTTTTTCTTCAAAATTAAGAAAAAAAATTGTTAAGCACCACCTGTTACTGTTATAATTTCTAACTTTTAAATTCTACTTTGTCTGCTTATCTATGATCATAATAGTTTGCTTGCTAGTGTTCCTCAACCCACCACAGGCACTGGATGATGCTGTGAATTAATTTTTCTCCATCAAACCTGATATCCAGCAACGCATTGGTGTGCTGTGAATTTTTAAACACACACAATGACTTTCTGAGTCATGCCCACTCACTTCATGAAAATGTAGTCGCATTTAAAAAGCAACCAGTTAAGTGCATTTCAAGAAATATTCAATTCACCATTGGCCACTCTTTCTGCAACTAGTGCCTACAGCTCATGAAAGTATTGCTTTGTTAATGAAACCATCACTCTTTCTCCACCTCATTGTCTTTCCCCTGAGCTCTGTTTTCATGGAATTATGTTCTATATATAAAAACCCTGCAAGCAACTCAAACCAAAAGTTCTTCCATAAAATAATCTTTTTGTCCTCCTTTGAACCTGTCTATTTCTAATGAAGGTACTTGGATTTACTTCCAACACTTGGAGTAAGTCCTTACAAAATTGTCCTATCACTGAGCACAGGACTCTCTCGCCTGTGTTAAGAGAGGCATGCACTTCAGCTCTGCTATGGAGAGGGATACTAAAATCCCAGTAAAATACAGCTTTTTCACTGGGGTAAGACACACAAAAGGAAAGCGTTATATTCCAATAACAGAAGAGGTATCAACATTGTCACAGCATTTTTTGTCGAACAATCAGTACTGGAAAAATCAACTGGATGTGGCCAGCAGCAGGAAGATTTTTTAGTCTTTACAATAGTTCATCAACAAAAATTTGAAGATGGCAACTCTAGGCAACCACCACTGAAGGAGACTGGAGACAGATGAAGAGTCAGATGTTAGCATTTCTGTTTGGATTCCGTTTGGATGTAATGATGCCTGCAAGCAAAGACACAATTGGCAGGTATACAAGCCCTAAAGCCTCCAAATGCTCCTACATTTATTTGGATTGCTTATTTTTAGAAGACAGTACACGAAAACGATGATACGTGCCATGGAAGTTGGTACTGCCATCTACAGTTGGGTTTGTCAGGCACTTCCCATTATTAAACACTGTTTTCAGTTACTTTTAAAATTTTGCTAGGTCATGTTCCACACTAAGCAACGTTCTTATGAAAGTTCCAACCACAGCAGTTTAGGCAAACTACTAAAAATGAGAAAACGGAGATATCCACTGTTTCCTCATCTTATAAATATTTCTTGTAAATATTTCTTTGCAAAGGTTCCGTTGGTATCATGCTTCTGAGAAGAGGCTTAAAATCCAGACAGGGAAAAGCCTAAGGTCAGAACCATTCCAGGAAGTAGTATACTGTTTTGCGAAAGTCTAATTTATGGCATAATACATCTGTATCAGAACCTGTAAAAAGGCTGCAGCCTTAATCCTAACTTAACAATGGGAACATTTCTCTAGACATTTTTATTCAACTCTTTCAGATTTATTTTTTAAAAATCACTTTTGTGAAAGTCCCATCCCAGTGAACAAAATGCTACACAATAAAAGAATCAACACAAACACATATCTACCCTCTCCCATCAGAAAACATCCAAAAGATTGATTGAGAGCTGAAGACAGTGAACAGAGTGAAAATGATTATCATATGATCATTTTCCCTTTGACTCCAACATTGTCTTTTGGAAGGACTTAATGATTTCAGCTTCTTATAGTCTGAAACTAATGTAGGATTTAGCTTTATGACCGTGGAACCTACTGCAGCATCAGATATTTTGGCAGTAGAAAGGAGCACACATTGAAATTATTTTGAAGCTGTCATTTGCACATACCCAGAGAAGCATGCAAAATCAAACTGAGATATTGTTCAAAATCCCCTAAGAGATCCCCACATTTCAAGCTCGCTCTCTCCGCACAACTACCCTGCTGTATCCTGTTAAGAGTCATCTCAATCACAGAGAAGCTTGCATTAGTAATTCCCAACAGGGACTGCGGTTTGTTGGTGTACCATCTCTTGAATACCCAGGAAAACTGTACCAAGATGCTGGACACCTGAACATCCCCCTGCACTTGTGGCAACTGAAGGTCTTTTTGTGTGACAGTCACACTGAAATTGCCCCTAACACCAGAAAATTTCCTTACACAATCTGAACACACAGACAGTGTAGTGACAACAATGTCTTTAGCAATATGTGAACAGGAGACCAAAATTAACTTTAGCTGTACTGCTGACCAGAGCCGGGAGGTTTTCCCTTTGCCTGTATCCCCAGGTCTGAAGGCACAAGCCGTGCCAGCTCCTATGCTAGCCTGAAGTCCAAGATTTGCCTACCCCTGGGAAAAGCACATTTCATAAAGTGAGCCTTCCTGGGGGTTTACCTTAATTCAAATCTTCCCAAACCCTCTGCTCATCCAAAGAACAGAAAGAATATTAACTGAAGTGTTCTTTTCCTGATAGATTACGTCCTGCCCTCAACGAACTTGTAGAAATGTTAATGCTCTTTGGGTAGGATTAAACTGTCTGGTCTCTTCTTCAGAGGTAAACTGAACAAGATAGTGTCTTGCCTGCTGCTTAACCAAGAAGAAACAACCTGTCAGGAGGAAAACACTCCCTTTGGCAGGATGACATTCAAATCTGAAGGTGAAGACTTTTCCTGTGCTGAAATAGATCTCAAACACTGGCACTTGACAAGCATACTCCATCAAAGCAAACAAAGAGTATTACTGCATGCAGTTCGCTAGCTCTTCTTAGAGAGCGAGCAATGTTCATAACTCTGCAATAAAAACAAGAGTCAGAAACCATAATCCCCAGCTCTGGCCTCTGGCGAAAATCATGGCACATACAATTTGGCAGAAGCAAAGCCAAGCAAAAAAGGAAGAGCTGCTGAAATGGGCCTCAGGGTTTGCTCTGTTCCTACACCCATGCTGGAAGCAGCACCTCTGAGGAACAGCTAGATTTGGGGCCACCATCGGCCCCCAACCTTCCGCTACAGGCCACCTGCATGCACAGTGCCTGTCCCTGGTGCACCCAAGTGGGTATGCTGGATGTGGGAGCTGCTTGTAACAAGTAAGCTTTGTTGAAATGAGTTGGGCCTTTTAAACATGTTATACCTATTTCTTTCTGCTGAACTTTCTGCCTTGGGGTGGCATGACTGCAGCTGGTAGGTAAACCCCACCCCAGTCACTCACACCTGAAGACAAGAAGAGATTTCTCCTTTTCCCTCTTAGACTGGCGCTTGGAGATAAAGATATGCAGTGGTGACATGCACAGTTATACAACTGGTTTTTGTATAAAACTGCACCTGCCTTTTGGAGCAAAGAACAATCTCCAGAAATCTGTAGTATCTTGGATATACACATCCATATTTCTCTCACATCAAAACTTTTAAGCCTAAACAAGATACAGTCCTGTTAAGTCTCACACTCATAGCATGAAACTTGCAGTTGGCTTCCCACACCTCTCCAAGTCATGCTTTTTACACACCGGCCAAACTATGGTTTCCCTTCTGCTTCATATGGCTGTCATTTGGGCTGTGGCTCCTTAGCAAGGCCTTCACTGGAATAGATACTTTCTGAGCAGCATACTCTCTGTTGCCATGTGGAGCTTCTCTTCTGTGACCGTAGTGTGCCAAACACCGTCCCCACCTTACTATATGACTCTCTGACCTGGTTTTTCTCAGACTGGATTTTGGGCAAGTTCATCAATCTGAAGAGAGACCACTGTGGTGCCTACAAAAATAACTACAAGCATTCACTCATACTTCAGCTGCGTTTGAAGCACTACTTCCAAAGTACAGCACCTCGATTTTCATCATACAAAAACACCTGCATATTTAATCATGAAAATTCATAAAATTTCTGCAGCATGACATTGTACTTTGCAGAAATACAGATATATTTCCTAATAAAGGCCCTACTCTTAACTAGATTCACAAGTCATCTTCCCTCTCCTGCCTACACACAAAAACAACAACAACAAAAAAATTGGCAAAATCTTCATCAGTACAAACTCTGCTGATAGGGATCATAAATTTCTAATTAATCTGAGGACTCCATCTTCTTTTTTTTTTATTGTACAGCAACCACAAGCAGTGTAGCATCTGCTTGCACTTCTACTAGTTCATAAGAAAGCTAACACAGACGAGAAATAAAATTCCTGTGTTGAACAGCTTTGTCATCCCTATTTCACAATTACAGGAGGAGGAAAAGTGGCACAGAGCCACATTTTAAGATTCTTTGGGCACTGAGCCCTTAAGTGTGTACTAGCAAGCTTTGTAGTGCTCAGAACTGCCACCAAGGAAGCAAGTTTTTTCCTTTTCCTTTAAAGCATTCACAGGGTCCCACCATGCCAAGGACAGAATCAGGCACAAGAAGAAATCTTTCAAATTCATCTTTATCAATATCACATGAATCTTTCTAATTATAAATTTAACATAATGAATGAGATAAATGTCTTATTCCTCACTCAGTTGTTCAAGAGAAAAAAAATTACAGTTACTGTTAAATACCTCATTAAGATGTATGGAGATCACTTGGGTAGAGTGCAAAGCAGCTAATATGCCATGCTATGCATGTCAGAAATGAAGAAGATTGACCAGGAATATTTCTGAGTCTGAAGTATGCTAGACTTTTCTTCCCCCTAAAAGTACTTGGTATTCTGAATGGCAAACTAAAACATGCATAAATATTTAACATAAATTTTGTGAATGGCACATTAGGAACACTGAAACCTCACCTTCCTTTTTCCTATCAAAAAAGAAGTAACAGAAAGTCACCTGAGCTAATTTTCTTGTAGTCTGCCCCTTAAAAATAAAATAATTATGATACATCAAATACAAAATTCAGAGTTCAGACATACCCAGATTAACCACTTTTTTCTGCATGCTATTTGAAAAAACACATCAAAATGCACTATTTCTTCATTTTAGGAGTGTATTGCCAAATAGCCCTGCTGCTGGCACCTCTGTTCTCTCCTTTCTATCTTGCCACCTGGTCTCATCACAGCTCATGAGCAAACCTTCCTCCAGGTTCTCTGGTAGGAGAGAGACACAAACACATGGAAATTCTCCCTTATCATGGCTTAAAGACGCTTAAGGTTGCTTAAAGGGTTGTTTTGAAACCTACGCAATAAAAATCAGACTAAAGTAAGAATGAAGGTGTAATTTAAAAGGAGTATTTTTAGCAAATGTAGATGTATACTTTTCACAATTTAAAGCAGACAAGGCTTTCTCAGGTAAGCTCTGGGGCAAAATGGAAAAAGAATGTCTTCTCTGTGCTTTGATCAGTCTGTCATCCTCCCTTGCCACCTAGCCACTACAACTTTTTTCCCCTTGATCAAACCAATCCCAGTTCCACCTCCCCAGTTGAGGGCAGGCACTGCCAGTCTCCAGATCACATTTCTCTGGGCACATCTGCTCTCTGAAGGGGCAAAACCACACACCCATACACCAGCTTTGCACCCACTGTCTTTGTTTTCTGCTGGGTTCTGCACTATTCTTTTGACACAGGTAAATCAGTATCTTCCTCAGCTCCTCGACACCTTCAGCTCTCCTGAAATAGCAGAGACAAAGCACCAGCTGAAACCTTTGTATCCCCTTTGCTAAAGTGTACCCTAAGAATTTCCCCTTCAGCTGGCTGGCGCAAACGCAGCGCAGTCCCACCCAGTTAAATAAACACTCTGCACTTAGATGCTGCAACCAGTGCGCGGCAGCTCCAACTCAAGGGCAAGTCACAGTTCTCTCAACAGCAAGTTAACAGAGATCAAAAGGGATGATAAAGAACTTAACTTTGCCACGCTAGTGGTTGCTCATAAGAATTTACTGAATTATTTATTTAAGAACAAAAAAAAACCCCTTTACATTTAAAGGTGGCAAACGGCCTCATTTCCAATGCTGCTAATTCAACGCTCCTAAATCAGCATCTCACAGAAATGTATTTATTAACCATGAAATGAGGTTTATCAGATTTTACTTTCTCAGCTGAGTATTATACCTACTGTGGGGGATTAAAGGTATGCAGCACTATTACCATTAGCCCCTCTTTTCCCATCCCAAAAGCGGTTGCAATTCATTAAATTCTTTACAACTTCAATTTTAAAACACAGTATCTCTTAACTTTTTTGCATCTTTTTTCCTTCCTGGTTTTACTACACCTTCTTTCCAGCTTCTGTACCATATTTCTGAACAGTTTTCTATTTTGCGTTACTCCTTTCCTCCTCTGCTGTTGCCTGTTTTTTCACGGGCTGTGCATTCCTACCTACACCACGTTTTCTGCCCCTTTCTATGTGTTCCCTGTAAGAGGGCTCCCTGTGCAGATCCACCAGGCAAGGCCCCCTCACCTCTCTTCTCTCCCCCACATCTTGGCAGGTACAAACCTGATCCACTTGCACCGGCCGAGAAGCAAAAGGCAGATATTGCGGGCAACCCAATGGCTATTCCTACGAAGCAGGCAGCTGCCAGGCAGGATGTTTACCTCTCTCAAAAGCAGCTCCTTGCACATTCCGAGATGGCGCAGGCATCTGGAGGAGGAAGGGGAAGGTAGCAAAATGCAGCATTGATAAGCATGGGCTGAAGCTTTTGGAAAAACGTGGGCCAAAGGATGAGGCAGTACCAGGCCAACCAGCAGACCGCAGCTTCTGAGGAAGGCCATAACGTGGCAACAGAAAGATGCAGTAAAAGCAATCCAGGAGGCTCAGCAAACCCCCGACTGCCTGAGACACTCAGCTGTGGGCCTCACAGACCTTTCAGTTTGAAACCCTTTGGGTTCACAACAGCTCCACCTGTTCAGCCACCACCAACTTACCCAACATGGCTCCAGCCCTCCAGACACCTTCTCCAGCTGTCTGAAGGGGTGCTGAAACCAAGGGCCTAATGCCAGCCTAGGTCAGAAGGACTCTAACAAAAGCCACTGTAACCTCTGCAAGGGCACCACACCGTTCCTGGCAGTGATCTCCTCCACCTTTCTCCTCCTTGCTTCTCCTAATACAGTTACGCCTATGCAAATGGGAACACATAGTGTCTTCCTCATGCTGTAGTTGCACTGCTTGAAAAATACTAGGACATCTACAAAATCAGGGGAGCAAATTCATATTTATCCACCATCCAAGGGAGTAGCAGAGGAAAGAAGTCAAGTCTTTCCTCCTCACTTAAAGGAATCCCTACGGGGTCTCCTCTGAGCCCTATCCTACACTGCCAACTCTCATCCTTTTAAACATGTTCTGGTGATTTTCCTAAAACTGCAGAATCTGGAATCATGTCCAATACATTGATATTTCATTCAGAAAAAGAACAGAGTCTAGCTTTCACAGTTTCATGTGAAAGATTAGAAGCCCAATCCATACACAATCTAAAAATCTCAAAAAAACCACAGATAAAAGGGGAATGACACTGCATGTTTTTAAAGCTTATCTTCTGATGTTTGAATATAGCAATGTCTTGTCCTTGAACAGAACATGGGGACTCTATCTCACACGGCCTAGTACTTGCATGTACCTGCGCAGACGTTTCTCTCTACCAGTGCTCAATCACCCCACGTTCCCCACAGGCTCTCTGAAGAAAGGTCGGTCACTCTTTCCATGTTTACTCTAACTCACTCTAGATTTGCTTTCTGAAAGGGACAAGAGTAATAAAGCACAACATACTAGGCTCTCCTGCCCACCCCAACTGACTTTCATGTTCGTAATCTGTAAACAGATGCCCCTCTTTTCCACTTTGGGTAGGATCTTATATTTTGGTAAGAGGGAACAGGAAGCCAGTACGTGGTGAAGCAGAAGATCATTTCTTCCCTAGCCCTTCTCAAACACTGGTTGAACCTAAATGTTTTAAAACTTCCCCCGATTGCTGCTCCCCATAGAACAGCAGTCAGGTGCAGGTCAGCAGACTGCGAAAAGTCATGCAGGAAGGGAGGTTATTGGTTATCCTACATTAACTGCACCAGCCCTGAAGCTTTCCAACACATTCCAATCTGAACTAAGTCTCCAGGTTAAAAAAAGTTTCATTGTGTCCTTTAGCACTTGACTGAGATTTATGCACAGGCAGAGCAGGATGACACTTTTTAGAGTGGTACCTTACAAGATTGAAGCTTTGATGGTCCCTGTTCACATGAGCTGGGTTCAGGCAGCCCAGGAGCTGCCCAAGTGCATCTGAGACACAGTAGCAATACCTGTGTTACAGACCTTCAGCTCCTGCCCACATTTTATACTGCAGCCATTTTATTAATACCTTGATTTCACAAGAGAATTTAAAAATATAAGTTTGGACATGCACAACACTTTATCATGTATCACCTATAATACTCCACAAAATACACTGCATAATATAACATCATGAATCTCCATTACCTGTAATGGCAAAGTTCCTGTACTAACTCACTGAGTGTATGTTGATTTTGATCCAACAAGGAAAAGAAGTTAAATAGCCAGGCCAGAGAAAAACTGGGAAGCCTAAACAACACATCATAAAATAAACAATTACCAAGTCAAAGAGCCCTTGCCAAAAAAAGGCTGGGAGGGAAGGGTGGCAGGGCTCTTTCTTTCGTTTTCCTTTTTTTTTTTTTTTAACAGGGAAAGAAAAAAACTGCTTAGAAAACTGACACCTACATGCAAACGCTGCTTCAAAGCTTTTAGCACAATCTCCCAGGGCAGAACAATAGCAGCTCTGTGCTCATAACCAGCTCAGGCTGTTCCAGGCAGGAAGAGGGTGCCCTTGCCTTTTACAGCAAATGAATTTCTCTCTGATGCTTGGGTTTATGAAATCTGGTTCAACCTCTTGAAAATTCATAGTCTCCAAAGCAGGAAAATGGGCAGCAAATAGGTACACTCCAGTGACAGAGGCTGCGGTTAGATGCTTTTAGCAACATTTGCCCACCCCGATCTTGCTCAGTTTCTGCTGTACTCAGGCTGGAAAAAGAGGCAGAACCACATTTAGAGATAAAGCTGCATTTCAAAGCAGCCCTTGTTCCTCCAACGTCCTTACAGTGCCTGCAAGTGAGCAAAAGGACAACCATGTGCAACAGGTACATTTTTATCTTGCTGAATAAGAGGAAAGCACGGATTGAGCATGAGAGCTGTCTACCTGTTTAAAAAAAACATAAAAATCAGCTGTCTGCTGTCAGGTCTATTTAAAAAAAAATAATCTTAAAATAGGCCAGTTACAGAGGGTTGGCTTATTCCGTTCAGGGAGCTGGACTGTTATAGTTGTCACAGTATCTAAGATACTGCTCTCCACAGGTTGCCCCAAGGAGGCCTGACCTAAATAAGAATTTATCAGATGCCCCAAGTTCAGCATTGATCCATTCAGGGCTTTAAACATCACTCTTGAGTTCTCGGCTCACCTCAGCAACAGAAGTTAAAAATATCAAACATTCTTCTACGAAAACCAGTCTCTCTCAACCAGGAAAATAAAGAGGGCAGGGACAACAGCTACAGCAAAGAGCTGCTGTGACTTTTGTCTGTTTTTATGGCGTGACTGGAGAGGTGCTTGTCGCCTGACCTGCATGCGTCTATCCCTATCACACATCAACAAACTCATACAAGCATCCCTGCTGCGCACCTTGGCACACGTGGTCCCATCCCAGGACTTCTGGTGGAAAAAGCTCAGGGAGAAGACTGCAGGAGTCCACAATGCCACAGCTCCAACCCTGCACAGGTCCAAACAGTTGTGAGAAGAAGGCAGACGAAAGCAAGCTGCTGGCTGGGTGAACATCCTGGCAGAAAGGCACTTGGCACCACTCTTTCAGTCTGACATATCACGTAACATATATAAAAGTTCACCACATGATTATGTCAACTGAAAGCATGGTTTATGTTGTCATCCAGAGAAATGACTTATTTCCTTATATTCACTCCACACCCAGAATGATTAACTACCTGCAGTAAAGCACACAGACTTTAATTCTGATGGTGGGCTGGTTTTTCGGGTTTTTTTTTGTTGTTGTTGTTTGTTTGTTTGTTTTTTTTTTAAGATACTTGGTGACCTCCTGTGTTCTCACACAGTAATGTTCTTCCATTTCTTAAAGAGGATGAAAACAAAACAATGCAACAAAGCTGTTTATATCAGTTGTAGCAGTTGCATACAACCATCCTGTTCACTAGCTCTTCAAATCTCAGAGCACTGTGGTTGAAGTACCCCATCATATTGGAAATGCAGCCTTCTCCAAACAAACTTGTGCAAGTTTTTTTCCCCCAGAGTAGTAGGTAATTTTAATCCTGTAAAAGACTTCCAGGATTGTTTCTGTGCTGCAGTGGAAAGAGAACTGATGAGAGAAATGCACACTCAGGAGATTTTAATGCAAGTTTTGCACTACTGTACAAGTAAAAGAACTGTAACAGTTAATGTGGAACGGTCCACGACTTGCATGTTAAGATGGAAAAACTTGCTGACAGGACAAAACTATCATAAAAATCCTTCCTTCCATATCTAAAACCCTCAGAGGAATGGAAAATGTATGTCAAGTAAGTTATTCTAGACACATACTTCTACATCTTGCAGTGTAAGTGGGGATTGCAGTGTGATACTCTTTACAGTAAGTGCTCTGTAAGGGATACAATTTTTTACTATCATTTACAGAAAGTGCAAATAATACCCCCCCGCAAAAAAAAACAAAACAAAACAAACAAACAAACCAACCAGAAATAATGGTTCACCAGAAATATCCTGAAGTTACCTCTTTTCAAGAATCTTGAAATCTTATTTTAGTGTAAAGGTAATAAAATCCACTGAATTTAAAACATTTGTTTGCTCCTGACTTACACTCATGCTGGCTACTCTCCATTGGGATGCTCCTTGCCTCCATATTTGACAAAGAGCAACTGGCACAAAAGGAAGCGATTCAGTTAAAACCTTATTGGGGAAAAAACAAAAACACCCACTGGTTCAGCTGTCTGCCAAATGCCCGTGGCTTCTCAGGACAACTAAACAAACAGCCTTATTTCTGTTAGGACACCTGCAACAGCAGAAATGTCATCAAATCCATAGACAGTTACTGACCTGCCAGAACAAATGTCATAAAACGAAATTAAGGCCCATCATCCAGTTAAAAGGATTTCTGAGAGCGATTTACAACAGCAATCTATACACGCTTACCCGGGGCAGTATGTGACTAGCAGCGCTCTGTCACAGCTGATCTGCCATCATACAGCCCTCACTGTGCCATGGGCTTCCTGGGGCGGGGAGCACATCCACGGGGCGAACAACCTGCACCCCTGTTAATAAATACCGACTCCCATTCCAAACTCCAACTTCAAAGTGCTGCTTATATTTCCTCGGAAAGAAAAGCTGAGTGACTTCCCTTCAGCTGTATTCATCTGTGGTGAATTTCGCTATCAGTAAGTCAACGTGTAATTACAATCATCCATCCATAAAAGCTGGGGGATGGAAAGAGAAAAAGGGATGTCCTTATTTCTCAGGCATTAAGGAGAGAATTGGGGATTTTCCAAATATCCAGAAACCGAGCAAGAACGATCAAAAACTTCTGGCTGTTGTTTCTTGTGATATGTATCTGGATCCTCACATACATAAACATGGTACAGCATGCATGGCACAGCACCACTTTAAACGATAACAGGGAATTACCAGATCCAGATGACCTTCACTTCTGAACACAACAGCGCTCACACCACCAGAGGCATCTCAAGTGATGTGGACTGGACTTGGCTCAATTTCTTGGTCTATTCACCCAGGCAAGATCATCTACTGGATAAGCATCAGAGAGATGCTTATCGCAGGGACTGGACTACCTCACTACTTCAACTGAAAATCAGTTGCCCGAGAACACCAGCAGTTTAGGAAGCAAAATTTTCCTCTTCACCCAGATTTAGAACCGTATTATTGGCAAACAGCAGCCCCCTGCCAAAGGCTGGGATCTCTTATTTAGCCAGCCCAGAAGCCTGTAAAGGAAACCGCAAGGAGCTAGTAATTAGCTCAGCAGTGTCAAAAACCCCCAAAGACTACAGCCCAGAGAAGATTTCCAGGGGAAGTGATTACACAGGCATTCACAAGACATGTCATCCACCTCCACAGCAAAAGCTGCAAAATAAAGGCTATAAGGTTGAAGTGAAGGAAATGAGAACAAATGAAAATAGTTTAGAAGTGCTACAAAAATATGAGATACAAGTTGTCCAAGTATTAATATTTTTAAGGAGATAAAGATAATACTGCAAATTTATCAACAAAGAATAAACTCATTGTATTTCAAAAAGTCTGTTCTCTTGGCATGAAAGAAAATTTACATAGCCCATCAAGCAAACACTGAGTCACACAGATTTCTCCAGACTGACTAGAAAAGTAGGTGTCTGTCTGAGGATAATCTGTAAAAAAACTGAAATTCAAGTGCATTGATTTGATCCCCTGCAGATTTATACAAAAAGAAGGGAAAAGCCAAAACAGGAAGCTGAAAACACCTTTTTCTTGAACTGAAGAAGCAATTTAAACTGAGCACCGTGCCAAAATCAAATAAATACAATTATCAATTTGTTTGCTTTTGTTGTCTAATAGTGACTCCAAATGCAAACAAACTCTGTAAAAGCAGAGCAGATGATTTTAACATCTCACTGCATGTAAAATACCCTAGCACAAGGGCCAAGGAAGGAGAATACATGCATCAATTAAATTTCCCCTTACACTGTCACCCAACAGCTTGTGATTTCCCTTTTCACCCAACTCAGAACTTTTCTAGGAGAGAATGTGGAGGCGTCATTAAAGGAGAAAGGTCAGTGGTACTGGCAGAAATGCAGGTAGAAGGAAAATAAAATCTCCGAGGTAGATAAGAAGCAACAATTGTGAACGGGTGGCATTCTCATTGTCGTCTCATCCGAAACTACCACCCACAATTTAGTAATACCCAAAAAACATTCCTCGGAGAGGCTGTATGGAGTACCATCTATACACATTGCTTCATTGACATCTTGTACATCCAATCTGCCCAGTGTACAAATTAAGAAGGTGTTTTGGCTGCTGATCTTGGAAAAACAGTGCAGCCTTTCAATTAGGGTTCTTTTTTTTTCCCCTGTGCAGCATAGCCAGTAATAACAATATTTTTTTTTTAATTGGGATTTATACAGACTCTGCAAAGTGCTTAGCCCTTTGAAGAACAAAGTTCACTCACCAAGCCATACTAAGTAAAATCAGAAGCAGCTTGAGAGAATGTGAGCTTGCAATTTTCAGTAATGTGTGCTAAAGCTGCCATAAAACAGCCTTTTCAGCACTGCAGTTGGGTTTTACATATGCAAAGCTACACAGTTCCAAAGGGAGACAAAACTCCAGGTGTCAAATAGCATCCTATCTCAACTCCCCAACTGTATTTCCTAATGTGGAGTCTAGAAAGGACGAAGTAAAACATCCTTGAAAAAGAACACAGAAATTTGGTTCTTATCCAAGAGCTGAAGGTATCTGAGAGATCAAAAGGAAACCTCTCGGTGTAAAACATGATTTGCAGACCGTGTCACCAAGGTATATTTAAGTAACTGCTTCTTTGAATACACAGAACAAGAACCTCTCATCAAAAAAGTGTTCATAGTAACTACATACATAACCTCCTTCACAAACCACAAGCTGGAAGACGAGTGGTGGGAGAACCTCAAAACAGGAGTTGAACCTCAAAACAGAAGTTGAAGAGGTGGCGAGACCCTTTGCTTTCCTCCGAAAGAAACAAAAGTAGCAGTAGCGGAGGGATGGCAGTGGGGAATATTAAAACAAGGTACATAGTGCTGCGAAGAAGTGAAAAAGACACTGCTGACTAAAGCCAGGCAGTTTGCAAAGGTCATGCAGCTCTTCTACCACAATCATTTAAGGCAGTTATGCTATGAGGAGAATGTTTTCCGCATCCCATTCCTGTTCTCACAAGCTCTGGACAGTTCAGCAAACACTTACCTGCTCCAGGTAAACATAAAATAAAACTGATAAAGGGTTCATTTGCTTTTTGTTCTGACCAGCAGCATCAATTACCAGTGAAGTACTAAAATAGTTTGGCCACCTCAGTTTACTTTTCCGTGTTAATTAGCAGTAGAGGTCAACACAAGAAATCTTTCATTAAGGATATAAAACCATGTGATCTGACCCACTCTGGATGAAGTTACTCATGTGCTTTCACTGGTGACAAAAATCAATCTCTCCCCTCACATGCTTTCATGGCCCATCACCATCCTCCCCAGGCTGAGTCTCGCAAAGAGAGCAGACCAAAGCCCACCCTGACCTCCCACAGAAAGGAGGGGGCTTATCCCAGCTCCCCACCTGCACCCATGGAGCCGTTCGGTGCACCAGGGCACGTGACGTCCTACCTGAAAGGGACCTCAGGGGCAGGAAAGGTGGGGAGGAATGAGGTTTTAGCCCAATCAATTCTCTGATCGATAGGAACAGCAATCTATTTACAGAATGAGCTCACTGGTAATTGGCCTGTGTAAATGAAGGGGAGAGAGTGAAGAAGGAGACTCAGAGGGAACAAGAGTAGCTCAGACAGGCTGCAGTACCAAATCCTGCATCAGCTGCAAGCAGTCATCAGTCGCTTGAATTTATATGGCATGCTTTCATCCAGAGGCATGATCTGTAAGAAGAAGAGGTGTGGTGTTTTTTTTTTTAAATAGATCAAAGGATATAGTTGGGGAGAGCAAGCGTGGCTCCCTGCCTTGGCAGGGTGGCTGCAACATCAGGGGCCAAGCAGCAGCAGCGGGCAGTCATGCCGGCAGGCCTGAGACGGGTGGAAACACCAGGGGAACTGCAGCCCCACTCAGTTTTCATGGGTGCAGCAAAGGTAACATTCATTCAGATCAAGGCCTCAGATCTCAAACAAAATAAGTCCTTCTTACCTGTCTTTTTGCAGACCAGCATAAGCACGCTGTTTCAGTTTTAACATAACAGTTTAGCCCATGTGCAACAGGACGATGTACCACAGTTACACGCTGTTGAGAAGCACCAAAGCCCATTGAAACTGTGCCTTGGCCTGTACACCCATCAGCTTTTGGAAACTCAGGGCTGCAACAGTGTTTAAAATACCAGCTATTCTAAGGCATGACTCACCCGTCAGCGACGCAAGGAGCTGGGCTCATTTGTGCTCCCTGTCTCCTGGGGAGCCGGATCCTGGCACATCCCAGCAACCTTTCCTCTCCACTCAAAAGGTCAGAGCTAGCACGCCGAACCAAGGTGCACACCTGAAACCATGCAGTCCCTGGGGCCTGCTTTTCCACTCCCTAGAACAGCAGGTATTTTCACCTGTTTGTGCAAATCCCCACATGGCCTGCAGCAGAGGGGCCACGTGGACTCCTTTAACCTCCTGCCCGGGCAGGGACCTCAGTGCAGAAGCCACCCCTGTTTTCTCAAGCACACCACTCTGCAGGGCTGAAAAACTGTTCTTGCAAATGTAATAATCTGGCCTACCAGCAATGAAGCAGATGCTTTCAAACTTAAAAGGCTTATCAGCTATGCTTACCACTTCGACTGCTGGGACAAAGTCATAACTGTGCAGCTGTGATGCTGTGCAACAGCGAAGCCATTTTGGAAGGCTTTAAGCAAGTACAGAACAGGGTCGGCCTTCCTAAACCTCAGTGAGATGTCAACATGAGAGAGAGAGAGAGAGAGAGAGAGCGCTGATTTTCTTATGCTGCATTGCCATTAATCCAGAGGGACCAAACATGTGAGACGGAGAGAGAAGATTTGGATAGTGCTTACAAAACACACACGTCTTGAATCTTCCAGCGAGACTGCAAATCCAAAGAGCAACTTGTCTGATATTTTTTAAACTTACCAGGCAACTACCACACTTGTGGATGGTAGCAATATGAATCATATTCCACCTAATGACCATGTGACTCACACGTTATTGTTAACCAGTGGAGCCTTCATTAGTTTTCTGGACAATTTTTAGCGGCAGAGGAATCCAGAAACCGATAAATTTTGATCCACTCTAATGTGTCAGTTACTGCTGTTACTTTCATAGCATTACTAAGGTGTAGCCTACTTCACTGTTGTAAATTTACAGTCACATATTATTTTTTGATAGAGTAATCTTTAGACTTATTCTAAGCACATTTTATTTGTGATTGAAATGAAAGCATCTGAGCTAGCAGGAAATAAATCAGACTTACTGTATGAACTGATCCAGTGGCTGAGCTCAAATGAAAGTTCTGCCTTCCACTTAAAACAACATAAGACATGGTAAAAATGACTTGTAAATGTGCAGCAGAGCAGAAATTATCTAAATGCCAACTACGTGAGATTACCTGTACTACCACATTTATTTTCTGCTGAACAGTGTTTGCATGATCAGTTTTTACTGTTGCAGATCACACTGGCATTGCTCTGACAAAACCCACTTGAGATGCATGGAAATTCAACTCACCAGGAACATCTGAGAGGCTCTGCATGCTGTGTCTGTGGACCTAATACACTCATTTCTACAGAACCTAGGATTTTTCTTGGCTTCTCATGGCTGCAAAAACACCTTTGGAGGTATTCAACCAAGCATATACAAACACAATGTCATATTGCCGAGTCTGAGGTAAACTGAATGTTCTGAGGCTTAGTTTCGTTAAGGAGCTAGAGTTTGGAATTATCAAAACACCAAGTAGCAGAGCTGCTGCTATGCTGACAGACCACTTGGTCAAAAACAAACCAGCTGGGAGTTACGTTCACTCAACACCGATAGCTGTGTGACTGAAGTAAGAGCAGCCACAATAGGTGGCAAGACACTGCTTTACGGGGAAGGACATAGCATGCAAGTGAGAAGAAAACTAGAAGTCCTACTGGCCCCCTCAACAATAAGGAAACAGAGACAGAACAGCAGCTAGAGGGGAGTAGAGCTTCAAATTTATCAGAAACCTACAAGAAGAGAAGATGGCATTTCACCATCATCTTCCAAACCTATCAACATCTAACAGTTACACTCTGTGAAACTTCATAAATCTGAATTGTTGTTTTACAGTATGTTAAGTATGTATACTGTCACGTTAGAGCCGTTTTGCCAAATACAGTTTACAGAAGGGTGGGGAGCCTTTTTGAAACCATCAGATCACTAGGTTATAATACACAAGTTGGGTGTAAAATAAACAGGTGTTTGACCTCAGGTACTGTGCTTTTGGGAAGTTCAGCAACATGTTTGAAAGGAAGACTTAACTTGCATTCATGGCAATACAGTACTACTTCTAATGAATCAAGTAATTAGCAAGTCTATAAAAAGAAGGGTATCCCTGAGTGTTCAACATCAAAAGCACTACATTAATTTGCAATTAAAAGGCCAGAATCAGCAAGATCCTGTGCTCCCTCTGATCCTGTTTGGAGTCAGTGGAAATTAGTGGTACAAAACACCTTCCAGAGTCAGATCCAAAGGAAGAAGCATTCATCTGACTTACGTTACCACTTCACTTGGAAAGTACTTAAACGTCGGAAATGACAGAAGCAAAACCAATACTGAATTAATTGCAGAACTCCTCATTTTCAGGAAAGTGTTCTGGGAACATAAAATGAAGTGCCACAAAAAAGCTCCTCCATATTTCCAACACACTGCTGTAAACTGCAAGTTCTTGTGGAAATCAAGGGAAATCTTGAAAGCTTTTTAGAAACTACAAGGATTCTCTGCTGAAGCTCCTATGGGTCAAAATTATGCACCCTATTACTGATACAGGTCCATTATTAATTCCATCTGCAACATCCCATATGCTCATTTCTCTCAACTTCTACTTTACCTTTTTCACTCTTCTTCACATAGACAGTGCCACCCTTGCCTAAATCTCTGGAATGATCATTTATGAATGATTATGAATGACAAATATCCATACAAAAAGAGAGTCAAAGGCATGTATTTTTAATTTCTTAATAAGCTAAAAATTTACACCTGTAAGGCAGTGCCCTTCCTCTCTGTTCTGAGTACATATTTTATATCTGACCTACTTTAACTACGGTTAAAACCAGACTGCAAAGTCTTACATGGCCTTATGTGTTTTGGGAGGTGCTTGGCACACCTTTCTGCACTATAAAAGGCAACAAAAACCATATGAGTGTGTGGCATATCAAATCAGATACTAACGTTGTGGAATACTACCAGGAATACTTGTTCAAGGACCTTAGTAAGTAGATACAGTTAGAGAAAAACTCAAAAGACTAGCAAAGCAACAATTCAGTCTCTGTACAAGCTCATGCGACAGCAATTGGAAGGCACCAGGATGGTGCAGGTCACCAGGTTCTCCATTATACCTCTCCAAACTGCAGGGAGGTACAAACCAGACAGCAGGAGTTTTATTTTAGAAGACTTTTTCTGACAATCTGGGTATGTCATGTATTCCAAAAGGAAAGGGTCCAGCTTTTCAAAGACTGAAATTGTCAGAAAGGGAACCCAGTAACACTGGCTCTGAAGAGATTTGTCCTGTTTCCAGCATTAGTATTCTACCTCCTCCTTCAAAGACCTCAGAGACGGCAGAAAAACTTGTGACATTTGCAGCCTGCCACTGAACTGCTAGGTTTGGATTCATGTGTTAGAGGGTCAGGACTGGCATAACTGAATCCTCACATTTATGTTTAGCTGTACATTGAAATACAGTTGCAAACCTGGAATGTCAAATGACCTACGCAGAGTCTACAGATCCCCCATTCCTTACAATCTTCACCTTTACACCAGTCGTTATTGTTTGCATAGAGAACAGCAATAATAGAAAAAAACCTTACAGAACAAGCCAGTGACATCAATAATTTCTGTAATTGACAGAATATTTTTCCCCTCTCCTTCATCCCAGTTTTGGAGCCAATGTAACTTGTTGGCGTCTCGCACTTCAGGTTGCCTGGCAGAGCTAATGGAAAAAACCCCACAACATCTCTCCCAGTGTGCAAACCTGAGTGATTCCCTCTGCTTCTCATAGGAACATCTGGAAAGCAACACCATCCAAGAGGATTGCTTGAGGGTAGGAGGGCATGAGAAGGGAAAAATCCTTTTGAATATTTGTGCTATATTTAAACTCCAGACCAAGGCTTACACTTGGAGTGAATGCCTCTCTGCCATAGGAATGCAAAATTCCAAGCACTGAACAAGGATGTGCTAAGCTTTTCACAACATGTCCCTAAGCAATGGTGCTACTGCAAGCTTCTAAAAATGGGAAGTACAGTGCCTCTATCTTCCATTGCAATTGTTGCAGGGACAGAAAACAGGGAGCAAAAGGAAATATCAACAGTGCACTGGGGAAAAAAATCTCAATTTTCAGCATAGAAAGTTCATCTGTTTTGCAGAAATACATCCTACAAAGAAGGTGCACGCAGAGCAGGGAGGATGCAGTAATATCAGACCAACTTGGACAATATTTCAGAAGAAGGTGTCTTAGTTTGGAATTCAAAATTCACATAAAATTGGAGCAATATCAGAATCAGTTGTCAGTGAGGGCAATGAGAGCTACAGATACTTAAGTAAACTGGGGAAAGAACACCCAGGACATGCAGTTACATTAATTTTATGTTTAGGTCCATAAATCTAAGCAACTATCTTTTGAAAAACAAACTGGCTTCATTTTCTTAGTACCATCTGACCTCGGCATGTTATTTGTGCAAGGTGCTGTTTCCCTCCCCCAGCCTAGCAGGAGAAAAGGTGTTGTTCACGCTCTGTACAAAGTGACACATAGGAAAGGTCAAGAGACTTACAGGAGGACTGGGCAAAAAGCATATTCCCAAGATGAGTAGTTCACATAGTCAAAATCCTTGTGAGGACTAGTCACTACATCTAAATTCATTAATATTAAAATTAAGTCATTACCAAAAGAGCAAAGAACAACTCAGTCTGAACTGCCTGTACTACACATAGCATTTGAGACTAGCAGCGGCCTATTCACATAAAAGAGAAGTTAATGTAGCCTATTACATGAACTGAGCAGGTGGGAGCTACGCTGACTCTCAGGATTACGGACCCTGTAGGAGTCAACCAGTAAACTTATTGCTGGAGTTAATTGCCTTTTTCTTTTCCTGTATGATTGGGAGACAGTGACTTTAGTCATTGACAATTCAGGATAAAGATATGTCAGTTTGACACCTACGTGACGCCCCAGCTAAGGAGGGTATCAAAAGATGTACCGCTGGGAACACAGAGGTGTGGACTGGTGTACTCTACTGAGGAGGACAGATCCTTTTGCAGAGTTCCCTGCTGCCGCAGTCATTGTACTACTGCTATTTTCACATTTAAATAGGCTGCACTCTGCTGTTGGATGGAGCACACACATGCTCTTGTTCATATCAAGATGACCATGCTTACAGTAACGCAAAAGAAGTTAATGACAGACATCCCACATGCACCAGAACTCACACTGTAGAGAGTGAAAACAGCAGATTCCTGTTTTCTTTTGCCTCTGTGTTTTTCCAGTGTCTCAAGTGGTGGCTAATCTGTAGCACTAAGGTCAGGTGTCTTAATATGCAAGTTTGTAAGTAAAGGCAATGTTTCTAATACATACAACAGATAAAGGGAGAATTCCAGGATAAAGCTGTATGGTTTAAAACACCACACTTTCTTCTTCCTTTACTACTTTTTACATAGGCAAACAATCATTCCAAAATTATGGTTACACCTTATACTCAGTGTATGCTAATTATAGCCAATTATTAACTTTAAAATTAATTCTCTTCCTAATTTACAGGACTTTCCTCTTACCCAAACTTATAAACACCTGATTACCTTCCAAATCAAAAGCCTGGTTGTCATAATGTACCTAGTGGTGTCTAAAGAGTCACTCATGCACCTCTCTCTGTTGGACTTAAGCTTGTCTGTTTTTACTGAAAACAGAAAATGGAGAGACTAGACAAGTCATTTTTGCAGGTATTCTGGTCAAGATGGAAAGGTTTTATCAGATAAAGAGGTTGGGCCTCATGCTAAATTTCTGGGGCTTAGAGCAGTGTTCGGGAATTTGTTTTCAAATGAGCTCTGCAAGTTTTCTCAGCCTGAAACATGAACTATCATGTAAGATACATCCTGCTGGCTTAGTTCACTTCTACAGCTGGTTGAATGAGCCCTTTCAGTGGTTCTAAGACTGCGCTTTTCCAGTATATAAAAAGCCGGCTACAAGGTTGCCTCTTCCCGGTCACTAGGTGCACTGCACACACAAATAACATTTCTCATCTCACATCCAGTTATACTGGCACATAAATGATCATGTTGATTACACTGTACAGAGCCTGTACAACAGTATCTAACTTCTACTAGAGGTGGTTTTTTGGTGAACCATGTCTTTCAAAGCATTCCTAGGTAAGGCAGCTTTGCTTTCTGCTGCATTTGTCTTCACATGAAGTCTCTTGTGGGCCAGGTGCTACACTATTAGTGGTGTAACTTTTCCTGGAGGAACAGGGAGAGTTTTGATTAAAACCTGCCTTTTTACTCCTTACTCCATTAATGTATATGGTATTGTACTGCAAAATCTAGTAATGACAAATGACAAAACCTTCCATTTGCTTTCTGTATATAACAGTGAGAGAGAAGCTACAATTGCTATTCATGATTGTTACTGCAATAACAGAATGCAATGACTTAAGTTGGTTGTACTTCGTCCATCCTTAAAAAGTCATACCACTGACCAAGAATTATCACAGAGACAACTAAGTTACCATATTTATTTCCCTATTTAGTAATATAAGTAGTGGGACATGTGTCATTCGTATCTGGACTTCATGCAGCTTAGAAGTTTAAGGAAAGGATTCACTTACATGTGGAAGGATAGTTTGCATTAAGACAGGGCATGAGTTTAAAACACAATAGTTACTGAGTAATGAGTCCAAAAAAGTAGAAGAATTCCTTAAATGTTTCCAGATTAATAGGAGCCACAAAAAAGGCAAGATAGAGAGAAATCCATTATTCTATTAGAGTAAAAGTTTTCCTCTAAAGTTAACTCCTCCAGATTCTGAGAGCTTTAAGAATGATGAAGGTGAACATGCCCTTGAAATCCTCCCTGACCACAGCTTTAAAAACAGCATACCAGAGCAGGGGCATCCCATTCTGCCTCAGAGGTTTTTTTAACTTGGACCTTTGTACAGATAACCTAATGCATTTACATCTTAGACAGTGGAAGGAAAATATGTGTAACTTATAAAATGCTTCTGTGACAAAGTCACCGGTAAGGCGCCAATAAAATCCAACCTTCTCCCTACCTCCCTGGCGATGCAGAAAAAGTTAAACAAAAAAAAAAGTCTGCATTTTAGTGTCAAGCAATTTGGAAACTAACTGAATCAGAAAGAAATGCAGGATGGATGTACCAAAACATGTGTCTCTCCACACCCTTAGATTTAGGTGCCCTTATTATTTTATGCAAATTTTTCTTTTGTTAACAAGCTGCATGGGCCTCAAGAGGCTGCCACGATACCAAAAAATTCATAGCATGGTGCAATTTGACAGTACACTGATATGAATCCTGTACTGTGAGTAGGAGACAGCAGGTTACCAAATCATTTTCTGGTGAAAAAAATAACTTGGCCACCAAGAAAGGTCTCCAAAACCAACAGCCAGAAGCAGATTTCAGGGGGACAATCACCATCTGCTTCCAGGCAATAGGGCCAACAATAATCATTCTGCAAACTGTGTAAATTCAGCTACTTTTACAGCACTCTGATTTTTTGTAGAAGTGCTGGATTTTGACTTATTTTGTTCCTCCAGTTTATCATGTCTGAAATGTTCAAAATCTGCCATAAAAAAGGCCTGGTAGAAAATACATGGAAGAATGGACATGAGACGAAATACCACCAAGGAGGCTTCAGCTGCCAAGCTTTTACCTTAGTACTTTTCTTTATTTCTCCTCTGCATGGTGAGCAGATGGATTCACACTTCAATATCTGGTGGTATCACAAATCAGTGAATCTCAGCTTGACTGAAGTCTTGGAAGCAAGAAATCACTTAATTATTTTAAGCTTGCAGAAGCCAGGCAACCCAGAGGAGTTCTGCCAAGCAAAGATGGAAGAGAATTTATGGACGTGATTGTGAACTCCTAATAGTCTGACACTGGTTAGAAAAGGTCTGGTTTGTTTCCGAGTGATGGCAATAGGTTTCCAACAAGTATACAAAAAAATTGTGGTGGATGGATGGAATAAGATCCAATTCCAGCTGCTTTCTACAGGTGTCTCAGATCCTCATTTTTACCTCTGATCTTGCTGTTGAGTAATCCCTGAGCAATGTTTAGTATAGGTCCACCTACGGCTTGTACTTCAGCTGCACACCAGTGCTTTCTCTCCTTCACTGCAGTGTAATGCTTCACACTGTGTTGTTTCCTCTATTACCACAACCCAAACATCGCTTCAAGCTCTGTCTCCTAGATGACCTCCTGTTTTCCACAGTGAGCTTTTTTTTCTCTCTTCCCTTTATTCAACCTTGCAGCTCTTTTTGAAATGTCTGTAAATTAGCCAGCTACCTTCTTCAGTGCTGTGCACCAAAACCAGCCACAACATTCCAGTGGTATTTCTCTAATGCCAAATGCAGATATAAGACCTGTCTGGCCTTTTCCTGGTGATGGATCCATGGAACACATTAAGTGCCATGATGGAAGAACCATGCTTGCAGCTTCTGATTATCAACCATGATTCTGCATCATGTCATGTTGGCTTTTTGTTTCCTACAGACTGTAATGGTGAGGGTAACTTAGCACAGAAGCAACACAGCAATAAGAAGCCTGCAGGAAAGCCTGCAAGCAGGGCTTTTATCCAAGTATTTGTCTGAAGTGTACTAATACTAGGACTAACTAAGTAAACAGATTTTCAAATTGAGCAATGAACTGTCATGTCTTTCCCTCCTCCCACCACACAGGTACACATACAGTGTCATATCACACCCATTTAAAAAGACATTTACCAACGTCCCTGCTTAAGCACTATATGGTAGACATTTGTGGAATGGGATAGCTGGTTGCTGTGAAACATTGGGCCAACTACTCCACATTTTCTGTGCAACAGTAGGCATGACTGACCAACTGGTAGAGAAAGCTAAAAATAAAACCAGTTTGATTATTTACAGATTCCCAAATCCAAACCCGACAATGATTTACAGTCAGCTGCTGAACAGAATCATAATAGTCCATAGTTCCTGAGGGAAAAAAAACGGTGCTTCTTCAGTGGGAGATCAGCCCAGTAAGCAACAGCTACCACAAGCTCAGCTTCCAGCAGCTTGTGCTGAGGCAGAAACCCCAAGTCTTCTGTTAATGGAGCTGGCTAATTACAGCTCATTTCTATCATCTGAGCTTTTGCAGTCCTTGCCTCTACCCTGTCAAGGAGATTAATTCGCTAATGTAAAGGGCCTGAAATACACTTTTCTATCTTTTCACAGAATCACAGAATGGCAGGGGTTGGAAGGGACCTCTGGAGATCATCTTGTCCAACCCCCTTGCTTGAGCAGGCACACCCAGCACAGGGGGCACAGGAACACATCCAAGCAGGTTTTGAATATTTCCAGAGAAAGAGACCCCACAGCCTCCCTGGGCAGCCTCTTCCACTGCTCTGGCACCCTCACAGGAAAGGAGTTTTCCCTCATATCCAGGTGGAACTTCCTGTGTTCCAGTTTGTGCCCATTGCCCCTTGTCCTCTCATTGGGCACCACTGAAAATAGCCTAGTCCCATCCTCTTGACACCCACCCTTCCGATATTTATAAGCATTGATAAAATCCCCCCTCAGTCTTCTCCAGGCTAAACAAACCCAGGTCTCTCAGCCTTTCCTCAAAAGGGAGATGCTCCAGTCCCCTGATCATCTTTGTGGATCTCTGATGGACTCTCTCCAGTACTTCTCTGTCTTTCTTGAACTAGGGGGCCCAGAACTGGACAGAGTACTCCAATTGTGGTCTCACTAGGGCCAAGCAGAAGGGGAGGACAAACTCCCTTGACCAGCTGGCCACACTCCTTCTCATGCACCCCAGGATACCATGGGCCACCCTGGCCACAATGGCACAGTGCTGGCTCAGGGTCAGCTTGCTGCCCACCAGCACTCCCAGGTCCTTCTCAGTGGAGGAGCTGCTTTCCAGCAGGTCAGCCCCCAACATGTACTGGTGCATGGGGTTGTTCCTCCCCACGTGCAGGACCTTATACTTGCTTTTGGGGAATTTCATGAGGTTGCCCTTGGCCCAGCTCTCCAGCCTGTCCAGGTCTCACTGAATGGCAGCACAGCCTTCTGGTGTATCAGCTGCTCCTCCCAGCCTGGTACCATCAGAAAACTTGCTGAGAGGACACGCTGTCCCTTCATCCAGGTCATTGATTAATATGTTGAACAGGACTGGACCCAGTACAGACCCCTTGGGGAACAGCACTAGTTACAGGCCTCCAACCAGACTCTGCTCCTCTGAGCTTTGCCATTCAGCCAGTTCTCAAACCACCTCACTGTCCTCTCATATAACCCACACTTCCTAAGCTTACCCAAGAGGATGTTATGGGAAACAGTGTCAAAAGCCTTGCTGAAGATGAGGTAAACAACATCCACAGCTCTCCCTTTGTTGACCCAGCCAGTCACGCCATTGTAGAAGGCTATCAGCTCGGTCAAGCATGATCTCCCCTTGGCGAATCCATGTTGACTACTTCTGATAACCTTCTTTTCCTCTACATGCCTGGAGATGACCTCCAGAGTGAACTGTTCCATCACCTTTCTGGGGATGGAGGTGAGGCTGACTGGTCTATAGTTTCCTGGGTCCTCCTTCTTGTCCTTTTTGAAGACTGCAGTGACACTGGCTACCCTCCAGTCCTTGGGCACCTCTCTTGTCCTCCACGACCTTTCAAAGATGATGGACAGTGGCTTAGCAACAGCATCCACCAGCTCCTTCAGCTCTCGTGGGTGCACCCCATCGGGGCCCATGGATTTGTGAGGATCCAGTTTGCCTAAACGATCTCTAACCCAATCCCCCTCAACCAAGGGGAAGTCTTCTGTTCTCCAGATTTTCACTCTCACCTCTGGGGGCTGGGATGCCTGAGGGCCAGCCTTAGCAGTAAAGGCTGAAGTAAAAAGGAATTCGGTAACTCTGCCTTCTCTGCATCCTGCATCACCAGGGCACCCACTTCATTCAGCAGCGGGCCCACCGTATCCCCAGTCTTTCTTTTACTGCTGATGTATTTGAAGAAGCCCTTCTTGCTATCCTTGACATCCCTTGCCAGATTCAGTTTTCCATAATTTCATTTCATTCTGTCATTAACTTCCCTTTTATCAAAGTCAAGAAATACAAGAGTTTTACAAAGAAAAAGCGAGCAGACTGAGCAATTATTTCTTTATGTAATTCTAGCATCACTGAACAAAAAGCCTCCTGAACTCCCATTTATACATTTCAGACCTTTTCTGTGGGGAAGACTCCTCCTGAGATTGCTTCTGCACCTTCCCAACAGGTGATCTAACTAATAGTTACAGAAAGTGTACAGGTGAGTAAAATTCACATACAGACAGACAGCCCTCAATTCTGCTAAGTCTCATCTGGAGCAGTTGAATGGTACTGCTTCTCACAGGGAAGACATCAAAGGATAGATTTCACCTTTTACAGGTGCAAATTTCATACCTCTCATTGAAGCAGCTATTTTGAAAACCTACTCTTACAAGCTGCAAACCTTCTGAAAGTTTATACAGTTTACACAGAGACTAAGAGACATGAAATCCTGTGCATCAATGGAATGAAAAAGCAGCTTGACAGCAGTCACATAGGTCCTAACAGATATAATCAGATAAAAAGTAAGAATATTAGTATTACAGAGGTTTGGTTTCCCTCCTGTATATTAACAGCATACATCATGGGTTTGCTGCGACATTATTTTAAAATGTTTAAGGCCCCATTGCGAAACTGTTTCTCTGCCTAGCAGTTCAGTCCAGGAAGAAAGCCTAAAAAACCTTTGCTTGCTATTTGCAGAAATAAAAAGATTTTCCTGTAAGCTATTTCTAGTACCAATTTGTGCCAGTGGACAAACGCCTGTAAGTCTGTACCGTAACATACCATAACTCTGGATATCTAACTGTGGTGTGGGTTTGCTCTACAAACTGTTCCCCTGACTAGACGACCATCCAGTTTAAACAGTGGTGGCACAGCTCCTGAAGAATGCTAAAATGGATGCCCTCTTTATACGGAGAATTTAATGGGAAGAGGTATTGAAGAATAAACTACATTGGAATAGCTCCACTCTCCCTGCAGACATGATGATCTGAAATAAAAGTCACTTTATTCTGAAAATAATTATTTCCCTCACAAAGCTCAGCGGTAAATCTGGCCTTGAAAGAACTGACTCTCTTTTCAGCTCATAACACAAAGAACTACAGAATATGAACTTCATGCAAATAACTTGCTCAAAGTAAAACTAAAAAGTTGCTTGCCTTAGTAGACATGCCAAAAAAAAAAAAAAATTAAATCTGTTTTTTATCAAAACGTTAACCCAGGCTGCAATATGTCTTTTTACAGCTCATGAGCAGCTCAACCCTTTCAAGACTGATTTTGATATGGCGCGCTTCTGAAGAAGAGCTGTAAGTAGCCCCTTTCTGCTCCTTGCTGGAACACAAGTGTGTAGGGGACCAGGGGACAGGCCCCTGTTTGCTTCTCCTAGGACAGGTAGCTGAAGAACAGCTAAGGTTAAGAGTAGAGCAAGTACTGGAAAAAGCTAAGTAGAAGCAGTTTACTGGCAACAAATTTCTAAAACCCTTGAAAAAAAATTAGTAAATTGTGGCTCCCTAAGCACAGTTCATTCCTTGGGACTCCTGCAAGGTCGCTCAGCAACATACCACAATTACTGTGGGTCAAGTCCTCAGGACATAATCTAGCCTATTGACTTTAATTCAACTACCTCTGGCATAAGGTACTGCCAAGTGTGAGCAAGAAGGAAACAGAAGCAATGCGGACTGAAAAGCTCTCAGATGATGTTGGGAGGAAATTCCACACAGTTTCCAAATGTGTTTTATCTTGTTTTATCCAAAATGTTGTGATGTGGTCAATACAAAGTCTGTATTCTACGATCCTTCTTTAAAAGATATAATTTAGAAACAAATTTTTATTTCAATTTTATAGGAAATCAAGAAGTAAAGTCCACTGATGCAGCAAGACACTTTCTGGTATTCTAACTTCCGCTACAGATACTCTCTCAAAAAAACCAATGCCCAATCTTTGTGAAGAATTCATAATAAAAATACTTTCCAGTCTATCAAGCATAGCTGTTTATGACAAGCTTGACCAGAAAGTCACTCTTCCCTCATGTGGATAACTCGACCCTGCTGAAACCTATTTAGCTAATATATTATTGGGAAACTTCACTGGACTCACAGTCTGAATATATCACAAGCAGCTCTACAACCTTTCAGAAGGATGGCACTGCTCTGAGATGTATATATACACTTTTTAGGGAAGGACAGCTGTAAATAGGAGATGAGGCCTTGGGATGGCATAAAGCTCTACTGAGTATTTGGCTTTCTGTGCTGGTTTCGGCTGGGATGAAGCTGATTTTCTTCACAGTAGCTAGTGTGGGGCTGTGTTTTGGATTTGTGCTGAAAACAGTGGTGGTAACAGAGGGCTGTTTTCATTACTGCTGAGCAGGGCTTACACACAGTCAAGGCCTTTTCTGCTGCTCACCCCACCCCACCAGCGAGTAGACCACAGGGGCACAAGAAGCTGGGAGGGGACACAGCTGGCACAGCTGACCCCAACTGACCAAAGTGTGGTCAGGGATATCCCACACCACATGACATCGTGCTCAGCAGATAAAGCTGGGGGAAGAAGAAGGGAGGGGGGGATGTTCAGAGTGATGCCATTTGTCTGCCCAAGTAACCTTTATGCATGATGGAGCCCTGCTTTCCTGGAGATGGATGAACACCTGCCTGCCCACGGGAAGGAGAGAATGAATTCCTGTTTTGCTTTGCTTGCACATGTGGCTTTCCTTTACCTAGTAAACTGTCTTTATCTCAGCCCATGAGTTTTCTCACTTTTACCCTTCTGATTCTCTCCCCCATTCCACCAGGGGGGAAGTGAGTGAGTAGCTGTGTGGGGCTCAGTTGCTGGCTGGGGTTAAACCATGCCACTTTGATATGTAAAACACATAGAGAGGCTTCCTGACATGGGCTGCAGCATGTACTGCACAGGCAGCAGCAGCAAACAGTCCTTCTGCACGAGCAGTCCTGGCAGAGTCCTGAAAATATTAGCTTTACTATAAAAGAGGGGTTGGAGGAAAAGAAATTTCTTCAGAAAACATTTTCTCTCTCTCAGGAACTGCAGTATGACTTTTAAGCTGAGGCTTATAAGGAATATTAGTCTACCCACTGAAATCCAATTATTATTGGGGGCTGGGGTACGGAGTGTTCCCCCTCAGAGAAATACTTAGAGTGAATTTTAACCCTACTATTTTTATTACAAACTCACTTTCACATACTTACACAAATTTTGCTAAAAAACCTTTCTCTGGGTTGAAATCTGGGTTTGAAAGTCTCTAAACCATTGACATAAACAATGATCATAGGGAAAAACAAACCCAACACCTTACTGAATTAAACAAAGCATGTAGTTGTGGATTTAGGGTTTTTGACGGATAAAGGTTTAAAACTGATGGCCTGAAAGCTTGAATAATCCTTGACCCTGGTATTTGTACACAGGTGTATGTAATAAAAATGCTCAACACAGTCCCCTGGACCTGGCAGTCCACGGCTACTGCACCCCAGCCTGCTTATTGTCAGCACACTGACATATGGCTGCTCCCTACCAAACCTCAGCTGATTACTAAATGACATTCAGTTTCCTTAACAGAGATGTTTTTAGAAGAAACCAGCAGAAGCTGTAGGGAAAACTTTTAGTATAAACTCATAGCAGATGCACAGACACACAACTGTAAATGCACATACGTACAATTGTAAACGCACACCTATTTCAGCCTTAGCCCTTAGGGAAGAACCACAAACATGTAAAATGTGAGCTCTGAAGCACAAATCAAGTGAAGAGAACATTTTGTTTGTGTCATTACTAATACAGACATCTAAATATCTAAACTAGTTTCTCTGAGTGGCTAGCTTGTGGTTTTAAGTACATTCCTTTCAAGATGTATCCAGGGTCTTTCTGTGAAGGCTAATGATAATTTTATCTCTTCTGAGCCCTGCAGTAATAAATGTTGACAGCCCCAGATGCCAGGTCCTTGGTGAGAGCATCTGTTTGTTTATTCAGGATTAAGTTAAACTACTTAGCCGCCATTACAGTAAATCCACCTCTCCTACAGACCTTCCTAAGAGTACTGAAGAAAATAATGAAAAACCACATACTGTTGTGAGATCAATCACATTCAGAAGGCTGAGAAATCTTTGACATTTATGCTTGGCGTGGAGGGGTGAGGAATAGACTGCACCAAATACCAAGGGCTGCTTGAGCAACACAGAATCCCCCAAAAAGAAAACCAAAAGGCAGTATGAGCTGCTCTTTGTCTTCATTTCATCATATCACACCTTGATACTGCATCAGACTTTCAAATGAGGGACTGTAAAGCTTGATCCTGCAGCCTTTGCCCAAGAAGGAATGGGTTTAGAGATCTAAATAATTATGCTCAGGTATACAAAAAAAGGACTGGATGCCTTTTTTTTTTCCCTGAGGCAGTTCAGAGTAGACCTTTACCATCTTTCAATATTTGAAATGTAAAGACTTTTAGATTTAATATCCTCTTTGTTAAGGGCATGAACGAATGTTGTGCTCTTATTGAGAGGAGTGCAATCTGATACTCCAAATTACCCAACCTGCAACACAGATGCCATTGCTTCACACTGGCAAAATATTCTCATATATCATACAAAGATCTAAAGCTGTCAGTGCACCAACATGTACTAAGACTACAGGATACATATTAAGCAGTCAAACAGCAAAGGACATATTTGAAGAGGGGATATTCAAGGCATGCTGCACTGCAATCTATTTAATTAAAAGAAAAGTCTGAAATGGCAGAGCTACCTTCCATTTTGCCATTTAAGGCATCTGTAAGATTGGCCTTTAATTACTAAAAGATGGTGCAAAAGCATGAAACAGCTCTGCTCATCAGTTGGTCAGACATTTCTGCAGCACAAGCGGAAGCAGTCTCTGGCTAAACGTCAGAGTATCAGGGGCGTAGGCAAGAGTATCTGCATGATACTGGGTTGGAGTGATTTTAATTGTACAAATAGGATTTCAGAGGCTTTTATTCTCATCAATAGGCAATGGATGCTTGATAGATACAGCAGCATGGGCTGCAGGATTACAAGAATTTGAGTTTGATAAGACTGCAGCCTAGGACCTGGTTGAGGTACCCAGAGACCCCCAACCACACGGGTACCTCTCTGGATTACTGTCCTTGCTCTTCCCTGCCTTGTGCCACCCGTGTTTCTCCACCCTGATCTGGAGCTGATGTGGGAGGGGTGGCTGGCTGGCTGGCTCACAGCAGCTTGTCACAATGCCAAACACCCAGCTAGAGGTGGGCGGCAAGACTGCCGGAGGCTGCATCTCTGTGGTTGGGAACCCATCCTTAGCTCTCCGCATCAAAGGAGAGAAGCCGCTACACTGATGCCGCTTGGCAAACAGCTTCTAAAAACCTCCCAGGCTGTGCAGAGACTAAGCAAACTTTGTGCATCCTGAGGCAGAAGCCACAACAGTCCAGTGTGATCAGTCCCCAGAGGAAGGGCTCTGCAGTGGGAAAAGCTATAGGAAGCAGGCTGAGGACAGGCTGCCAGGAGACGCTCCGAGGTCAGGGCAGCGAACGAGCAGCTTCCTCTCCACAAGATGCTATGCAGCACTTCCCCCGCAAGTTCACAGAGCAAAAAATGATCACAGGCAGGAAAAACATATGACATTTAGTAACATAAATTGACAAGTTCTAACAGGAATGGAACTATTTTTTCCACTTTATTTCTTTACATAAACAGTATTTGATATTTAACGTGCAAAAGACTGACAGCGCACAAAGCATAAAATAGATAGCGATCTCTGTAAACCAGGATGGCTGTTATCAGATTGGCAATATGAGAGGCTATTGTTTGAGCTAAAATTACCTCTCATGGTCTCTCGATATGCTCCACCAAAAGACACTGTGTCCCACTGCAAAGACACAGTGCCTACACAGACATGCACTACTACCAGGAGGCAAAGATGCAGGAGAAGTGGAGACTGGACCACTCACCAGGTTTACAGAGCCAGGTTGGCTCATTCTCAAGAGGTAGATTTGCACTCCAAACGTGCAGCAAACGTACAGAAGAAAGAGAGAGAAATACCGAATACTTCTGGGTTTGATTATGTTCATGGAGCACAGGCTGCTGACACCCTCTGATGTTCAAAAAAGACATCATTTTGTTTATCAATGCCAAGTAGAGCCTTGAAAGCTTGACGTACCTGCAGCCCTTATTCCACCAGGTAAATCAGCACCAGCGAGGATGGTGCCCACTATCCCTCTGATTTTCACAGTACTACTCATTTTTCTACCCAATTAGAAACCTGAAGGACAAGGAAGCTGGTTAGTGCTTTCTGCATACAGAGGCCAATCTGCCTACAGTAATCTTTTTCTTTTTCTGCAGTATCATTCATGACTTTTCCTGTAGGCTCCAGAAAACTGTTTCTTCAGTACTTGTCACACACACAAATGTTTTCGAATAGCATGTATCTTCCTCGATGCTTTCATTGTCAAATTATCTTGATACACGCCCATCAACAGCAGTATAGAGTGCCCAAGGTAGGTTGTAATAAACAAGGTCTACAATTTCAGGAGAAAACTGAAAGTTTAAACAACTTTCTTTTGGTGAGTTTGCCTTTGAAGGAAGAACACTGGAAATTATTTAGGACCTTCTGTTTTTAAATTACACTTTAAAAAGCATATAATATCTTTGAAAGAAATCTAGCCTGACTTGAAAACAACTTGCAAAAAACTTATGCCTCCTCAAGGACAGCCTGAAAAGGAAATGTTGCTTATCCCATGCATTGATAGCTGGGACCTGGAAGCAACAGAAAATACACCAAGGAAAACTATTTCAAATGTGGTTTGCAATGCAGTACTGGCAAACTGCATGATACCACCCATGTCTAGGCTGAGAGCCAGCAGTGGGCAGTGGACAGGGCACAGCTAGGATCACTGACAGGAAGGGAAAGCAAAGATGGGATGAAAAAAACAGGATGAGCTGAAGAAACCTGGAAATCTGAGCTTGCTGCTGAAGGGATGCTGCCACTGTGGGGAGGTGAAGATGGGGGTGAGGGACTGCTGCCTGTGGGAATGGCAGCTATGGCTCACACACCCTAATAATTATCATCATTAATAACAGAAGGATTCCAGACATAGATAAAATTTACTACATAAATCTTATGTGCAACGAAGTGTGTGTACCTTATGTAGGGATCTTATGCATGCATTATGCCCTACAGGGAGGTATAAGGCAAACAGCAATATACAGAGGGTCTTTTCTCATGGCAATTTAATGGGCAAGAGTATTATTTGTGGCCAAAATGGTCATTATTCCTATTCCCATAGACCGAACAATGGGAAAGACAGAAAGGTTTGCAATGAGGTATACACTCAGAGCACCTCTTGTTCACTACTTGTTTTGAGCTATATCACACCACAATATTTAAATATACAGTATTGTGGCACGTTATGTTTTTTGTTACACAGAATCTATGGACTTTGGTAACAGAAAACTGGACAAGGAATATTAGTAAGTAGTTTATTGAAGATACGAGTGACTTGCCATGTTTAATGACCATAATCATTTTTTTTCTAAAATAACAGCTTTGATTAGCAGCAGACAGTAGTGCTCACGGAAGTCACTGATTTCTTCTAATTGGCTTTATTTGAGATCTGCAAAGCATTAATTTTTCCACACATGAAATGCAAGTGTTTTACTCACCAAAGTTTAATTCTGCTAGCAATGATCTCTCTATTTACTGCAGCACATCTTCAATAATTAAGTCTCTTAAACTTCTCAATTGTTCTGCTAAGGATAGAAAGCCAGTGAATGAGTTTTCATTTAAAGGGTGTGGGGGAGGCGAGTAGTGGAGGAGAAAGACAACTTTTTCCTGAAGGTTAGGGAGGAGGATTAAACAGAAATGGCTCAGGAGAAAGTCAGACATTGACTCAGAGTAATTGAAGGGAGCCAGAGCAGGACTCCTGGCACTGAAAGCACTGCGTGACTACAGAAAACAACCTCAATCCCTCCTACTCCCACCATGCATTAATGAAGGAAAATGATAACAGGTCATTCGTCAGCACTTGAGGGATCTAGCGGTGAGAAATGCTTGGAACACGTCAGCGGTGAGGCTGCAGAGGGCACAAAAAGGAGCAGCCAGCTCCACTCTCCACTGTCCCACTGCAAGCTGTGGACAAGCCTTGGCAGGGGCACCACACAGAAGAGCGGGGTGGTCCCTAAGCTTTGTGCTGCGTTTTGCGTATGAAACCCTTCTTGGTCTACTGGCTGCAACAGACATTAGCAGTCTGGTTTGAAGACGACTCATGGTCTCACGGTGCCAAGGAGCAGCATTGCCTGGTCCCGTCCCGTCCCCCCAGCCATGGGGCAGCAGGGCAAGGTCCAGCAGCCAGGGCCTGTCTGACCACCCCAGCCAAGAGCAGGGCAGCTGCAGGGCACCAGGGCAGCCCCAGCCGAGGCCAGGCCCGGCTCCGGGGGCCCATGGCCAGGCCAGGCTGTGGGGAGCAGTAGACCAGCCCTGCTGGGGCATCACTGGAGCAGGGGCTGACGGCCCGGTGGGCTGATGTGGGGCCCTGGGCCATGGGCATGGACAGCCAGGCCTGACAGTGCCCTCGGGGCCCCAGCACGCAGGCAGAAAGCAAGCGCCCCTCCCCTGCTGGGGCTTTGAGGGTGAGAAGGGTGCAGCGGCTGGGCCCAGGCAGGGAGGGAAGAGCCGCGAGATGCTTCCCAGCACCGAGAATACGGACGCGGCTCGAGATGCCACTTGGGGTCACACAGACTGGACACAGCTGCCCCTACAGCCCATGGCAATCTGAGCCCAATATTCCTCCAATTTGCACTGGAAGAAAATGGCGACAAGGGTTTTGTTTTTTGGATTTTGTTGGGGTTTTGTCGATTCTTTTCTTTTTTTAATTCAAAAGTAATTACTATTTATTTCTGAGCCAATGGACAACCTGCTCCCCAGACCCTGATCCAGCAACACCTATCCCTAATGTCAGAGGCCTCTGCATTTTACGGAGCTACTAACATGGCCTCATTTATGCACATGCAGCACACTAGCATTTAAGAAGTCTGTGATATCAATATTACACTACATAATTATTTAAATATGTAGTAAAATAGGTCTTGCATATGTAAGGAAACACTGTAGATGAAATACGCCTCTTTCCTACCAAAGGTAACAATTTTTAATGACTAATTTAAGATAATGCATTTAAAAAATGCGGTTTGGTGCATAAACAGAATGTACTCACGGGCAGCTCGATTTTTAACCATTCCACATCTCTTCTCAGTTAACAGCAAGTCAAAGGATAAACTTTCTTGACTGTTAATGATGAGAAAAACTACCACACGCTGTCCTGCCTCAAGACGTCCACTCCTCCAGCTGGCCACAAACCAAGAGGAAATTCCAGATCGAGAGGCAATTATTTATATATCTGTGTCCTTCCAGCCCCCTGCCCCCCCACCCCCCCACCCCCAATTACAAAAAAACCACACAACCTTAAATTTGCTTCTGACTAAGTGGGAATTAATTCTGCCTGGAACACTTTAAACACTGTTCTATCTTTACACTAAGGTCAACACCAGTTTTTGTTTCAGCCAGACTTGTGAGATTTTTGTCCGTATTACCGGTAAATTTAATTTTATTGTCCTTGAGAGAAAACAGTTCTCCAGTTTTGGGTGTGTGGTTTTTTTAAGCACACCATGACACTTAAACTAGCAGTCACATTCCTGCCTACTACAACCTGCTATTGTAAGTTTAATTAAAATTCTTTCATGTTTAAAAAGACATTTTTGTTACTAGCCATTGAAAAAACCAAATTCACAAGTACAAGAAAATGCCATTTTTACTTTAGGCTCTGGCTCAGTTCTCCAACAGAAAAGGATCTCACCAACAAGCATTCATGATCAGATTTTTCCCCTCAAGTCCTTTCGTGGACAAACAACAAAACTCACATAATCTACTGACTAGATCTTATACTTTTGGACTGAAATAAATACTCCTTCTTGTGTAATGGATTAAGAGAGACTGAAAAAAAATTCCTCCTCTTAATTCATTTCCCTTGTTGGTAGAGAACAATTCTTCGTTTCATGCAGAAAATGTTTCTCCAAGTGATCCAACTTCAGATCAGAACAAAGTATCATCTTTTCATACAGCTTTTGAGAAAGGCTTCAGGATGTGCGGTAACATTTGAAACAAATGATACTTATCCAACAGTGGTTATGTTCCAACATATGTTTTTTAAAAATCTAATTGGGGCTTTAATTCGAAAATACCTCTTTTCGACTGGTGGTTTTGCAAAAGAGAAACATCTCTTAAGTCTGTAAACACGAGGCATTCAAATGCAGCTAAGTGATCCATGCATAACATCGGGACACCGTAAGTCACTGCCGTAATACTTAACTGTTGCAGTTCAATCCCTGAGGAGCTATAACGCATAACGTGCAGACAAGAAGAGAGGCCTCGTACAAAGTGTGCAGTGTATCTTACTTGCATTGAGCAGAGCTCCCAGAAGAATCCTCCAGCAAAGAGATGAAGCCACAGCTCAGTCAGGCAGCCATTAAGTGAATCTAAATAATCAAGAGCTGTGATCTGAGCAGGAGAGAACAGGGGAGCAGTGCCAGGCTACTCTGAATTAGCATTTTTTCAAAGGATGGGCTACAGAGGATGAAAGTTGCCCCCTGTGCTCAGCCCAGCAAAGCAGTGTGAACACTTACAGGGCAAACAGACGTGGACGAATAGTTTCCTGAGGTTGTACGATCAAGGTGGACATGACAAGGCCCATCAACAAGAGAACTTGCCCAGAGGACAACCAGGGTCAGACCTGGCAGCAGCTGTAGGGAGCTGGGAGATGATGGACGTGAGGCAGGAGCTAACACAGACACAAACTTTAAAATACCACCCTGGATCTGAAAAGGAAGCTCTTAAGAGACGCCAGGGACAGAGCACGCTTCATAGCTACCCAATGACACCAGTCACCTAAAATATATTATTTCTATGAAAAAAGGTGGGTGGTTTTTTTATTATCTGAGGCAAATGCATGTGTAGAGTCATGAATATGGGACAATCCACAGACTGAGACAATTGTTATTTTCCCGTGTTTCGATATGCTTTCACCACAAGGCAGGGCCCATGAGCAGATTCCTTCACTTCTTTTACACATCAGAGCTTTGTTCTAATGCATGCAGAAACGTCACTGCAAATTTCATCCTCCTCCCTGAAACCATCCAACCTAGTAGGCATGATGTGTGCCTCATTTACTACGTCTGCAGCTGGCAAACCTATTCAATCAACTCTCCTTGCTAGAAAAATTATCGTGGTAACCCAAACAGCTTTGTCTTGGAGCACCATTGCCATTCTCTTTTCTTCAGTGGGCAACAACTCTGTCGTGCTCCAATTTGCCTCAACCATGCTTCAGAATTCAGCTGTCAGTTTACATAGGCTAACAACACATGCAAAGGTCTTTCTAGTTTTTCAAGAAGGGACCTACTGTCTTAGAATGAGTCAAAACCTAAAGCTAGTCAAAGAAGTAGAAAGAATTTAAGGGAAATGGAACAAATTGGCAATATATGTATCATCTGAAGGTTCACTTTCAATGAACTGAGTCACGAGAGATTTAAATATAGACAGAATAAGGGCTCTGCAGAGAGACTGCATTATGCATATGAGTTTTGAGTTGAATGCAAGAAAAGCTAATAAATGGATAGGAATAAGCAAAACAGTGAGAATTAGACAAAGAAAGCCTGCAAGAAGGTTTTGGGGAAAAAAGGATGGTAAATGGGTAACAGAACCTGCTTACCCTATTTCTATTTTTTTTGTCCAATCTCTGAAAATTAAATGTTCTGTAAGACAAGGCAGCAGATAGACAGACAAAGGCAGCAGATGCAGAAAGGAGTTACTGGCGACTTCCTCTTTCTCATCTACACTGCTAACATTTGGTTCTCCTAAAAACAAACAAAAAAAACTTCACGCTAACACAAACATTTAGGACAAGAGATGTCTTTTTCCTTGTCAGGAATGAGTTGTAATGTCCTTAGAAACCTGGCCTTTAAACATTCCCTGATTGAGAGCAATTTGCTCAGTTTTGTTACCCTGTCCTCTGGTAAAATATGCCACATGCAAACAAGAACATAATGCTGAGTCATCAAAGTGTATAGGGTTGTTGTGTGCAATCCTTTCCTTTCCACGATAACCTATGCCTTTTGATTTTATCTCTATATTCTGTTTATTTCTATATCACTTCCTGATACACTATAGGCTACCTCTTCCTCTTTTTGTGACTAGGTATAACAACAGCAACTGCTGGAAGCCTATAATCTAATAATCTTGTTAGATCCTGCAAGGCCTGTGGTGCTCATATAAACAGATCACACACATTTTGGCCTCTCAGATCGCTGTTTCTTATCAGATCTCTATTTCTTATCTAGCACACAAAACATATTGTTGTACTTTCTCTAAACGTGCTGGGTGTTTAAGTGAGGTGTCAGAAAAGCCTTTTCTTTGTCACTGTCATCACTCGGGTTGCTTTCAGCCAGAATTATCTCCCAGTTTAGTAAGAGCTGTAGGGGTAGAGTACCTCACCAGATCGGGGCTAGGATGCAGCCCTGTATCTCAGCAGCTCTTGCAGGTGTCGGTGGCCACTGACGACACTAGGATGAAATCACTAGTTTCCAGCATTGGAGATGACAAGGCACGTTCATTTCTACTGGTGGTCACTTGCTCCTGTGTCTTTAGCTTAGGTTCTTGCTCTGAGCCTCAAGAGTCTGAATATATCTGGATCATCATCAAACTATTTTAGATTACTGACTGTTTTGAAAAGCACATCTGAATTTGGTCACTGGACATCTATCAGAGGACAGAAGAGTTATAAGGTACAGGAAAACTGCACCCAGCACACGGTGGTGGTGCCCCTGCATGCACAGACAGAAAACAGAGAAGCACTCTGTGCAAAGAGTTGTCATTCGTAAAGAACTTCTTATAATCATCCCAGGGAGCTTTGACCCTGAAACGCTGACAACACAGGCCACATGAATACAATACTCCAGTTCAAAACCTCATGGTCGTTACCAGAACCACCTGCTCTCCCATTGCTCTGCTAACTCCATCTTGCTTTGCCATGCTGATATTCTTTGAATTACTGAACTAGATGAAGCTGACCAACAATGTAAGGTAGTTGAAAGAAATTAAGTCTATCATCTCTAAACTCTATGAAAGTGCCAAGTCCTGGATTTTTTTGAAAGCAAATCCAAAAATAGTTTGAAAAAATCTGAACACGTTCTGTCAGCTTTTAAAGCTCTAACTAGCAATTTAGATTCTCTCCAGGAGGAAGAACTAAGGAACAGCAAGGGGTTTTTTTCAGAAAACAATACGATGTGCTATTGTTTTCTCCCTTCCATGTACCTAATCTGCACTCGAATGCAAAAGAATGAGCTTCAAACACTTAAAATATATCTATTCAACCTTCACATTTATGTTGATTCTATTCTTAAGTTTCAGAAATACTTGGAAAATACTTGTGAAACATCCCAATACAAATGCTGAACTGAACAGATCCTTGTTGCAGATAACAATAAAAACTATGCTTTCTGACTGTACTTCGCATGAAATACAGGCTATTCTTATCGATTGTACTATATATACGCTAACCTATATTTCAATACAGCCTTTGTGTCCAGCCTGCCTGTTTGTAATAGGCTAGAAGAGGAGCACACAGTTGAAAGCATGATCCAGTATGGCAAATCCTATCAACAGTCAATCCATTTCAACGCCCTGTCTCTGATGTGACCCTGCAGAGGAGAGCAAAGTCTTTTGTCACCTCCCAGCTAGTTATGATCTATCAAGCTTGGGGTCTGAGAGAACACAGATTTCTTCTCGGCCTCCTTAACACAACTACTTTATGCCCTGGTTTATTTTTATAACATTTTGATTTTTATTACAATTACCTTAGCATACATAGCTCTTGATATGGTACAAAATTACTGAGATCTTAAAAAATGAGCAGAAATATTTGATTCCTTATCTTCCTGTAGCAGCAAGTGTTACAACAGAAAAAATACAATTAATTTTGTCAGCTGAGCTTTTGATTATCTAAAGGATTTTTTTAAATCCTAGAAAGGAGGGTAAAGATTTGAATAATGACATTAAATGTAAGTAGTGGCTATTGACAGCTTCAAAACTTCTTGCTTACATTGCACTTCTCTGCTAACTGCCTCTCCAGCTTCAGAGCAGCAGAAACCAGTATGAAAGAAATGGAAAGGTGTACGATATGTAAGATGTATTTGATAAAGAAATGCCATTCACTTTTAGATTTTTTTTTCCAGCTCTGAGAGTAGCTGTGGTCTTCAAATATGAATTCTGGGCCAAACTACAATTTAGGTGAATGCATCAACAAAAATCCAGTGCAATGGATTTGATGCATATCAAATATTGGAAATACACGAGGCTCCTTTGTGAAGCAAAGTAACAATGGTATGCTCAGACACATAATCAGCAACGAAATGTCAAGCTAAGACCGTTAAACTTTCATACTTGTCATCCTGGTTTCTTCTCATTTTTGTGTTAAGTGCTAATGTTTACAGCCTATATTCATTGCTAACATGACATCAAGCTTTGTGGCAAATGCACTGCTACTATCAGTACATACTTAGCACTTGGTTCTCAGCACGTCTTTAAATATCATTTTCTGCCCGTGCACCTGCAAGCCAGTGCACACATCTATCATTATATGGAACTGGTAATGTATTTGCACATAACCGTATTTATCCTCTTGTAGTAATATTTATCTGACAAAAAATGTGAAAAATGTTTTTGTAAGTTTTATATGTAATCAAGCAGCGCAGGAAATACTAATATGTTCAGCATATTCAATTTCCTTTAAAAAGTAAAGTTGATACACTGGTGATTTGATCAATGAACTCTCAAAGAAGCATTTAAATATAAGCTTCAGTTAACTGAGTTTTTTCAAGTAAATGATGGGAGAAATTGTTATTAACACAATATGGAATTTTTTAATACCTGTTGGTAAGGACAGTGATTTGAAAGTGGCACAAGGCAAAAGCAAAAAGCCCAGCCTTCACCCCTTCAGGCTAAGCTGTCTTCTACATTGAAAAAGCCATTTTTGTGGAGCAGAAGTACATCTGAGATAGGTGTGCACGAACAAACAGTTTTCACATGGGACATTCTGATTTAACACTTTGTCAGATCTTCCCCTACCTTCCCTTTCCTCCACAGTAATCTTCCTTTCCTGCCTGGCGTCCTCATTCCTTTTGCTATATCCAACATCTTCGCAAACTACAGTGTGGCTGTTCCTGAAAATAACCGTCAGAAACAAGTTTCATGGCAAGGCACAGGTTTCTCTGGGCTTAAAGCCATGAACAGGATCAAACTGAAAGCACAGTATACTGTATTTTTAAGACAGGAGAAAGAAGGAACCAAACCAGTAAGAAATCAATTAATAAGCATTTGCTACTCTTCTCCTTACTCTGTTCCACAGCTGAGTTTGTCGTCCACACAGGCAATGAGGATCTCAGCCTCTTCCCTCACCACACAGCCTCCTGCCCCCTTCATCTCCCCTGGTTCCTGCAGGCTTACTGACTACAGCAGAATGGAGGACCACAGCACATGGACACAGAAGTGCTGCTTTACCCAAAACACAGCACCACGACAACTGCTTGACCCGGTAACACCTCATGCATAGCCCCACTCCTATCCATGCTGTTGAGTCCCTGTGCCTCCCTTCCTTTCCTCTGGAAAAGCAGCCAGACAATTCCAGGGCAGGCAGCTGCAGGTGCTTTTCTGAGTCAGGGTGGTGCCACCCAAATCTCTTCTAGCTTAACACCACACCTCTCTCCTTTCAGCTCTTGCTGCTTTCCCAGGCAGGTCAATAACAACCTCCAGGCTCTGCAAACAGAGAGTTAGATGCTCTCCTGGAGAAGGAAACAAGGAGGAGATACCTTCCAAGCAGAGCTACCTTCCAGCAATAGTTCACTCAACAAGCTGGGCTATGCAATGGCAGAACAAACTCTCAGCACCGAGAGGACAGGTGGTCAAACCCACATCTCCCAAGCTCCTGGAGCCCACTCTCACTAATTCTTAAATTTCAACATTGCAGATTAGCCTCACCAACTTCACGTCATGGCAGAAATTCTCAGGCTGGCAAAGCAATTCAGGGAACTGATCCAGCTAAATAAGAGCCTGACAAAAAAAAAAAACAAACCCAAAAAACCAACCAACCAAAACAAACCCAAAAAACCAACCAAACACAAAACAAGGGAAAAAAAAAGGTGGGGCATTATTACTGGGCTGGATTAAATCCTGATCTTCTTCGCTGCCAAAACAGCTTTGCTGGCACAACAGAGTAGGTAGCAACTCTAGGAATTGGCACATCAAAAACATAGCTCCTAATATACTGTCACTACCAAACGCCAAATGAGAAGCTTTTCCATAAGACAAGCTCACAAATTACAGATCTTTACTGTAGACAGATCTGTACAGCAGATTATATTTTTTTAATTAATATTTTATAGTATCTGTGTTTGTACATTAGGTACACATAAAGGTCAATTAGGATAAATATCCCAAATGTGACTGCAGAAATAAGCAGTAAAATAAAAGAATTATTAAAACTCCAAACACTTGAAACTATACATGCTTGGAATTTTACTATTGCATTTCAGTGATACAGCAGGGCAACGCAGAATCAACTGTAGGTCAAAAAACATGACCTAATTTTCTGCATTCCAGCTGACTACTGCATGATCTCTAAGTTTCTGTTATAAATTATCAAGCCGTTCTTCGAGCTGAATGGATACACAAGCCGACTTAAGGCTTATAAGCAGGGGTTTTGGTTTGGATTCTGAAAATTGAAGAGGTAATCAGCTTTAAAGAAGAGAAAGTGAAATCTAGTTTTGCCTTGCTTCTCTAGTTTGTTGTAACCAAGATCTATGGGTTTTGTTCCTTGAGAAATGAATTCGGCAAAGTAAAACAAAATTTACCAAACCAGATGGAAACACAGTGCCTACCTGTCATGGAAGTTTCTCTACAAGCTTATCTGTAATTAGATAAGTGCATACACGCTTTATACAGAAGGAGACAGGAAAACGAAATGTGTCATTCTAGTCCTGTGTCGTGATTTTGTTTATAAGCATTCATATAACTCAAAGGCAATGCAAAGCCCGAGAAAGTCTTTCGGAGATTTAAAACTGAACAGATTTTGCTGGTAACACAGCTTATGAAACAAAGTAACACAGCTGACAGGCATTTCAACAAACCTCACATCCTGTATTTTACGATGAGCACAATTGCAGAGGCCATGTGATGATTCTTAGTGCTAATCCTCCCTTCATAGGAGTGTGTGGAACATATTTAATTTGGTTTTCCATGTAGAGGAAATGTTCTTCCTTGAACAAGTATCACAGCTATTGATTATCTAAACACGGAGCTTCTCAAGACGTTGTTTAAACACCAAAAAAAAAAAAAAAGAAGGTAAAGCAAACTCCTGTTGAAAAATTAAAATCTCTGCTTTACTTCAGTATGTACATTCTTTAGGTTCAGTCACTGAAACCAGAGACAGTCTTCTGGCACTACACTCTATTAGCACAAACTTTTTTTATAAAAACATCACTAGGCATGGTGTCTTTGAGAGCTGACTGTAGGAGCTCAGCTCAGAGCTTTTTTCCACAATCACATTACCATTCATTACCAAAATTCAGGGTCTCATTTCTTCCCTTATTTCCAGTTTCCCAAAGATAAATAAATCCTAACTTCATTTATGTTGGGGCTAAGGAGAAACAAAGTCCAACTTGTTTCTAAAGGGCTTTGAGATCATTTGTCGTGAAGGTGCATATTCTCCATACACAAGCCTCTGTGCCACGTCCAAGAACCCTCTCCCAACATGAAGAATAAGCTATATGTTTTGCAGGCTTCCAGGAATATGAATAGTGTCCATACTTGAGCTTCCCTTGTTAAAGGCAAGCAGTTTTCAGAGCTGTAAAGCTCGGTCCATAATCTCCACGCATCCTCCCAGCTGTGATAATCCACAGCCCATGTTTCACAACCTAAATACATCTGGTTCCCCTCCAGCCACAGCAACCTCAGCTCTTGCTCATGATCTCTCACTACCCAGTGGGTGAGAGGCAGCACTGAGTAGTAGCTCAACTGGTTTCCCACCAGACCATACACAACACAACTGCTGAGCTTATTTTACAGCTTTTCTCTTAGATGGGGTAGTCATTTGTGTGTCTCTTTACCAAACCAAGGCTATTAATGAAACTTGTCAGAGCTTAACAGCATTGAGACCTCACTCCACGAAACTGGGAGAGTTGATCACTGGCTTCAAAAAGCTCTGTGGAAGACAGATGGATAGATACAGCCATCCTATAAACTTCAGTTCCTCAGGAAACCAGGCTAAAAATAGCTGATCTCAGAAACTCATGGAACAAATTGAACTCAAATTAACATAAATACCAACTGGAATGTTAAAACATGTTGGCTCTTAAATATTATCTTCAAAAAACCCGGTGTCTCAAAGGGTCAAAATTAAAACAATATTTATATTTAGGAACAGAAGAGCATTAATTGACTTACAAGGTCCACAACCAGAACAGCTGACAATCTAGGGTGACATCAGTGCAGATTAATGTAGGACACAGTAAATGACATGACTGAGCAGGGATGTTTAGCATGTCTCCTGCTCATTCTACAGATCATTAGCTTGTCAGAGTGGGTACAAAAAACATCCGGACTTCAATTCCCTTTAAACAAAAGTGGGTACTTCCTTTGGTTTTACCACTTGCTTCCTAGATTTCCAACAGGTTTCAAAATTTCTTTCAGTCCAAAACATTAGAACCTATTAGCTTCAACCGTAAAAAATTTTGGCCCAGATCCTTCAAAGAATCATGCACGAGGCTGAATTTATATTACAAAATGTTTCACAGGCAAAGATAATGTCTGAGTTAATATTTGCCAAACTTGGGACTTGTTTTCTTATTGACGCTAGATGACTCCAAACAGTGCTTGAGATTCACAGTGTGGTTGATACCAAAAATACCTTATGTAAACTGATGTTTCTTCATGACGATGTCTCATGGCAAAATTAGTACCTACTGCTTCCCAAACATCTTCATTTCATCTCCTCTACTAGGGATTTTCAGACAAAGTACTTCCAGAATCTACATGCCAAAACTTTCTCTCCTTCTATTCTCTTATCTGAAGAATAAAACAGAGGAAGCCTATGCAAAGTCCTTACAATCCCTTCCTCCAGGCACCTCAGGAATTCTCATGTTATTTCCCATCAAAACAAAATAATAAGCATACTGTTCTAAGTCCAGTGAAACACTAATAATCCTAACTTTCTACTAAGATCAATAGGAAATTAGGACTTTAAGTACTTCTTAGTCATTTACATTGAGCCCTCAGACAGACCAACACAAATTCAACATGTCAGCAGGCATCCTGATCTTGAGTGGTTGAACATTTGTCAGAGCTGGGGTGTTCTGGATTAAAACGAACAGCTCAAGCTTTGTTCTGACTCAACAAATGCAGTGTTTCCCAAAATTTTTCTCTGAAAAACTTCCAGTCTACTCAAATATCCCGATAACCAAGAGTAAGAAATGCACACAAGCAAAAGCCTAATATTACTGCCTAAGACTTCATAGATTCAGGAACAATAATATTATGGGGACTGAGAAGAATTCTGTTTCCTATTAAAAGTACGCTCCCCTGAGAATAAATATACCTTTTCTCATCTTTTTCAGGCTCAAGTCAACTGAATGTCAACTTACTATCTAGAATTAATTTTCACAGGTGAGATGGTGAAAGCAGGATCAACCCAACTTCACTGAGGGAAGGGGTGAAAAAAGAGGCAAAGAAGAAATCCTGTAATTCTGCTATATTCCCTCACTAAAGTTAAGTCACAATGAAAATTGAGGAGAGCTTGGTTTGCAATATCTTCAGCAAAGGAAGCACTGTAGTGCCTTTGTACCTGTTGAAAAAGAACTCCAGTAATAACTCAAGTGATTGTGTCCTGGAGAACTGTAACACTGAATTCTTCCAAAGAGAACAGTTTACAGAGGAAAAGAAAAAAACCCACACTGTCCATGAGAAAGGAAAAAAGTGACTTGGAACAGTATTAAGCACAACTTAAACAACAGAAAGCAGCAAAGAAACCCTATAACATTGAGGATGACACTGGAGTAAACTGTCTAAATACATTAAACACGTGGGAAAATCTTTATTGAACTATACACCACAGAAACATGTGTTTTGATTTAGTTTGTGTTGCAGCACACAAACATGAAAGAGCATTGCCTATATTTTCCCCAGGGATTTTCTGAGGGGAAAGGAGTGCCGTTTGTAACATTTCTGCTACAATCAGAGAATTGCAATCAGAATAATACAGATTAGGTTGGATGGAAGCTCTGAAGATCATCTGGTTCAGCCTCGCGCCCACCCCATCAAAGCAAGGCCAACTTCAAAGGTAGATCCAGTTTCAAAGTTTGGTTGGGTTCCTAAGGGCCCTGGTCAATTAAAGCTTTGAGTATCTCCTCCAAGGATGGAGATACCACAGCCCCTCTGGGTAACCTGTTCTAGTGTTTGACCACCTTCACAGTGAAAAAGCTTTTTCTTTGCCACAGTGATGTATTGCTGGCTTACATTCAACTTCTTGTCCACCAGGATCCCCAGGGTCTTTTCTGCAAAACTGCTTTCCAGTCAGTCCATCCCCAGTTTGTACTGGTGAACGGGATTATTCCTCCCAGGGGCAGGACAGTGCCTTTGCTGAACTTCACGGGGTTCCTGTTGACCCATTTCTTCAGCCTGTCAAGGTCCACCTAAATGGCAGCATAAGCAAATGGTGTATTAACCACTACTCCCAGTTTTGAATCAGCTGCAGACTTGTTAAGGGTGCATTCCACCCCATCACCCAGGTCATTAAAAAAGATGTTCAACAGTATTGGTCCCGGTGTCAAGTAGCGAACTTTGTGCTGCCGATCTCTGAGCGCTTTTGAGCACCAGCAGTTCAGGCAGGTTTCTGTCCTTTCAGTCCAGCCTACCACCTACTTGACTAACTTGCACTTCATCAGTTTGTCTATCAGAATGTTATGCGAGACAGTAGCAAAAGTCTTGCTAAAGTTCAGAGTAACATCCGCTACTCTCACCTCATTGACCATACCAGTCATCTCACCATAGAAGACTATCAGGTTGGTCAAGCCTAATTTCTCCTTTATAAATCCATGCTGACTACTCCAAATCACCTTCTTGTCCTTCACATGTTCAGAATAGTTTACAGAATTATTTGTTCCGTCACCTTCCCAGGGATCAAGATGAAACTGAGCAGCCTGTAGTACCCCAGATCTTCCTTCTTACCCTTCTCAAAGATAGGAGAGACATCTGCTTTCTTCCAGTCCTCGAGATCCTTTCCTGACAACCACAACCTTTCAGGAGCGGCCTTGCAAAAATAACAGCCAGATCCTTCAGCACCCATGAGTGCATCCCATTCAGTCCCATGGGCTTGTGTATGTCCAGCTTGTTTAAATGTTCTCTAACTTGATCCTCCTCCAGTGAGAATAAATCTTCCTTGCCCCAGATTTTTCTACCGGTTTTAGGGGCCTCACGGACTTCCCAAAGGCAAGTCTTACACCAGTGAGGACTGAAGCAAAAAGTCATTGAGTACTTCAGTCCTCCCCATGTCTATTGCAATCAAGTCCCTGTTCCCAATCTGCAGCAGGCCCATATTTCCTCCAGTTTTCCTTTTGCTGCTGATATACCTGGAGAAGCATTTCTTGTTATCCTTCACATTCCTTAGCAGATTCAGTTCCAGGTGGGCTTTGTCTTTCTTAACGCCGTCCCTGCAGGAGTTGGGCTTGATGATCCTTCCAGATCCCTTCCAACTCAGGACATTCGATGACTATATCTCTATATTCCTCCTGGGTCTGCTGCATCCGTCCGTGCTTCAAACTCTTGTATGCTTCCTTTTTCATGTCTGAGTTTAGTCAGGAGCTCATTGTTCATCCATGGAGGCTTCCCAGCACCTTTGCTTGATTTCCTGTATATTAGGATGGATTGTTCCCCATCAGGAGATCCTAATTTTTTTCCTAAAAAAAGCAACCAGGATGTCTTCTTCCAAGCAGAAGAATGGGCACTTCCAATGTGCAGGAAACCAAGCAAAGGTCCTACTAATTCAAAGACATTAAAAACACAATGTTTGCTTTCTACTGTACATTTGGATTTTTGGAAATGTCTATCCAGATTTAGAACACTATCCAGTGATTGTTTAAGGCAAAAATCTGCTCTGGCAGAAGGAACAAAGAACTGCAGATTCCCTCCTTCTCTCAGTTACTTAATCTGGTTTTGGGCACGTGGGGTTTTTTGTTTTGTTTTAAATACTGTACAGACCTTGAATATCTTCCTAGAGTGCCCCTTTCCATCCCGACCTCTGCTTGGGGTTGAGAGTAGCTGTCCTGAGAAAATTGAGGTGCTAGTGTAACGCCTGCCCAGTTGAGCCAAGAGCAAAGCTGAGAGCTCCTGCTTGTGGGTGTGGGGTCTCATATGGTTCTCCATCCATTAAAAAAAAGGAATAACAACAATCCTTCACGCCACTTAGGTGACATAAGGATACATTAGCTAGTGCTTGTGAAACAGCAGTCGACCTTTTATCCAGAATGCGTGCCCTCCATTCACAAATTTCAAGACCCTCTGCTCTAAGAGCACTGTGACATTAGGAGCTTTCAAAAAAAAAAAAAAGTTAACAGGCACAGCAAAGCTGTGCACCGCAAAGCTTCTTTTCTAGCTCACAACTCAGAATTGGTATTTCAGCACAACCAAAAAAATAACAGAATAAAATGTGTTAGTTTAAAATTCAGTGAAGCCTCTGTTTTTGTTACATTTGTTGAGAACTAGGAAGATTAACATCAACATGATTAAGATGATGAACAGCACCTCATAAATTAATTGAATTTCTACGACTTCGTGAACTATTTTTGTTGAAAAAATTCAAAGACAAATTCAAGGTCAGGCAAACACTCATAATGAAAAGCACTGTGCATATTTTAAAAACCCAGTACAGTAACAACCAAATTTAAATTGTATCATTGTGTGAAAAATATCATGACACGTCAGTAACAGGTAGAACAAACTTCTCATTTATACCACCATGGATCGTCACTCAACACAGGCACTCTTTTTCACGCAGAAGTTTATCTTCTTTGCTCTGGCTTACATCACTCAGCAAGGGACTGGTGAAAAAAAGCCAACCCCTAGCAGAACATAATAGGACTGTGATCTGTTTGCCTAACAGGTACCAATGTAAACTGTTCCTGTGTAATCAGGATAGCTTTCCCATGCCGACCACTTCCAAAGTAGACAAAATTCTGAAGTTGGTAGCAGTAACCCAAACTAATTCTCACTCATCATGTGGGAGGAGCAGAGTCAGCCCTGTAACAACAACTCCTTTCACAGGCAAGAGGCAGAAGGATGCCATCACCTTTGGGATCCTTAACAAGGTGGGGAAGTGGTAGGGGTTGGAAGGGACCTCTGGAGATCATCTTGTCCAACCCCCTTGCTTGAGCAGGCACACCCAGCACAGGGGGCACAGGAACACATCCAAGCAGGTTTTGAATATTTCCAGAGAAAGAGACCCCACAGCCTCTCTGGGCAGCCTCTTCCACTGCTCTGGCACCCTCACGGGAAAGGAGTTTTCCCTCATATCCAGGTGGAACTTCCTGTGTTCCAGTTTGTGCCCATTGACCCTTGTCCTGTCATTGGGCACCACTGAAAATAGCCTAGTCCCATCCTCTTGACACCCACCCTTTAGATATTTATAAGCGTTGATAAGATCCCCCCCTCAGTCTTCTCTTCTCCAGGCTGAACAAACCCAGGTCTCTCAGCCTTTCCTCATAAGGGAGATGCTCCAAGTCCCCTGGTCATCTTGGTAGCCCTCCACTGGACTTGCTCAAGCAGTTCCACATCCTTCCTAAACTGGGGGGGGGGGGAGGGGGGGGGCAGAATTGGACAGAGTACTCCAATTGTGGTCTCACTAGGGCAGAGTAGAGTGGGTGACTCAGTCACCCGAGAAAGGTGGCTAATCTTCATGTGAATATTCTGTATGCACTGCAAGTTGAGTTTTTCAATTTATAACTGTCATACATGCATTGCCAGGAGGGTCAGTGAGAGTTTAAAAGCTTGAAGAAAAGATTTTTATGAACATAAGAACTACCAACATGATTCTTAAGTCTTTCCAACTGGATGTTTAAACTCTTCAGTTTGGCAAATCTGAGAACATTTCTGCAATTGCTTTTTTTTTTATTTATTTCAACTTGTAAATTGAAGAAGCAACAACAAACTCCACATTTTTCTAATTACCATGGTTTCCATTTTAATTTTCCTGTTTCCTCCTGCATGTGATTTTAATATTTCAATGGTTTTAAGTGAATCTTCAGTCCCAGTCCCACAAGGCGCTCTGTGAGTGGCTGTGCAGAATCCCACTGGCATCTGCCTGGCCAGAGCAGCTGCAGAACATGATCTTTACTTAAATGATACTCAGATGCATTTCCTTAGAGCAAAGTTCTTCAAGTGGTTAACATGCACTTAATGGATAAATAGTTCTTGAGGTTTTCTTTCTTTCTCATTTTAAGCAGTGCAAGCCAGGTGAACCTCTGGAAAAATATACTTACAATACAGACGCAAATCAGGGCAAATGAGGGAACTTTAAACAGAATGACACAGGAAAGTGATCACAAACTATACTGCTGACGTGTCCACAGTAACCTGAGTTTATTACTTTAATCATAGAATCATTACAAACAAAACCTAAGAATAATCATGAGCAATGAAGCTAAGTTAATTGTTAAGAGTTCAAAGTCCTAAACATGGCCTAAAATTCATACCAAAGTCAGAAGAAAAGTAAGGTGGCTTGACTGTGATAAAACATTTTAATCATTAAGTAGGGTTTTCCTTTGCTGGGTCTTTTTTGATTTGTTTTTTGTTTTTTAAATAGGACCCTTCTACTTTGCTAAGCCCACTGTACAGCTTGGGTTAGCATAGTTCAGTTCTCATAAAAGTTTTAGAAGCTCCTAGTTGGTGAGGAATTAGAAGAACGCACAAAAAGCAGGGACTGTACGCTCGAAGTTGCAGTTTACTTGGGGTTGAATGTGTAAAAGTTTCCTATCCTACAGCATGTAGTTGGCAGGCTCAGCAAACAAGAAATCCAATGCGCTATTGAGTTGTGCCGTTACCAATATGGTGTTTAGTACAGACGGCTCGCTGAAAGGTTGGCAAGCCTCTGTACAAGAACCTCGCTAGCCTTGAGTTCTGCTCGTGGTGAAACAAGAACCACGCCAGCCTTGAGTTCTGCTCGTGGTGAAACTAGAGACATACAAGCTTTTACGGTCTCTTTATGAATAGTTGTTGAATTCCTGCTACTTCATGGACTATAAGATACTGAGTAGAAGCTGATTAGGGATTATTAGGAATTACGAATTATAAGGAAATTAGGGATTTTGTAGAGAGCTTTGGCTCTGATATGAATTCACTTGTGTCTATTCCTGACAGCCATTCAAATCACCCTACATGTACCAACTACTGGGTTCAGAAGACAAATCACTCTGAACATCCATTACAACAATACATTTCATTATTGTCACTAAAAAGACACAACGGTAAAGAAACAGAATTTCACTAAGAAGTATAGCTTTCTCCATGCAGCTTTGAGAGACAGCGCGGTGGAGGAACACTGTTAACTATGAATATACAGTAACAATTACAGCACACCCACTTTCATTTCATAACTTTTTTCATTTCGGTTTCCTTTATTAATGAGTTGGTAATCTAAGTTTTATAATCTCTTTTGTTGAGGGCTGAGACACTAAAGAGCGTTTTACCAGGGGAATATAATCCATAATCTGGTACAAAAGTTTTGGTAGCTTGTTCTAGCAAGATTTTGCCCGGACACTGGCTACATTGCCTGGCTGAATTTCCTATATCTAATGTGGCAGAAAGGAAAACAAAACAAATACAACCAAAAATAGCTAATTAGAATATTCAGATAGGTTTGTATCAGGTAGGGTAAAGATTACTTTATCCTACCTGATTTTGAAGGTATTTTGAAATATTAAGAGCCCTTTTGGATGCCAAGCTGTGAGTGCTCCAATTTACTTTGTATTTTTAAAGCAAATCTTACAGGAAATAACACTCTGGCCTTCAGGCACTATGCTGAGTTCAGCTAATTAATAGGCTAAATTGATTTTTCTTCTTAAAGGATGCTTCACTTGATTGATTTGGAAGAAAAAAAGTGGCATTGCTGGTAACATTAGTAGGTGAGATTTTAACTTTGGGAAAGAAACACACCACAGCGGTATACTGGAAAGAACAGAGTTTTTTTTATTCCTATGTTGAATGCTTTTTTACTTAGATGGTACATCTGCTAAACATTTTTCTGAAGTTAGAAGCTCTTCTAAATCACAGTGGTAGCAGGGGAAAAAAGACCCACTCCAGCAACACAGGGATTCAGAGCTGCTCCCATTCATGTGTTGTTCCCTAGATAGGTGCACTGAAATGAAATGTTTACGTAATAGCCACTGAAAAAATCAGAAAAGCCCTTTCTGCCTTGATATTTAGTTTCCTGATTAGAAACAAAATTAGACTTAGCAAATAAGAAGTAGGCCATTTAGCCTTTAATTGGGTACAAACAATTAATGCCTTTTTTGCAGAGCTGCCTAGGGTCATTCCTCAGTTTCATGAACACACATTTTTTCCCAGCCTGTTTCCCCTTCCCAAAGTAGATAGATTAGCTAGAAAATGAAGAATACAGAAGCTTTCACAAATCACAATCTCACATATATCTACTAGAAAATATTTGTATTTGCTTTTTATAGTTACAGCATTTTATCTACACTTAAAGTCTAACAAGCTACTGTGGGAGCCTTCCCCTGCCCCACCCCCCAGTACATATTTTATAAGTTGGGAGAAAACCAAAACTGACTGCTCCGAATAACCTCATTTTGCTCTGTGTATGTTCCATATTGTACTGCGTTTCCTGGCAGTGGTTAGCATGCTCCACATACAACTCTTCCATGCATAAAATAGGAAGACAGAACCTAGTGGCATTCCTGCAGAGACCACAAAAAAATCAAAGAGAACCTCAGGAATTATTGAGAACGTATTTATTTAAATAAAATTCTTACTTAGACTCTCCAAGAAGTCACTGCATTAAATATGATAGCAGACGGCTACAGAACCACTTACGGCAGTGTATGACTTTAGAAAACTTGTTCAACTTTTAGCCAGGAGTGGTGATGCAGCTTTGTGAGGGGCAACGGAAGGAAGGACCAGACACAAGTAAGGAGCTCCTTCGTTGTAACCATCCCACTGAATCAGCGGGGCATGCCAGGAGCACGCTTCCCATTCAGTACCACTGGTGTCCTGGGGAACGGGACTGAAGCTGTGGTCAGACAACATGCTGCAGCAGCCTTCATTTATCATAGAATGGTTTGGGTTGGAGGGGATCTTTAAAGGTCATCTAGTCCAAACCCCCTGCAGCAAGCAGGGACGTCTTCAACTAGATCAGGTTACTCAGAGCCCTGTCCAACCTGACCTTGACTGTTTCTAGGGATGGGGCATCTACCACCTCTCTGGGCAACCTGTTCCAGTGTTTCACCACCCTCATTGTAAAAACCTTTTTCCTAATATTCAGTCTAAATCTACCCTCCTTTAGATTCAGACCATTACCCCTTGTCCTGTCACAACAGGCCTTGCTAAAGATGTTGCCCCCATCTTTTCTGTTGTCCCCCTTTACGTACTAAATGGCTGCAATCAGGCCTCCCCACAGCCTTCCCTTCTCCAGGCTGAACAACCCCAACTCTCTCAGCCTGTCCTCGTAGGAGAGGTGCTCCAGCCCTCGGATCCCCAAATCAGCTTTCTGACCTTTCTCCATCCCTTCTGGCCTACATCTCCCTCAGCTTTGGTTTCACTACATGTACTGTAACTAATACAGGTTTCCCGACTGTGGCCCTCCTGCACATGAGGCAATGCCAGGAAAATACAAAGAACAAATCCTCTATGCTCTTTTGCATCTCACAGTTTTCAGGGCTACTGTCAACAGTAGCTGCATTACACCCGTGGTGGAGGCCTGAGGGATGCCGACCAAGGCTTGAGCCTCCCGATTTCACAGTTTCTGTGGAAGGAGTGGCTGTACCCTGGCAGCTACCTTCTGGACCTGCACTCCCACTGAGGGGAGTTGAGCCTCAGCCAGGGCAGGGAGCTGCTCTTCATGGAGAGAGAACTCAGGGAGGCCCACCATCAGCACAAGCGTGAGTCACTGGGGTTTGGTTGCTCCCTGAAGCACAAATAAATTAAACCTGCAAACAAATTATTTCTCTAGCAGTTTTATTTCTCTCCATTGCCACAATCTATATAGAGGCATTTACTATAGAAATAACAGAGTTATTCTTAATTTTAGAAGTTTCTTCCAAAGTACTTTCTCTGTTTAATCTTATTTGCTGTGGCATAAGCAAGCACCACCACCATTCCCAAACTGCTACTGTGGAAATTATCTAATTCAAGAAAGAAACAAACAGGAGTAGGTGGATGACTAACAAAGATACTGATTACATTGAAATACAGTGATTTGCAGAAGGAAAACCAGAATGCACTATAACATCCTTTAAATCAAACACATGTCTGAGGTTTTCCATGAGATTACAAAGACTGTGATGGGTATGCTCAAAATCATTTGTACGGCTTTATCAACACGTATCTTGTACACACATAGCAGGAAATAAGTCATCCTAGTGTTTCCATATCAAACCACGGAATAGCTTCTTTTCTCTTCACCACTTAGCAAATAAAACTGCATGAGTTTTCCTCTTCTTTGTATATTGACTCAAGATCGAAGAGAATATTCTGGTTGAGACTGATCTGGGATACACATTTCAATAGAGATGCTGCCCCTCAGACACAAGGGATTACAAAAATATTCCGCATGCATATATCAGTCACTAGATTAAAAGAATTTGTAAAATCAATATACTGAAAAAGAAACCAACAGAACATTTTCTAAAACAGATTCTTTCTAATCCTCTAGCTATGCATACTATTATTCTTAAAAATACTGAATTATCTGCACATATTCTCAAATTCACTGTCTGCATACTTCTTTGCAAACAAACTATGCAATTATTTACAAACGCATCAGAAACTTTTGATTCCAGGCATGTTGTCATCTTGAAAAAGGCAGGCTGTGTTTAGAGACTGCTACTAAAAGTAATACATCATAAACAGTGAACTCCCAGTACAAGTCTTTGAGAGGGAAGCAAGACTAGTTTCAATGCAACCTCTGGGAAATTAAGAAAAAAAAAAAAATCCTGGTGTATCTATCATCCTAAATCCCTTCTTGTCCAAAGATCAGAAACTGCTCAGTGTTAGGAATCATATCACCCATGTCCTACCAAAGGCAACCTCCTGAACACAGGTATGTCTGGTGGCAGAGAGGCAGAGATTTCAGGAGTCACTACTACTTGCTCTGTGAAGTTACTGTTCAGTTACAGCAAGAAAGACCGAGTATTACAGCTAAGACTAACATCGTGGAGACATGCCTAACTGGGGCTTAATATAATCCTAAAGAATTTGCCAGTGGAGTTTTAACTTACCTTTACAATCTTCCAAGTCTGTCACTTTCTGCAGTTTTTGCTACAAAATTCTCTCAAACTGCATAAAACCAAATCAAGAATTGAGATACAAATCCCTTAAATTTTTCACTTCACTTGAACCTTCAATCTTAGTAAAGCAGAGTAGAGGAGATAATTACAGACAAAAGTTGCATTTTAAGCAAGCTTCTTCTTTAAAAGAGCAACCCAGCTTGAAGATGATCAATTGGGTAGTTTAAAGTGCTTAATATCTAAAAGAAGAAAACAAAGCTTTTTACTTCCTTTGCTCCATGTAAAACACAGCTCAGGACTAAGCCCATCTCTGCCTTGAGCCAACAGTTTTGAATATTCATTGGAGAAGGCAGACATAAAAAGCACAACCCTGCTGAGTATGAATTTGCAGCTTAGTAACAGGCTTTGCAAGTTATCTATAACGTCTCCACTCTCCTTCAAAAGAGGTTGTCTAAGATGTTATCTGGCTATTTTGCAACTTTTCATTGTTGGTGAAATGGGGACCACAGGATAAAATAGCAACAAGTTATTAGATTTTCATCTTCAGTGAAATTTTAAAATGCATCATATCTAAAACCTCTATAGAGTATGCCTCACTTAGGATACTCTAGTTACAACAGCTGTATTCCTTGATTCTGGTCATGCCTGAAATCATGGACAGGAATGACACAAATACAAGCTGAGTTTTCAACCATACAATGCTGAATTTCCCAACTGCATTTACTGAGTATTCCCACCCTGCAGTTGCATTCTGCTGGCTTTTCACATCCAATGGATAATAAGAGGCATAACCACAACCACCTGGTTACATATTCAAATTAATTCAATCCAGATATAAATAGCCTCAATGTAAAAACATGAATTCACAAACTGCTGAGAATTCAGTATCTTAGTTCACTGCTGGGATTAATTTCTTTTCGACAGACTGGTTGTCTAGAGAATACCCGTAATGCAGTAAATGAAAACATGTGTGTTACTGCAGCAGTGAGAATTCATGAAATTGTAACTGATGGATATTCAAAAACCTGAACCACGGTGGGAAACCAATGGTTTGGCAGTCACTGGGACAAGAATGATAAAGCTAAAAATTCCTGTTTACAGCTGTATTTTCCTCTCACTTAAAAATGAAATAAACATTGCCTCATATGGAGCTTAATCGGTGGATTTCTGGATAGAAATGCTTCAAAAACAGAAGATTCAGATTGTTGTCTGGTTGCAAAAACTGGACAGTGGATAAACTATAAGGAAAGACTTGCCTATCCCTTTAATATAAAGTATTTACCTCAGCGTTTAGAACCTAACTATTTTTGGGCACTTCTGAAAACAACAGCAGCAGTCTGAGTATTTTATATTAACCTGTGCTACAGATATCTCAAAAGAATTTTATTTTAACTTTCTTAATACTTTTAACAGTAAATTATTCAGGTAGAGGGATACAGGATGCTTTATAAACATAACTTTGAATAACTTGTCTGACAGAAGTTGACAACAGCTGCTAATAGTATCAAGTTATAGATTGTCTTGGCTTTGCATTTTGGGTTCCCCTTCCCTTGTAAGGCATTTAAGTATGATCTCAATTTCATAAGTTCACACACACATATTTTTGACAGTCACAGTGCACCTGCCATTCAAGAATTTTGGTCTATAAATGCCAGCAGGTACCAAAGTGAAACAGAACTATCTGACTACAGACAGAGAATGCAAAATAGCTGCTGATGCCAGCTACAGTTCTGCTTGCATTCAAAACAGCAAGTACTGCCTGGTTTAGTAGTTCAAGGTTAACGTGACAAAAATAATCAATGAAGTTAATAACCCAGCATTTCTGACTTACTAAAACCATTAATCAGAGAGTTTGTGACAAAAATCTTGGGCCTGGGCTACTCTGGACTCTTGGAAAAGAATTTCTGCAGTGAAGGGACACTTAAATCCCTACATAGCACGATGCTCTTGCTAGCTGGGGAAAAAAAAAATAAAGGCATGTTAAATAGAGTGGGTCTGAGTAAATGTTATGATTAATCAGAGACAGTTTATTGAATAAAAGCATCCCAGACAAATGGCACATGAGATAAACCCAAGCTTAGTATGGCTCCAGGGGACAAAGTCCTAACCAAGCCTAAATATCTATTTATCAGATGGTTTTGCAGCTTATGAAGCCTCATCCCATGGGATTACACTAGTGCTTCCAAATATCTTTATCTGTTCGAAATGAATGTAAATGCTTAATCTTAAGCAAGGAACACTGCTAAAATAACCGTATTTTCTCACATTAGAGAAAATGGTAATTTTGTGATTACTGCACTCAGCTTCGTCCCAAGAAACCACTTCTTTTTCACAGTTCTGGTACAAAACTCTCATGTCACCCCTCAAATCGCATCCCTTAATCTCTCTTCTTTTGCAAAGGATGAATGGAAGTTGAGAAAGAACAATTGTCTTTTCTCTGTACAGATTACAATTCTGAAGATCAAGCAGGAACTTTCTATCCCTGTCTGTAGCTGCTGTGTCTACCACCACAAGTCAGCATATTCCAGGGGTTGTATGATATGCATTATTGATGAACTCTAAAATGAAAACAGTAATTTCCAATGCTAGCACATGTATGTCAAAACACATTTTGTAAAACTTACCTTTTGTAATAGTAGGGACACTGAAAGCTGTGCTAGTTGAATCATCAACCTTTCTTCCAAGCAGGTTAAAATTGCAAAATCTACCATTAATTTCTCCAATGACTTACATCAAGTCCTGTTAACAAAATCACCACTCAAAAGAAAAAAAACAAGACACACCTCTAAAAGACAAAAGCCTGTAAAAACTCCTGGCAGTAATTCATTTTGCTTTGAAACATGTGCATGGTATCCAGTCCACTTAGTTTCACGTAAGAACTGGCTCATGTGTCAAAGATTTCTATATAGTTGATGATGGGTGCCTTTGAAGCCTTCCTGATGAGATATCCTATATCTTTATGTTCCACATGTGGCAGGAGTTCAAATGCAGTTTCATCCCTTAACTCCTGGCTCATGGGAGTGGATTGTCCACTGCTGAGAATTCACCAGCTAAACAGTAAAGGTAACCTAATGCATTCCATGGGATTTCCTTGCCAACGCTACAGCCTTCATGCCTCAAAGAGACAAGTGTGTATGTGGGGCCCTGCAGGGCGATCGTCAGTGCAGCCAACAATGAAATTACAAGGGTGACCGAGGACTGGTACGGGTTGCACAGAGATGTTGTGGAGCCTCCATCCTTAGAGGTTTTCAAAAGCTATCTGGACATGGTCCTGGGCAACCAGTTCTGGGTGGCCCTGTTGAGCAAGGGGGTTGGGCCAGGTGACCTCCAGAGGTCTCTTCCAACCTCAGCCAGTCCGTGATCCTGTAATGTCATATACAAATACACACATGCTCTCTCACTTTCTCTTTAATAGTATATCAATACCATACCACTGATATAAAAACCTAACTTCTTCTGCCCAGTGATCTGGAATTGGAAACAGATTACCTAACTGTAGGAGAGAAACAAGACATTTTAATAATGTTCAGGTTTATTTTGCCTATTAACTGTATTCTTTTAATGCAACCCACAGAGTTAGATTTGTTGCAGAAGACTGAAGCAGAGTTACCTCCCTCTCAAAAACAAGCAACACTTTGAGCTCCTGTACCCAGTAACAAGCGCTACTTCAGTTTTGTGAGTTCCTCTGCCACCATGCAAAAGGGGACAATACAGACTAAGGCCAAGATTTTTCTCTCTGCTTTTGAGTTTTTTCCCACATGGTTCGTAAGAGTTTGAGACAAACCGGCAACACATTCCTGCTCCGCTTCAAGTAGCTGCCGTGTTGTGAGAAAGTGCCACTGTACAAAAGAACAGATGGAACTGGGATGCCAGCTTAATTTCCTTTTTCAGCTGGAGACATTAGAAGTCTGACAACACACACAGTAGAAAACAGGACAGAAAGACATTTAAGTGCTCTCAGCACTTGGACCAGAAGTAAAAATAAGCAACTAAAGATTCCTGTTTTCTTCCTCTAAACAAAGCTAGAGGTAAGTTTTTTATTAAAAGTTAACCTCTCTCCTTATATCTGATTCTTCAATGTATGACAAATTCTTTAAAATGGTCTACTTATCACAGACTACACAGAGATTGCTAGGTAACAAAATTGCTGGTCAAATTTTGTAAATAAAAATATACTCGTTTTCTTGGAAGTAAAACTGAAAAATAGCTACAGATTTTAAAAAAATATGGAATATACAGTCAATATCATGCTGAACAGGATACCAAGGTCTTTATGATGCATTACCTGTTTCTGAGAGCACTGAATGCATGTGTTTTGAATACCCCCTCTGCAGATGTTTTCTTACAGCTGGGGTTTCAACCCTTACATTTATGTTAACATAAGATTAGCACTGGTATGTATTCCTCCTTCCCTTTCTTCCTCTCTTTCACACACATACGGCTTTGAAGCCTCAAGCAGTTGTGAGTCTAAAAACAAGGGCTGAAATTCCTTTAACTTGCTAAGAGAAACCTGAACTGTATCCATTCTCTCTTCTCTGAACAACTGAAAAAGCACAATACATTCCCAACCCTGCTCTCAACCTTTGCCCACAGAGCTCTACTAGTAGCTGAAGTGGGTCTGAAAGCTGCAAAATAAATCTGCAAGTAAAGACTACCCAGTATGCTTGACAAAGACTCAAAGTTACTCTCAACATCTTGATTAGTTGTTACATCTACATTATATGCATACAGTATTCCCGTATTTTTAATTACTTCCAGTGCGACTGTTCTTGCTGCTAATGAAAGTTAAGGAAAACAGACCTTGGATGTACAACACAGCTCAGCCACCTCTGTACGGTTCTGCTATTTTGAGGCAGATCGGTTATTTGCATCAAATGGTGCCAGGTAATCTTTAATCTTGTGAAGTGGATGAACAGTGACTAAGACAGCGCTAAAAACAGCACCTATTATTACAACCTGTAATCTTAAACCAGAGCTGTAACCAGTTCATTTAGGGGTCAAAAATATTTTTTTTAATTAACACATCTGACTCACTGTGAATTAGCACAAAAGTAACAGAGCTTACATCAGTTTTGCCGCTTTGGGAAGGGAGACTAATCTGATACCAACATTCAAAATTTTTTTCCCAACTCTACCCAAGAGGTCAATCAAAAGAAAGTTAGGGGAAAGCAACTCAGAGCACTATTTCCTGCCTTTTGAAAGGTCAGTCCAGTCCACGTGGATATTTTCTCTCTAAACTGGGGAGATACAGATTTGATGGGTGGACTGTTCAGTGGATAAGGAATTGGCTGGATGGTCGCATCCAGAGGGTAGTGGTCGATGGATCAATGTCCAGATGGAGACCAGTGATGAGTGGTGTCCCTCAGGGGTCCATACTGGGACCAGTACTGTTTAATATCTTCATCAGTGACGTAGACAGTGGGATCGAGTGCACCCTCAGCAAGTTTGCAGATGACACCAAGCTGAGTGGTGCAGTTGACATGCCAGAAGGACTGGATATTATCTAGAGGGACCTGGACAAGCTGGAGAGGTGGGCCTGTTGCGCAGGGTAACCCCAATATCAGTACAGGCTGGGGGATGAAGGGATTGAGAGCAGCCCTGCAGAGAAGGACCTGGGGGTACTGGTGGACGAAAAGCTGGACATGAGCCAGCAATGTGCACTCACAGCCCAGAAGGCCAACCATATCCTGGGCTGCATCAAAAGAAGCGTGGCCAGCAGGTCAAGGGAAGTGATTCTGCCCCTCTGCTCTGCTCTGGTGAGACCCCACCTGGAGTCCTGCATCCAGCTCTGGAGCCCTCAGCACAGGAAGGACATGGACCTGTTGGAGCGGGTCCAGAGGAGGCCACAAAAAAGATCTGAGGGCTGGAGCACCTCTCCTGTGAGGACAGGCTGAGAGAGTTGGGGTTGTTCAGCCTGGAGAAGAGAAGGCTGCGGGGAGACCTCATTGCGGCCTTTCAGTAGTTAAAGAGGGACTATAGGAAAGATGGGGGCAACTTCTTCAGCCAGGCCTGTTGTGACAGGACAAGGGGTAATTCTTTTACACTGAAGGAGGGTAGGTTTAGAATGCTTATAAGGAAAAAATTTTCACAATGAGGGTGGTGAAGCACCGGAACAGGTTGCCCAGAGAAGTTCTGGAGGCCCCATCCCTAGGAATATTCAAGGTCAGGTTGGATGGGGCCCTGGGCAACCTGATCTAGTTGAAGATGTCCCTGCTCACTGCAGGGCGGTTGGACTAGATGACCTTCAAAGATCCCTTCCAACTCAAACCATTCTATGATTCTATATTTAGCCTTCTTCATAAATGGTGACCTGGGTCTTGGACATGGAAGCTTAGTACAACTATGTATTCAAAAACTATATTATCTGAATGCGTATTTGTAATGGTTAAACCTCTATGACATGTTTGTTTCAAGTACACAAAACTCCATCACCAAAAATCCATACAGGCATCTGGACTTATTGTTAATATCATCTTTATCTTCAGTACTTGGGAAAAACCTGGGAGAAGATCTGTTCCAAAATACAGTGGAAGTCACTCATCAGCACCTATGAACACAGAACCCAGATCTGGTTTCTCCTTTGAGTCTACATAAGCCAGCAGGATACCTTTATTACATTACTGAAAACATCTCCTACCAAATTCAGTGCTTAAATGAGAAGCTTCACTTTATCAGTCAATAGAGCATCTGCACAGCATTTCTTGGGAGAGTTCCTTCAAGGAAGCGTATAGGGAAGAACAGGCTGTAAATTAATGACCTGAGGCTTGGTTTGTTTCAAATACTTGTACCTCAGCACATCTGGTCATCCACCCCTAAAATATGTATCTACTTCCCTGCTAATTGGTTGTGCCTTAAAGCTGTTTTCACGTGCTTGCTTTTTGAAAATGGATGATCGACTGTATAGTGTCTTGCGTTCTTTCAGAACTTGGCATAATGAAATGGTGAGCATGGTTCTAGTGTGCTCTCTTTTCTGAACTTGCCTATTATAATATGAATTCCTTTCTTTTCAATTATCTTTCTTGGTAACCCATAGTGACATCTTGACTTAAACTGTACTCATTAGGACAAGGACAGTAAAATAATCTCCAAACTCCAGATTTTGTAGAACCGTCACCTCGCTATTTTAACCAGTGAGATACCACCACTCTCCATGCTGTTTCAAGCAGGACAAATACTGGTGCAATTACTTTACTGGTTTGCAACCTTTAAGCACACAGATTCTTAAGCTACCCCAAACCATGGAGACACTTGGGTGGTAACTACTCATATTAAAGTCAGCCCTTTACCACTTTCCAGTTGGTGGCCTGGGCAGACTTGAAATGTGTGCTTTCTGCTTCATTTTTTTGGTTAATGGCCCACCTAGTTAAAATACTGCAAGAGTCTGTGCCTTCCCTCTTCCCCGGCAAGCTCAGCAGGCTCTCTGCCAACTCTTCCTTTGGTTGGGAGGGAGAACAAGAACATCCTGCTGCAGCAGCCAGCTGGCTACCTTCTCCTGTCAAGGACTTAATATACTTCCATAAAGCATTCAGCTGTTGCTGGATGAGAGACAGGGTGCTCTATAGTGCCTTCTTCGAACAGTCCTCCTCCTTGACTAGCACAGACTGAATGGATGAAAGAACCATATGCAAAGGAACAGGAACGGGGGTATGAACACAGCCCTCATTCTTTGGATAATCAAAAGTCACCTAATTCATCTTAACCTTCAAGCCAAACATTTTCTCTCCAGGACAAAGGCTCACCAGACAAAAGTTCATGCAAACTTGAAAAACCCTCGAGCTACTTACAAGTTTTATTGACTTCTCATCATACTTAGCTCAAGCTTGGCTCAATAAAAGCTTTCTTGTACCAAGGATGAAAAGGTTTCCACTCTCTCAAAGAAAATGCAAGAAAATCAAACGTTTCCAATTTTGTTTTAAACATGAACACTCCCTTTCAATGTCTCTATCTCAAACTCTGCATCACTGAGAAACTGAAAACGAAAGCATAGATGAATAAGCAGAACTAGCCTTGCCAATTCTTACCTTATTTTTTCTATGAATCACAAATTCAGTCAGAACTGGAACTTCTGTTGCCGCAGCAGCAGGAAGCCTACCTTTCCGGTAGTTTCAGACTACCTTGTTGGTAATTTCAGCCGGATGTTGGGAAACTTGCTCCAACTGCTCTTGCCTCACTTCCCTGCCCTTCTGGAGAAGACAGCCTATCCTACAAGAGCCAGGCTGCACCTCCTCCCACTCCTCCACAAGGGTCAGCATTCACACAGCAAGCAGTACTCGGCCTCGTATGGCAGCTCTTCCCTGGGCAGCTGGCAACAGGCTGAAATAAGGGCAGGAGCCTAGGAAATGACAAGCTGGAACAGGCAAAAGGGGCCAGGAGAATCACAGGGCTCCTGCTCTGGTGTGAAGATGGGGCAGCAAAGAGAGACAATGAGTAGATGTGAAGCCAAGTAAGAGATGAACGCCCTCAAGCAGCTGAGGCAGGCAGTTCCTGGAAGGGACTGAAATCCTCCAACCTTTCGACCTTCTGAGAACTCAAAACAGTAAACTACCTCTTGGACAAACAAGTTCAAAAATCAAAACAAACCCAAATCATAGTTCTTTTCTCTATCACTTGCATGAAAAAAGAAACCCAGGCTTCTGAAAGCTGCCGCATCTTATAATGTTTAAAAGTGTGGAACTGGCATAAGCTGATTTGCACCACCTTACTGTTAAGTTTACCACTGAGGTTTTGCTCTGGAAGTCAAGTGTCCATTGTTTTGGGGTATCTGTAATGGCTTGTACTGATTTTATTATTTTGGGTATTTTTATTGAAGGTATTTTCTTCACTTTCATGTATTTCAGACCATTGTAATTTGGATTTAATATATTAAGAGACCATTCTCCCAACACCTACACTGATACTGCCAAAACGAGAATTAACAGATAGTCCATTTCTGCTGTTACAGAACATGGAGAAGGAACAGGCAGTTATGCTATGGCTGCACATACAACTTTACAGCTCTATACGCAACCGTGCCTTAGCAGTATCTTAGCTACCACATTTAGTTCAAATTAATCATATTAATATGACAGACTTGCAATTTGCAGTAATTTTTAAGAGCTACATCATTAACTCTGCTATGTGTAAGCATCTGATAGGAGACAATTAAACAGCAGAGCAAGTGAGGGATCCCGCTTCCAGTTCTGACACTGACTGCACTGTGCAGTCACTTCTATCTTCTAGTGCTCTTCCTTCATGATTGTGTCATGCTGTGATGTTTAAGACAAATGCATCAGACCACCAGTGTTGCAAGTACAGGAAAAAAAATATACCACAAACCCTTAATTCAGGAAAGTTACAGATTTACACAAGTCTAGAACAATTCTTCATTTCTCTTAATGTGCTGTCTTACACATTTGCATCTCCAGACGTCCCTTTTCCCCACCTATCCTACCCTAGTTCCATCACTCTTGCTTGCATTTGACCTGTCACCAAAGTAGATTTGCCCTCCCCTAAACAGACCCGTCTTCTTCACCTACCACTCTGCTAGTCAATGACCAAAGAGATTATTTTTCACTAAAACATAATAATCCCCAATAATAATAATTGGCCCATTTTTGTGATGCAATTTAAGTAGAATAGCTCTAACCTTATGTCCTGGTTTTGGCTGGGATAGAGTTAATTTTCTTCCTAGTAGCTGGTACAGTGCTGTGTTTTGGATTTAGTGTGAGAATAATGTTGGTAACACAACGATGTTTTAGTTGTTACTAAGCAGTGCTTACACTAGTCAAGGACTTTTCAGCTCCCCATGCTCTGCCAAGAAGCTGGGAGGGGGCCCAGCCAGGGCAGCTGACCCCAACTGGCCAAGGTGATAGTCCATACCATATGACGTCATGCTCAGCATGTAAACTGGGGGGAGTTGGCAGGGGGGGTGGCAATCACTGCTCAGGGACTGGCTGGGCATCGGTCAGCAGGTGGTGAGAAGCTGCATCACTTGTTTTTTTCCAGGTGTTCTCATTCTCGCACTATCTTCTTTTTCACTATAATTTATTATTAATAATTATAACAGTAATAATAATAAACTGTTCTTATCTCAACCCACACATTTTCTTACTTTTGCCCTTCCGATTCTGTCCCCCATCCCACTGGGGGTGGAGGGTGAGCGAGCAGCTGTGCTTGGTAGCTGGCTGGGGCTAAAACACGACACCTTATACAGCAGAGATTTGGGGAACAGTTGAAACTAATACATCAGTTTATAGGAGGTAAAAGAAGGAGCTTCTTTACATAAGCAATGGCAAACTGCTAGAACTTTCTGCCACAGAAGATTGTGGAGGTAGGAGGCATCAGCAGGTTCAAAAGGGACTTCGGATGCTGGGGAATAACAAGAGAAAGGCAGAGGCGCCAGCTCATGTGTCAGTGTGGAGACAAAAATATTAAGCCAGAAGGACCACCAGCCTTACTCAGTAGGCATTTATGTTTCCATGAAATGATTTAATCAGAGGGTCAGAGTATACAGAAACAACATAAGAAGAAAATGAAGCCAACAAGCTTACTATCTGGTATGCTGAAAGAGTTGCCACATCTTTGGCTGTACCCCAGGGCTATCCTTACAGCTGTAAATAAAAGAGGATGAGGGAGCAACCCCAGCCCCAAAGACTAGAAATGCATGTACTGACTTGCAGGTCAGGACAAGTCCTCACTCAAAGCTAGACTTACCTCAGAGAGATCTCTTTGGAACAGCCCAAAACACGGCTGGAAACCCAGCTAACAACTAAGGAGTGCGGAAAATCATGGGTGTAGTGCTCCAGCTCACTCTCTGGTCCTCTTAGCTATCAGTATAGGAATGCAAAAGAAACCCACTCCTGGACTGAAGCCTGAAAGCAAAGGCAAAGGCATTCCCTCTACCGAGAGGGCTCTACTCATTGCCGCAGTGCTCTTAGCAGGGCCAGAATGCTGTGTATAGTTGTGACAGAAGAAGAAGAGTGAAAAATAGTTTATATGCTGAGGTGCCAGGGCTGCATACATACCCAAGCACTTCATGTCCTACTGCAGTAGTTTTCAGTCTATGCCAAGAAGCGCCCAGTAATCCATGGACCATTTCTACAAGAAGTTCATTGATACGGTATCGCCTTCCACAGGCATTACTTTTTCCAAAGGAATCTGCAACACCACTAGACAGCCTTTCAGGCCCTCAAATGCCCCCAGATGAAAACAACAATAATCGGTAACATCTGTTCACCTGGGCAATATCAATGTGAAGATCTGTTGGCTAAGGAGGACAAATGAATTACCCATGAATGGTGCTAAGATGTCTGTAGGGAAAGGAGGACAAGTTATTTTTCTTCAGGAATAATCATAATTCACAATCAAATTAGCCAGGCATCTCCTGTTAAAACATCTTGCTAATTTGAAGAAGTAAATGTTAGCACCTAAGCTATCAACAGATTCAAAAGTATTAGTTTGTATAATTATTTTAATTATTTAATCCTTTCATGCTAATTTATTGTCAGGTGAACAAGTTCCATTTTGTCAAAAGTTTCAATTTTCAAGTAATTATTTAACGGGCAGTGGCTAACAAATTAATTCTGAGTGCTGAAGGAGTTAACTTTCAGTTTAACTCTCAGTAAAATATTACCATGGAGGCTGCGGATGCGAGTTCTGTTTTTCTCTCTTCCCCCACAGTATCCTAAACAGAAGAAGCTCAAAAGAGTTAAAAAAGAGATAACAAAACCAAAATACATCCAACTAATTTAATTCACAGTTATACCTATATGGGAAATAAATCATTTCAGTGCAACTAGCAACAACAGTGTTAACTGATCCCTCAAAGATTCATTCCCTCAGCCCAAGAAAATGCTGAACTGTTTCCTCAGTAACCTTTTGTCACTTCTGGCTAAGCTGTGCGTATGCAATCTTCCCTGTAATGAAACGCAAGCAGCACAGATCCAAAACGCTCCGCAGAGAAGTGACCTTTCCACTGAAAGGCATATATCTGTTCAAAGTTATTTGTTTTGTGGAACAGATACAAAAAGAAATGGCAATGGCTAGACCCAGCTTATGTTAGCGAAACAAAAAGATCACCTGCTCCTGATCCTATTTCTCTAACAAAAGCAATCTAGTTTGACTTGATAGAAAAAGTCTGAAAACGTAGCTCTTCCACAGCTGGTGTGAATCCAGAAGGTTTTCACAAGATTTTTGGGGTGGGAGGGGTGCGGGGTGGAGTGTTGACTTTTTTTCAAGCAGCTGCAGCTATGAAAGTCTCCCCTGTTCACAAAGCCTGTTCTCCTGCAGCCTGATATTTCTACCTTGCTCTTCCTGAGATTGCCAAAATCACAGAGTTGAACATGTTGTGACACAATCAGCCATTTGAAGCATCTGCTTTCCACTTCAATTTTATTTTTAGAATCTTCCATAGTCTTTCAAAGCACACATACCCAAAGTAATCCTTTGACATGAAGTAAAAAACTAAGAAGAAAACCTGAAGGGACTGATGAACTCTAGAACATAAGCAAGCTCCTGTCGCTCATGTATAAATGACTACTGCCTCGATTCTTTTATAAGCCCATAGATATGGCTGCAAATGCCCATTTGCCACACAGAAATCTGAAGCCTTTTACCTCAGAGCTTCCAGTAGCAGGCTTAAAAGTGACAGATCTTCAACTGATAACTCTGAACTTCAACTAAGGCTCTCAAAGACAAAAAGATCCTAAAACACAGTAGTCCTGAATCCTTACAGTTAGTGTTTCTCAGGGACCTTGAGCAATCTGCTCACAGCTGGCCCTGCCTTGAGCAAAGGGTTGGACCAGACTGCCTCCAGAGGTCCCTTCCAATCTGTATTACGCTATGAACGAGCATTCACGTGCTTTCATGAGAAACATTTTCTTTTGCCAGCTGCCAGTATTTGTCCCTGGGTGCAGAGGTGTTTCTGAATTACTCTGGAACATCTAAGAGCATGAAACACCAGTCTATGCTTATTTCTGGATGCATGAATCTGTGTCAACCCAACACTAGAAACTACTTGATAAGGCCCTTTTACAACTCCTGTAAGATATCTTTTTAGATAAGGTTTGACAAATCATTCTCTTTCACCTCAATTTCCATGTATTAACGTACTTAATTCTGCCAAATCCCTTTTCTTTCAATTCTGTTCATTAAAACTGTTGTATCTGAGAATAATTCTAATAGGCAACATTCCCAGAGGAGACCCCTGGATTTTATAATCTTGTAATGTAACCCAGCTTATTTCTGGTTACTCCAGTCAATCTAAGACAATGTACACTGGCTGAGGATCTGACTCATCCCTGTCAGCAACCAGAAACGAAGGTGTTCCCCTAACTCACAGTCACTCCAGATCCAGTGTCAGCTGTTCTGCCCAAATGCACGCCATGTAAAAGACCAGGAAGAGAGCTCTATAAGAACGTATTAAAGAGCTATACAACTTATCCATACAGAGAATACAAAAATGGATGCTTTCTAACACAATACAAAACTGAGAAGTTAGATGAGGGTGAGATGACAGAAGGGAATAAAATTGAGCATCTGCACCAGGTAATAAAGCAATGGAATGTGAAGAGTCATTTAAGAGCAAAAGATTTCTCCCTTTATGCATGAAGAACTAGCCCCTGAATACACACGTCTACACACAAACACTGTCCGCTACCTACTAAACGGAGGTTATTACAAATAAATTCAGCAAGAACCGTATGAAGGTGTACGGCATGAGAACAGGACCAGAATTATAAAAACAAGGCAAACTGAAGATAAAAAGAAGAAAGGACTCCAGGTTCAATCAGAACACCAGGTGAGAAGGTAACAGTGAAAGAAATGAGGAGAAAAACTGCCTGCTGCTGTGTGCTGCATGAATATTTGCATCTGCCAACAGGCCATCAAAAAGCAAATTGGCACTAAGTCATAACTCACCATTTGCTATTTATATTCTGGCAGCATTATGTTTGTGCAATTTCTATCAGTCAAAGCCTCCTTTTAGGGGATGGGGAGAAGAAAAGGAAATACTGTAATCTACTTCTGCTATTGCTGTTTGTATTCAATGAGTTATCTTGTGCCTGATGTGTACTTCATGCATCACTTTTTGTTCAAAAATTGACATATTTATCCAAGAATGATTCTAATGCAGTGGCCTTATTCAAATATGTACAAAGGCTGTAGCAGACATTTTCAGCCATGCATTTTATGTGATTTATGCACTGGCATGTAAAAGGCCACATTTAATTGTGTGGGTACTGTAATCACAGCCTTGTCAAGGCACCTCGCTGGAGCATGGAGACAAGTTTACAGGTAAGCAGCCTATTACTAAGCCTCTCTGAAGACTTTTAAACCTGGGAACTGGTGGAGCCCCGTTAGATTGTCTAATCTTGGTACAAAGACACACTGCTTTAATCACTTCATACTAATTGTAGGTTTTTTTAGTTTATTTTAAGCTGGTCAAATTTCACTTTGTGGTTCACAAAACCACAAATTATCTTAGGTAAAATTTGGATAGATCATCTCACTTGCAGAGCTTGGGTATGGATGAGAATTTGACTATGCCATTGCAGGAAGCGTCCCCAGTTCTGCAGTGCAGATACAGTCTTTCAAAGTGATGAGCACTTGCTCCCCTATACAGCCCAACATGTGACTTGTAACACAACGACCTGATACTGCACCGAGGGAGGAGATCACCCTCAGAATGAAGTTGTTTGAAGACCTAGGAGATACACCCAGGACTGCCGCATCCTTCTGCACTGCTATCTCCCATTTGTTTGGAGAATCCCAATAGCAAAGAACTGAACCAGCAGGTGCAAAGGAGCTGTGGAGAGGCAGAGAGGACAAGGAGGATAAGCAGTATAAGGTGGCATGTTCTAGCACCAAGCAAGGAAGGAATGAGAGATGCCAACGAGAAAATCAAGGAAGCACTAAAATATGAATGAATATAAAGTCATATTCTTAAGAATTTTAGAGGTTGGGGGAAGTCCTAATATTTATTCTCTCTTGCACCTCTCTAGCTGTGTGCTTCCACAGCAGCTTTAATCAAGTTTGAACCACTGCTAACATGGTCCTGCCCCTTCCCTCCCCTATGTTTCACCCACATCAGCATCTGATTTTGTAGCAAGCTCCTGTTTGTAGCTAAACTTGTGAAACCCAAAACTTTTTATGCAGGGTTGCCCGCACATGCTGCCTTACCACAGAGTCAGACAAGCATCCTTGCCAGCGCAGCAGAGCAGGTGGGAATACCACCTCCAGCAGCTGCTAAGGCTGTGGCTCCACCAGCTGAGCAACCCAGGTGTCCTGCAGAAGCATGGAGGAAGAAAGGGCTCGTGGCAGACTTTCAGTTTGAGGAAATTTCCTGGTTTTGGCTGGGATAGAGTTAATTTTCTTTATAGTACCTGTATGGGGCTGGGTTTTGGATTTGTGCTGGAAATAGTGTTGATAATGCGGAGATGTTTTAGTTGCTGCTAGGCGGTGCTTACACTAGTCAAGGACCGTTTCAGCTCCCCATGCTCTGCTGGGTGCACAAGGAGCTGGGAGGGGACGCAGCTGGGACAGCTGACCCCACCTGACCAAAAGAATATCCCACACCATATGATGTCATGCTTAGCATAGAAAGCTGGGGGAAGAAGGAAGAGGGGGGGATGTTTGGAGTGATGGTGTTTGTCTTCCCAAGTAACCCTTGGACCCCTGCTTTCTTGGAGAGGGCTGAACACCTGCCTCCTGATGGGAAGTAGTGAATGAATTCCTGGTTTTGCTTTGCTTGTGTGCAGGTTTTCCTTTGCCTAGTAAACTCTCTATCTCAACCCACGGGTTTTCTCACTTTTACCCTTCTAATTCTCCCCCCAGTCCCACCAGCGGAAATGAGTGAGCAGCTGTGTGGGGCTTGGTTGCTGACTGTAACTAAACCATGACAAGAAAGAAAAAGCACAGGTGGTGACCCTTGACAAACGAATGGAGATGAATCCCAGTACAAAAAGAGAAAATTAGCATCCCAAGCTAAAAGGCAAAGTAAGGTTGGATGCACAGCAAGGAATACATAGTAGGCAAATAAACCCAGAAAGGCATTTGAACAGGTTGTGTTACCACCAGGCAAAAATTGTTTACATGTGACCGTATTCAGCTAAGAATGAATTGAAAGGGAAATGAACAGACAATTTAAAAAATATTGCTATTATTTTATCACGTACTGCTTAAGTCTTTGTTTACACAGATAGCTTTCCATTCTGTTTGAAATAATGGAAAAAAGCAAATGCATAGGGATTCCACAACAAAGGTTTCTTCATCTCTGAAATAGGTGAGAGAACAAGTTATGGGGAGATACGCTTTTACCTGCAATTTAAGCTACTGAAATTCACAGTGCTCTGAATGGTCATTCATCATGCTGTGTGATATAATCACATACCAGCAGTGCTTTGCATCTGAGCTCAAGTTCTCTGATCCTTTGCTCAGTGCAGGACTGTAAACCGAGTATGCTTTGAAATGCCTGAAGTCTAACATGAGATTGAGCTCTTGGCAAAGCATCACACTTATGCTGCATCTCTTCAGCTATGGACAACATACATTTATTTAAATCGATCACACTTCAGGAGGAGGAAGGCAGCTATTTTCTCCCAGAAGCTTACCCTGCTCGTTTTTTACGGCCCTCCAGAGCATATAGCCGAAGCAGAGACAACTGGTTTTCATCCAGAGCTTAAGGAAAGTAACTTAAGCTTGATCACCTTGTGCTGACGAAGAATGGGCTTAAGAAAATCATGGCATGCATATGCACCACTGCAGCACAGCACTAATGTACTGTTCCTCCACAGCACACTTTTTGTTACAACTGTTCCCTGTTACAATCAGGACAGAGAAAAGCAGCACTTCTGGCAGGTATAATTTGCCTATCCCAGCACATCCGAGCTAGAGAGCATTGCCAGACAGCTATGGGGTGCAGGGAAGACGCACATATCACTTCAGAACCACTGGAAACTAAAAGGAAACAAAGTAATTTCTGTGGGACAAGTTAGGTGCCTAGATGACAAATGAAGTCTAAGCTATCGTGCTATGCTCCCCTTACAGGGATATACAAGCACCTCCAGAGAGCAATTAATCTCATCCTAAGATACATGTTCAAGACAGGCATGATGAACTGCCTGTTGAAGGTACCATGTTTTCACTCTAACTATGAAGGAAAGAGTGAATAGCTGAGGCTTCGACATCTAGTTTTAAAATCTTTAAAGCCAGAGGAGACAAACTTCAGTCTTGGAGGGAAGGAAGGAAGCACACAACAGGAAGTTCAGCTCCCCTCCTTCCTCTGACCAGAGGCAGAACATCCCTCCCACTGCCCCTGAAACAGGCAAACATAGTCCTAGCGACACCAGCCTCCACTGCTGCCATTAACTACCCACTCACCCACACACTCACACTTTGAAGAGGAGAAAGACAGCAAACACCTCCCACTGTTCCCTGGACAGCTGCCACCTCCAAACAGGGCAGCCAAGGGGACCACCCCGTCACTGGGGAGGGAGCCCATGCTTCCCCCTCCCAGAGCATCAATCCAGCCTCACCAGTGCTGTGCAAACCAACTTACAGGCACAGACAGGGTTACCACAATTAAACAGCCTGATTTCACTGACCCCTCCCCACCGAGGGTAGCAGTGTTCAGAAACGCCCCCACACTGCCTCTTCATCCACGGGTGCCCCTCCCTGCGCCAGCTCGGTCCTCCGCTTAGTGCCGGCTCAGGCGTCGGTGCATGACTTGGGTGAGTCAGCTGAACCAAGAAAGGTGAAAGGCATTATTTGAGAAGCCTTCTCTGATTACAAGTTAGGCTAATTCATTCAAGAAAATTACATTCATTTCCCAAGTTATCTTCAAATACCTCAGTCCAGTCTGAAAATGGACTGGATTTGTTGGCACTTACAGTTATATTCCTGCTTATGATATCCTGTAGAATGAACAGAATAATAAAGAAATCATCAGTTTAAACAGCCTGCTGCCTCAGGTTACAGAAGTTTGCTTGTGGATTATTTTCCCTTCTGTTTTGAAAAGCACAGAAATTATTAACACAAGTCACTAAAATTCCATGTCTTTCAACAAGGACATTCCAATCATCAGTCAACAAAAGTCACAGCTTACTGGGTATCTACTAATAATCTTCTGCTGAGAAAAACACAACTGATGTGTTTCAGAATCACAGGAAAAAAACCCAAACATTTTTCTTCTTGCAATTTCAGAAAATCCAGCAGGGTTGGTGTGACAATTAGTGAATATTTAAAGGCTTGATATTCATTGGAAATAGTCTGACACTGATGACCAAATAATTTAAGGCATGAGTAGAAAAGAAAGTCTCAGACTGATGAATAACTGACATTTGACCTGCTGTTCACTTCCTAAGCTGGAAAAAAATGCAATTCATACTGAATCGAAGTTGAAGCTGGCTAAGAAAGCACAAAACACTGCTTCATGTTTCTGCATTGCCTTACTAATGCTCTCTTTATAAAACTTTTATTCAATGGTTATACACATATATTGAGGACAGGGATAAATACCTAAGACAAAGCAATTATCATAACCCATAAATGTTACAGAATATAATTTAAATGTTTATAAAACCATGGCCAAAATTTCAAATTTAATAGAGTAACACAATGCTTGTGCAAACTTATAACAAAGCACATGTAATCTTTGTTGTCAAGTATCAAGACTTTCTAATATTAAGCTTTTTTGGGCATGTTTACACTGGCCTACAGTTGGTGGGGAGTACACTTAATAGAAGGCATTTTCCCCACAAAGGGGATATGAACGACCATCATACGGCTCCACAAACAAACAAAACCAGCGAAACAAAAAAACCCACCCAAGAACATTAGCCTTTAGACACAGAGCCCAGCAGGATTATGAAGTCCTCCTCTGAAAATCTGGGACTTGAGGAACAGAAATTCCCTGCCAAGGCACTATAGCCCAACTCGCCTGGAAGGTAAACAGTTGTAGACCAAGACCATTTGGTCTTGATTCTCTTTAGTCTCAGATAACCTAAAGATGAGGAAGACTTTCTCTTCTGAGAGAAAAGCAAATTGAAATGAAATGTTTACAGGTGATGTTTACTAAGGATTATACCCTCGCCCTGCTTTCTATTAAGAGACTCCTGTTGCTTAAGAAACCAGGTGTTAATCCCTCAAAGTGGATGACATTTTCCAACCCTGCATATTTCACAAAGCTTGAACACATTCAGAGGGAAAGAAAGTTTACATAAGACACAAACCAGATGTTTAATAAACTTGACTAATCTGACAGGCAAGTATGTTTTGGTCTTTCCAAAAGACAGCCACAAAGAGGCAGCAACTATTTTCTTCCAGACACAATAAAGAGGACTTTGGTTTGGTTTTAATTAAAGAGACCGGATGCTAAGCAGAAGAAGAACCCTTACCTCCTGTGATATACTTTGATCTCACCTTTGATGCTAACAGGAAAGAAACAACTCTGACTTTCTTTAACATCAGCAGTATCATTCCAGTCACATCAGCATCATTCGCCCAGAGAGTAGGATATGATCAGTGACAGGCATCAGGCCAGTCAGGGTTAGACCTGGTCTGAGTCACCAAATCATCCCAGAAGTCTAACATGAGAATCAGTCGTGTTTTCAGCATTACCTAGAAAGGAATAACAGTGTCTCTTTCTGCTGAGGAGTAGTTTTAAAGCAGATTATTTTTGGCACTGAAACAACTATAAATGTAAATATAATTTAAATGGCATAAACAGCAAATATTAAAGGGTTTTCTTCCCCAGAAGAAGCAGATGCAACCATGAGCTATTTTTACTGTTCCTTAAAAAACTGTATTTCTTTTTCACTTAAACTAGTTTGAATCTACAGGAAAAACTGTATTAAAACAAACGTAAGAAAATCCGTAAGTTTTACTATGGTTTTATAGAATCAGTCCCATTTTCTTCCAACTAACTTAGATGAGACCAGTAGAAGTAAAACCAAAGCAAAATCAGGAGAACTGTACACCTCCACCCTCTCTTGTATAATACACAGCTTTTATTTGGCAGCGTTGGGTCCTGCAGGTCTTATGGTAGAAACATCAACTTTTCAAAATGCCCAAGATCCATCTATATATGATTATCACTATGTGTACAAGGGTGAAAAAATGTTCTTCCTTCACATTATTAATTTTAGCTAAAGCTGTTGTCCTCCTACCTAGCAGAAAGGGACTGTATTTGCTTATTTTATCATGTAGTCATAACCCAGCCAAACACTAGCTGAAACAGACTGGTGTGTTTGGACCTCTATGGTCTTCAGTTAGCAATTTTTTTCAGTAAACACAGCCAAAATGGAAATTAGAAACAAAAAGCAAGAGACAAAAGTCTGTTCCATGCTTGCATGCAACCCCTTCATAAAGCTAACACCATGACCAACAGCTGCAAGCACAGAATTATCATTAACTTTCAACTGGTGGCCTGATTTAAAGGCACTAATCACCTATAACTGCAGCTGAAGCCAGCTCCTGTCTGGAAGTTTGGGACAGACTCAAACTAAGGGTACAGAAATTCAGTCATAAACAGCTGAATAACTTAAAGGGGGGGGGGTATTCTACATAGCTTAGTCTTTTCATAATAGAATAGACAAAGATGTGCTGGAATTTTTGCTGGATAATTGATGAATTCTATACTTTCTTTTTATGTTAAAAGCTGTAAATATGAAGTGAAAGTAAGATTGTGATAAACTTTTTTGAAAGCAGCAGTGCCTACCTTTCCCTTGCCTCTCCCAAGCATCTGTATTTGCTTGAAAAGAGTCACGCAACCAGCTAACTTGGCTGGCAAGGAATGCTAGATGTCCGTAAAAGATCCAGGCTTATCCAGTCAAGCTTTCACTGGCTTTTTGGAATATAGGAATGCTTGAATATTCCACAGTGAAATATCGTCTGTTAACAGCAAGCAGAATGTAAGATTCTTATGTATCCCTCCCTTTACTGTATTTGCAAAGATTGATGAAAAGGCCTTCATTGTGGGCTTCTGTTTTTCAAGTCTCCCATACAAACTCTCTTCATATATTTTTATGGTGTTTTTCCTGGCAAAAAAAAATATAATTTGCAGGCCCATATGAAACCATGTGGAGTCTCTCTTTCCCTTTTTTTTTGTTCCTCCCCTTTCTTCTTTTTTCCTTGTGAGAAGCTAATAAAATAATACAATGAGCTGGGCACAGTATGATTATGTAGCACTAAAACACTAACACCAAAAGTTGGTCAGTAAAAATCAATTTTCCTTTAGAATGACACCAGAGTTACTTCACTTTTAAACATGCCTAAAAGCAGCAGCACTGGGTGGGAATGGAAGTAGGTGATGTTTTTCTCCTAGTTTTTTATATAAAGAACAGACATAGAAATTTGAAGGATTTTGCTCTAATAAAAAGTCATTTGCTTACAATGGGAGAATGGGGACTGCCTAAGTGGAAGGGTATTGAATCTTGCCTCCTGGAAAATAATTTAAAATCAAACAAAAAAATCCCAACAAACAACAACAAAAAAACACACCACCCAAAAAATAACACCAAACCAAACCAAAAGCAAACCCAAGAAAAACAGTACACAGACAACATCTTTTTCCAGTTTTAGCTAATGTGGAGGCTGAACCTCTAACAAAAAAATTGTAATAGCAAAGGAGGAGGACGAGACAGAGTCCCAACTACGTCACTACTTCCCCAAAATTAATGAAGAAGCAGCACCAGTATCTGTTTCTATTTTTACACACAGTTGATGAGCAAATAATGAACTGGCGCAACTTAAACTTCATACCATCCTACAAAACACATTACAAGCAGCAATAAAACTACTCAAAGTTTGGCCCATTTGCTAATAGAGAAAAGCGCGTCCAGCAAAATGCCTGAGACTGTAGGAAAAACAAAACCTTGTCAGTTTACACTTTTGTCATATTTGGAAGATTATTTTCATAACCATGGCAGCTCAAGTTTTGAAAGAGTAGTTCAGACCTTCAATCATGCAAAAAGCTTTTAATTCTCCACTGAAAAGCAAGCCCACAGGTGCGCTTTGGCACACCCACACTTGCTGCTCCTGAAATATATTATATTGAAATGGTGTCACTTTCTTTTTCTGTGTATACTCTACCAGCCTGGCTAAAACCAGCAAGATTGTAAATGGGAACATGGGTTTTCCAACATGAATAAACATCTCAATTTAGATGTATTAAAAGTTTATCAGTTCTGTGAGATGGGACTAAAACATTAATGCCTTTTAGAGCAGACTGAAAATGATATGTTTTGCTCCATTTGACTATGCATACCTTGAAGACAAAAAGCTTTAGGAATCTTGTCTAAGAGGCTTTATAATCTAAGCATCCTGCAAATTTCACCACAAGGTTTGACTATAAAACCAACTGTCCTCTCCTTGAATAGATGTATTTATAAACTAAAAGCCTCAGAAAATAAGCATAGCGAAGTAATCTGAACAGAGAGGTGTTCCTGAGCTCAGGTCTTCCTGAAGTTTAAAAACCATAAAGTAATGTCTACATCTTCTAGTACTGAAGATCAAAAACATACTGTTTTCTCAAGCTCCCAGAAGCAAAGCTGGATTTACATGGGTGCATTGCATTCACTCATTACTTATGTTTGCTTCTAAACAATTTAATGAAAGGACCTAACCTCAAAATAGTTCCTACTAAGTGTTTGTTAAATATGATTATTAACTCCTACAAATTGTGTGTCATTTCCAAAGTATGGTGAAATAGCAGCTGCAGGAAAAGTTGTCACTGGTACAATAAATAGGGATATTTGTACCTCATAAGATAAACAGCACAAGTTTCATTAGCATTTGATAATTTAAACTAGAACTACACTTTTGAACAGCAATGATTACCTAGAGACTGCTAATTTTAGTCTGTTGCCCACGGATAATTGATAGGCCTTCTGAAGGGCACAAAAACATAAGATGTTGCTACATACACAAGCATTTCACTTGATGACAGTTCAGTTCACAAATATCTGTGGATTCCAGATAATTTACTTTCTGCTACAAGATAATCTGAGACTGAACATGCAGTTGTAGTTGGTCACAAACAGCAACAGAGAGCAGACCAAAAAGCATGGCCATGTACACACACAAACCAAACCTTATGAACAGGTACTTTTTTTCATTAGGATTTTCCTTATCCAAATTCCTTCATATTTAACAGAGGGATAACATTTTGTCAGTCATCATAAGAGCTTTCACAGAGCTCATAAGATCTTACACGTATAGCATAAGTGCTATGTAACTTGCTGGTAACCTCCCATTTCACGGAAGGGAAAACTGAGCCAACGAAGGCATGAAATTTACTATAGCTACACAAAATGCAAGTAACAGAGGATGAAATTCGAACTCAGGTTTCCAGTTTCCTACTCACTGAACTCTGAGCACTTTGAAAAATATACATTCCAGTACACTTTCATAACAGCAACAGCGTTAAATAACCTTATATGTGAATTACCTAAAGCATGGCGTGTTAAAATGATTAGTGGTTACTAGCAGCTAGATGCTACAAAGATCAATTCTGTTTTACACTAAAACTAATTCAAGCTAATTCTTCTGATCACACACAAAAGCAGTAGTAACTCTGTTTCTTTACTTGGAAAGTACAAACCTAGATTAATTGCAAAGGGCACTGGCTATATAGAGAAGCTTTAGATGAGACTGCTGTGATTCTCCCCTCACACTCAACACGTGAGCACTTGGTGTCAGTAACAGTCACATAAATTAGTGAAAACTTCAATGATTTCAAGTTACCATCCTAAGGACTTGCCAGAGGAAAAGGAAACAAATCTGTATCGATCTACCGTTTAGTGGATCAAGAGTGAAACGGCACCAAGGAAATATATACTGTCCAGAACGTAGATTAAATCACTGATGTAATATTTGAAGGAAAAAGAAAAAAACCACAAAGGACTTTCACCTCTTCTGAAGCCATTCAAACAGAAACAGAATACCAACTGTAATTTACAGTTCAATTCACTGTTAATGTTATTCTATTATACTATCATCTAGTTAATGGTCATATAACAGCCATTTTCTCTGTGACACGATTTCATTAGCCACATAATCAGAGTTGAAATAAAAAGAAAACCGGTCTGAAAACATGCATTTTTTAGAAATGTCTGAAAAATCTTTAGCCACCGCAACCTCCACATCCTTACCGGAACATCAAAAGTTTCTTGCGTGTCATCCAGCATCTGAATTTTGATGGAGACGAGTTTTCCTGGTGGTGTCATAGGAGGTTTCTGTCCATGTTCCAAAGTACTGATCCCAGCATTTTCCTGAGCTCCTAACCGGGATCCTGCTGTTGGTCTCTGCTCTGTTTCACCCATGTTTAGAGAAACACGTTTCTTATATCTAATAAAAAGAATAAGGGCAAAGAAGACCATATCACTTATTTGTAAGAGTTGTTGCACATAAGCATTATGGTATATGCACTTACAGCTAATAAACCATATGGACCATTAACACAAAGTAATAACTATTATTATTTTCTTTTTTAATGTATCATATGGAAACAAGAAAAGAAGGCAAACTTTATACTTTTCAAAATACACAGGCTAATCACCTCTGAGGGGTAAGGTTGATAGACTGGATACAGTACTGCACAATGGGAAAGGAGAAGGGAAACAAGACCACATTGGAAACAGAGCACAACAGAACCCAGATTTCAATTAATTATGCTAATTTTTATGTATTTATGAATCAGGCTGTTAGCAGCCACAGCCAGGGCTCCCAGAGAAGGGAGGAAGGTGAGGAAAGCAGGTGGGACAACTCACCACTTGCTAACCATCATTCCCTCCTGGGCATATTCAGCACTTTTTCCTTTGGTCCTTCCAGCCTTCTCTGGCCCTTTGCAGCTGCCACCTTGCTTAAGGGTCTGCAAAGCAGGAAAGCTAATGGGGTACAAGATAACCCCAATTACGTGGCCTAAATATTTTGTTTCCTTTGGGGACCAAAGCTGCTCTAGAACCTTGAGCCTGGCCCGATCCCACTGATGGGCCAGGGACTATAAGGATGTGCTGCTGGGAAGTCCAAAAGAAGCCAGAGCAAAAACACTGGTTGGAAAAAAGCAAGGGAAATCTAATTTCCCACAGAGCCCTGTAAGCAGGAGGGGAACACCAAGGAATGCACCTTCCTTGCTATACTAGGGGAAAGCTACACCTGCACCACGCGCTGAACGTGGACGTCTGCTTAGTGTCCATGGAAAGTAACCTCAGAAACTGGCTTGCTAATTTTGTTTCCGTGCAGCTTTCGCGCCACATTACACAGCACATTTCTATTAAATAATTATTCTATCCTAAAAAGGGAGCAGAGCTACAACAGTGTTTCAATGTGATTTTTCATTTAACTGACACAACTCCAAGACTTCTTTTTTAATTCAAGGACCATTAGTTTTACTTGTCAAATGTTACACATCATACTAGAATTTTCTTTCTTTTTTTCCTCTTGCCTTTTTACACTCTAGCTGGGTTTCTGATGAAGCCTGCTGCCACTGTCTATTTATCTTTCTTGGTAATTGCATTTCCATCCTGCACGACTTTTACATGCTGATCAATGACCATTAAAAAACATGTAGCACACAAAGAATGGAAATGTAACTTTCCAGCTGAACAGAGGCACAAGAAGAATACTGCCAATCGTTGTCTGGCTTTTAATCTGAGGATACAAAATGAGAAGCCTATGGGAAAAACAGGAAACACAAGATAGACTACATACTAGTGAATGCATCATCAGTTCTACAGTATACTATAAGGAACAGTGCCATGTAATAAAGTACCAGTTCCCTCTGTAAGGACAGAATAAAAACAGCCCTATCTTCAGTAGGACATACTATTTACTACATATCGCCTGTACTCAGCACTGGGGAGGCCACACCTCAAATACTGTGTTCAGTTTTGGGCCCCCCACCACAAGGACATCGAGGTGCTGGAGCATGTCCAGAGAATGGCAACGAAGCTGGTGAAGTGTCTGGAGAGCAGGTCTTATGAGGAGGGGCTGAGGGAACTGGGGCTGTTTAGTCTGGAGAAGAGGCGGCTGAGGGGAGACCTTATCGCTCTCTGCAACTACCTGAAAGGAGGGTGTAGCGAGGTGAGTGTTGGTCTCTTCTCCCAAGTTACTAGCAATAGGACGAGAGGAAACTGCCTCAAGCTGCGCCAGGGGAGGTTTAGATTGGATATTAGGGAAAATATTTTTGCTGAAAGAGTGGTCAGACATTGGAACAGGCTGCCCAGAGAGGTGGAGGGGTCACCATCCCTGGAGGTGTTAAAAAAATGAGTAGACGTGGGGCCTCAGGGCATGGTTTAGGAGGCATGGTGGTGTTGGGTTGACGGTTGGACTTGACGATCTTAGAGGTCTTTTCCAACCTTAATGATTCTGTGATTCTATGTCCTGACTAATTTGTTCCCACAGATTTTCTTCACACAGCAAGTAAAAAGTAGACATTTTTAAAAAGCACTTTGATCAAAAGGAAAAATAAAAAGTGTTAGCTGAGAAGGAAAGGAATAAAAAAAATTAGGGATCACTCACTTCTACATATCAGCTCAACAGGCACAAGTGAAGGAGAACAAAAACTCATTGCAGACAAACTTTTGCAACAAAGCAGCACTATCCTACCCAACAGGGTTGGAAGGACTAGTGAAATCTATCCAAGCATATGTCAGAAACTACTGAGAGGCAAATTTTTCCTCAGTTGGCACTGTAATCTAAAATGTAAAAAGAATAATTTAAAATAATAAAATTGATTTCATGGAATTAAATGAAAACTTTTTTATGAGACAAGAAGTGCCAACAAGAAAGCTGCAGTTGGAGGCAGGAATTCTAGAAGAAAAGACACCAATTGTCTATATGTAGCAAGACTCCAGGCCCAATTACAGATAAACCTGGTTTGCATGCATGTGGAGTACACAGGGACATTTAAAAAGGTAACACATGCACCCTGTCTAGAAGTGCCACTGCACACAAAGATACTGGTCTATGTCCTTCTTAATTCAAAAGCTATTTTAAGAGCTCTTCTGAATCCACCATATACTACTGAAGGCACCAACACAGCAGAAAGAACCTCTACAATTGCTGGCTTACTACGGTAGTTTTCAGCTAGGTATGGACATTTAAAATGGATGAAGAAAAAATTTGTTCTTTCCATTAAATCCTAAACAGAGGAATCAATCCAGGCAGTTCAAGTGATAACATTAAACAGTCAACACAAGGAAGTATTACAGAGCTTGAACCTTTCTATAAATGTTCTTTTGACTAAATGATCTAGTGGCCCACACAGATATTCAGACAGACCAATAAAATTAGTGAAACAAGGAAAAAAGACCCAAATTTAGGAGCCAAAAAAAATCACGGAGGAAAAGTACAAGCCAAACCACTCCATGTATACAGCTGAGTTTTTATTATTATTATTATTATTATTATTATTATTAACAGTTGGTAATATAGAAACTCTTGTAATATGTATATATTGAACCATTCAGTTACACATGCACACTTCCCTTTGGAAGCAAAAATCTTTTAAGTATTGGCCGCCCTCATCACATGCATCTGCTACTTACCAAATTAAAAGCAGACCTTTCCTTTTTTAATCTGTATGTATATTTAAACACCAGAACACTGCATTAGACATTATTTAAGGTTTTTTTTCTGTGTGACACTAGTCTCACTATGGTGCTGTCATAACATCAGCATAGTATCTTTATCATGCCTTTATGTAAAAGAGGCCTTAAAAATTATTACAGTTACCCTCTCTAAAATAATGCAGCACATTGGTCAAGCTGTATACCTTTCTCTAAATCACTTTGATCTAGAAAACTGAGAAGTAAGGTCACAGAATTCAACAGAAGAGTACTAAGCAAACCTGGGGGGATTAGGATGCCTAATGCCTGTCATGATGAGGAGAAGGATCAAGTTTGAATGGAAGATGGAGCATTTTAAAGACACTCTAGTAGGAAGAAGACATTGATTAATTGGGAAGGTATTTATGGAGGAGAAAAAGCAGTGCCACCAGACTCCAACACACGTAGCTCTAAGCAAAATATAAGTGGAGGTAGACAACTTGTATGGGAGTCAAGAGAGTGGAAAATAAAACGAACACATCTGAACTCTGAAAATTAAGAGTTTCTGCCTGGTCTTTTTGACAGCTGGTGAAACCCAGGGCCAAAATCGCATCAATTGTTTCTGCTGCAGATTCGCTGGGTGTCAGTGCCCTTCTCAGCAGTGCTGTAGCATCTGCAAAGACAGAGAGAGACTGCTGCAGCGAGCTAACCTGCATCCCAACCTGTGCGAGGGAAGAAGTTACCCGAGACGGCTGAGCTGCCCAGGGAGGAGCCTTGGACCCTCCTGCTCCTTGCCTTGCACCAACTCTCACCTTTCTCAGACCCTTCACTGAGCCAATGCACCTTGCTAACCCAAAAACAACTCTTTGTTCATTCTTTGCTGGGTTAGCAACTTAAATCAGCTCTCAGCAGCCTGGCAAACCTTGAGCTGAGGTGAGCTAAGCCCAGCCAGCTGCTGGTAGGCCACTGGACTGACTCAAGCCACCTCTACCTAACTCTAAAACACCTGGAAGGCACAAAAAGCTACCAGTGCCATTAGATAGATTAGTAAATGTGGTTTTGTCCTAACCACTTGTTAACAATCCTTTCACACCGATACTAAATGTTTAGATAAAAATCTTAAGTTCCGTATATACTTATGCAGTAGCTGGACAAAGGCCATGATGTGGTTCAGCATAAAGCCATTTTAGTTCTCCATGTCCAAAACAGGCACATTTTTAGTACTGGAAAGGTTCAGACCAATTAAAGTTTCCATGCATTTTTCTTTGGCAGGATGAACTGACTTAGTCTAAAGGGAGTTAGGAGTATAAACAGCACTTTTTTGGGGGTGGGGGTGGGAAATAAAGGGTTACAAAAATTACAAAATACTGAGGAAAAGAGAAGCAATAAGCCACTGTCAGAAACATAAGCAGAGCTCATGTTGGAATAGCTGCTAATCTGATCTGTTAACCACTCTGCTCTTCTAGATCAGGCAATGAGGTTTGGACATTTGATGCAAGAGATTCCTGAAGACTCCTGTTAGAGGAGGGAAACGGTACCAGGTATCTAGGCCTTTTCCACTTTTTTCTTTTTCCCTCGCTTAAACACATTTTCACAGCACAAAACAGAAGGTAGCATGCTGTTCGCTATACTCCTTTTAAAGGTGGGGAAGCCTGAGGCACAGTAGGATGATGTGACTGGCCTGTAAAGTCACCAAGCAGACCAGCTGCAGAGCTAAAGCTGCAGTCAAGGCTTCCCAGATGCTGGCCCAACACTGCCTCCCAAATTATATGGCAATGAAACATTTGCAAGAGATTTAAGTAATCAATGTAATACCAGATGAGATGACTCAAACAGACTCAATGGCTTATAAACCGTCAGTAAGAACTAGGAAGGCACCAGAGGACGAGACAAGAACAAATTCAATCCAGATCTTCCATAGGATAATGAATGTGTAGGAGCAAGGAGAAAGAGGGGCAACCCAGGCAAACTGCTCATACATGCTTTTAACTCTCAGCTTCTTGTAAAACTTTTGGAAAGCCTCGGCTGTGGAGAGGACTACAGTGAATACTGCTAACATTCCTGTCAAGTACTCATCTTCAGTTCTAAACACCTTCATATTTACAGAAAAACATCAAACTTGACAAATTGGACTAAGTTTAAGGAATCATAATAAATTATAGACAGGATAAACATGCAGAGGTCACACGAGAAGGGCTAGAGGGAGCAGCTGTAGCAAATCTAACTGTGAAGGTAAAGATGCCATCTCTCTACAGGGCCCAGTCCACCCTTCTCCAGACTTTAATGCTCCAAAGCAGAGCGAGCAGGATGTGCCTGCACCCCAGCCACTCCACTGCAGAGGCAACTGCTATCAACCAAGCCCACTTCTCATATGATGCACCGATCCTTCATATTTCCTTTTCCCTCCTCTTGGGTAACAGCAAAGTGGGTATAAATGCATAGCCCTGCCAAAAAGCACATAGACCTGTATACCTTCAGTGAGGGAAAACTCTATACCCACAGCATAAATTGTCAGTGACGCTGCATTTTCATTAATACACCAGAATTACCGTGTTCATGTACCATAAACATGAAATATGGAAGCAAGTTTCTTTATTGTTGTTTTCTTAATGTAGGTTAAAATAATATAACAAGGCAAGAGGACCAGGAAGAGTGAAACCAAATTCAGTCTGAAATTATGTGGAACAGAGAGAGGGCCAGTATGGCTCAGGTTTTTATATTTTGTGAAACGTCATCCCAGTTAATTTCTGCAAGCGCAAGCAGACTTGTACAAAGCAAATACATCTGTAACAAAAAAAAAAAAGGAAGTTCTTAATCTAAATAACATTAATATGATTTCTTCGCTAAAAAAACACAATTTTGAAGGTTATGAGGAATCAGTGCCAAAGAAGGAAACCATCCCCAGCGCTTGCTCAGCAGAGAGCTCGTGCGCACCAGGCACAGCCGTGGTGAAAGTCAACCCGCAGGTAGCAGACATGATGCACGTGGCTAGCCATCACAGCAGTAAATGGCAAATTTTCAAGTCATGCTAAATGAAGTGACTGGATCAGTCCTGTTCCAAGCAAACAACGGTAACCAGAATTTGCTTCTTGAGCAGGAGTCACCAGGTACCCCATGGGACAGTTGTGTGGGAATACCTAGAGATGACAGATTTATCCTTTTCACAAATACAGATCAAACACAATTTGGAGGAAGGAGAAGTCGGCAGCAGAGCCGGGGGATTTTTCTGAAAGCTTTGAAGTCACCACTGTCTTACGAGTCTTTGGCATTTTTTCATGGGAGAATATTGAGCATTTCTTAGAAATTCGTCTCTTTAACGTCTGATTTTCTTAAGGAACTACCAAAACCCACAAACAATTGCCTCACTAACACATTTGTACTTCACGTTACTCTGCACAGAATCTCGTACACCCTTGAAATTACATGAAGGTCCATACATTACAAATCTGACACAAATCCAGAAACTTTTCATTAGGCTAGTGGACCAGCATATTTGTGGAAGCAAAGAAATGTGACACCAACAGCACTTAATAGAAAAATAGCTCAAGCTTGAAGGGCAGTAGTACAGACACAGGTGCTGGGTGTCTGCTTCTCTGCTTGCACCCAGCAGACTAACCTTGGTCACCCAGCCTCCAATGGAAATATTGCAAGAAAAGGTGGTTTCTGTATTCCTGTTCAGACTGCTGTCTGCCCTTTCTGCTCACGTCCACAATATTCAGATAGAGAAGGAAGTATAATAAAAAGCCAATTCTTTTGTACCATAGAGCTATCTTCTGGGATTAAAAATAAGCAGCATTGTAAATGATGGCTATTTCATGAAGTCAGAAGTAGGGAGGCTCAAGGTGAGGTACGTTCAAGGAGGTGAGCATTAGAGGCTCACATCTAATCCCCTGCACAGTCAGTGGAGAACAGGATAGTGGGGGAGCTCCTAAATTGGGCTTACCTTCTAAACACAGATTTATTTTTTCTTATTCCTGTCCCTACAGACACAGAAAATTAACCTCTTAAAGCCTGCCTGCCTAAGAAAACACCATGGCTGTCTACTTTTTACAGCTGGATATTCTTAGCGTTCTGCAGACTTCCTAAAATTTGCAGCAATAAGAAATGCCCTTAATTAAGGCAGACTATCCATAATAGAATAAAATTCATCACCTTTCATGAAAGTAAAGACAGCCCACAAAGTTACCCCTCTTGGTCAGACTCTGAAAACCTCTAAATCATACTGTCTTGTCCCTTGACCCAGTTTCTATGGTATGGTCATGTAGATGGACAGATTAAGTACTCAGATTTGTAGAGCAATAAAATACACTTAGTTGTTAACACCAAACTAGCTAGAACAAGAACCAATGTCAAATTTAGGGACCTAAGCAGTAAGTAACACAAAGCTTTACAAACTCAAACCATTCAGTGTGCCAATAATGTGACCTGAAATCCAGAATAATGAACATTTATGTATGTACAGGACAAAAAACCTACCTCTTGCAAGCCTATCTGTACAGCATTCAGAACGCCTGCATTCATTACTGCTTCTACCTTTAGGGCCATTCAGCTTCCAACTAGAGCTCATTTATCTTCATTGCATTCAGGTCCTAAAGCTGTTTGCAATTCTGCGGCGCTAGCAGCTGTCCCAGATTCCAAGTCTTTTGCCAGATGTCAGCAAAGAGCAGTCCCATCCCACACAAATCTGATGTATGCTATCTTTTTTCCTCAACCACACACCTGTCAGTAGATCTATCAACAAGTGCAGTAATAGATTTCTGTATGCTTTTGCAATTGCCTCTGTGAAAAAAACTCATCCCTTAAGCATCAATACGAATTGTTCTGTGAATCAAGCCAGTCTAGTCTACAAATATTTTTTTAAACCCACAAAATTAAAATTACTTTTGATGACTGTCAAGGATATTACCCAAGACAGTTTAATTTTATTGATTTGCTGCATGCTGTTTTCTGGACAACCTTGCATTAGAAACTTCTTGCAGGCAAGGAACATTTCTTTTTCTTCCCTGTATCTCACACAAGCAAGCAAAGACATCATATATATGTAAGTAAGCAATTAAGTGAAGCCTTCATATGCCCACCCTCTCAAAGGAACATCTTGGAAAACCCTTCATACAAGTTACTCTTGGGACTGGTTGTAACTGTTTCCCAAGCTCTAGGGACTTGTCTTCACTATTTATTCTTCATGACGCCTTCATGGTACCCTTGTACCACCATCAATGCTATTTACTTGAATGAGGAATGCCAAATATCCTATTCAAACCAACACAACCAATTTCAAAGTTTTTTTCTTCAGGTTTTAAATCAGCCAACTTGAAGGCACCGTACAAACAGGTAATTCTGGCTACTCCTGGAAAGAAAATTAATGTCTCATCTACTAAGTCAAGGGGATAACTAGTTCCAACTGCTCAGTTAGTGACTCTCCGCCATCAACTGTGTTTTCTCTTCAAATCCAAAGGCACAGTCTGAGCAAAATGGGGAGCTCCTGGAGCCATTAATCCCTTAACAGCCCAGAGGGAGATATTTCTACACAAATGCTTCATTTGTTATTAGACACAGGAAAATTTGAATTAAATATTGCCCACTTGCTTTGCATTTATTGTTTCACTGTTTTATAGCTTATTTGTACATGAAGTTCAACACAGTGTTTTCTTTGAAAATACTTCCCTGCCACTTTACTTTCAAAAAAATAATAGATCGCATCTTTTCTACAAAATTTCTGCTTTATCTCAGGGAAAGGGGAGAGGATATTTCTTTTTTCCTGTGAAACTTACAACCTGCTTTCTGAGATGTTTTTCAGCCTCTTGTCAAAACTGCCTGCAAAACAAATTATGCTTAGGAAGAAGTTGAAAGCTACTGGTATCATATACTCATACTCGATTTCCCCTTCCATTTTGCATAGCCTGTTTGTGCCAATTCTGTCACTAAAACCTTTGAAAAAGTAAAACTCGACATGGTTGCACAAGTGACAAAATGCAATTAAAAAAAAATAAATCCGGGGGGGGTGGGGAATCAGGAGTAAAGAGTGCATGAAATCCACATTGAAGTCACCCAGCTAGTCCTTCACTGATGACTAAATGCGTTGTTGTCAAAGCGACAAAGTACACGTTATCATTTTACGAAGACCTAAAGCATTTTAAAGTTGAGATATAAAAGCATCATCATGTGGGCAAAAAGCTATTTCAAATTATGGACAGAAAGACTGTGGAAGCTTTACTGTCACATAGTAAATGCTAGAAACATATAAAGGGATTTTAAGAAAACCTCTCCTTGTGTTTCCAGCCAGCACAGAGTTTCTTGATCAACTGGGTCATCACCTAAGCCCAGTTTGTCACTGGGAAACAAAAGTAAAGTGGGTAAGAACTTAAAGCAGTTTGGTGGTTCAACAGTAGTACAAATCACTCCTGAAGCCATTAAAAGTGTTTTCCAAAACACTTTCATGCCATCACTTGGCATAAATAAAGCTGTTGTACCAGCTGGAGTGCTCTGGGCTCATTCACCCGTACAACACCTCATGTGAAAGCCAAGCCGAATATGCTTATAGTAGAAGAAAGTAATCTGATTTAGTTCCAGATTTAACAGAATTCTGAAAGCGATCCAGCAACTCATACCCAGTCTCAAGCATAATGCAGACATTTTCCATGAAATAAAAACATGTCAAAAGAATAAATAAGACAGTACATTAATACTACTGTTCAGCAGTTGGGGGGGGTGGAATCTGATAGAGTCCTGTTTTTGAGAAATAAAACAGGTTGGGGGAAATACTATTTCTTCTGAACCAAGTATGAGTATATAGTAGAGATAGATATTCATGCTGCCTACATGCAAGCTGGCTCCTCCGGAGAGCTGTTAAGCACCAGAGCCTAATTCGGGCATTCAATGGCCCTTCAGAAGGAGCTTCTCCCTTCCTTGACCATGCAGACCCCTAGCAGAAGGCGCAAATGCAGTGGTCAGCATGCCAAGACCCCGTTCTTTCTCCTGTTGAGAGAGATCAGTTACTCTTTGTTGTGTTGATGGTGTGCTGCATGAATATGGAGCAGAAGCTCATGAGCTTGCCACCACGCATGCTGCGCTGAACAGAAGTGGTACCCTTACGGCCCAGCAGCTCGAAACAATAGAGGACGACGACATCAGTGTTCAGCATTATGCACCCAGGGAAGATGCCTATCCAAACATGTTAAATTGAAGCCATAATGGTCTTGACTAGTTTCCTTTTTGCCCAAAACTTGTGATCAGACTCCCACAAAATTATTACATGGGTCTTCCACAAGGGAAAACATATCTATGGTCACAGTTGTATGTTCAGTGTACAACCCACTATAAAAACAGACAAAATTCCTGCAGGTTTTAAATATTTAAACATCTGTTCCCAAAAGAGACTTTTTATAAGTTTGGTAAACTGCTTGATATAATTGAATATACAATGATTTTTTGTTTAATTAAGTCTTTCACTAGAAGCCTTTATTGTGCTTGACCAAGGAAATACACACTTGGTAATGACACAATTTCCAGTAAGAAATGCTTGTACCATGAAGAAAAAAAAAATTGCTTTATTATGTAGTGCTGTTTAGAAATCAACTTAATAGATTCCTTGGCATCCTGGTGGAGATATAAACAGATCATGAGGTATGACTATATAATATTCAGATACCCTATAGTGTTTTAAAATGTCTTTATCCTTCCTTTGAAAATTATTCTAAAAATTTTAGAAACCTAAGCAAGTTTGAAAGTTTTGCTATCTCATTTCTCTTTGCGTGAATACTTGAACCACTAAAAGATCACTGGAGAAACTACCTGTGCTGAACAGCACAGCCTAGACACTGTCTGCCCGTTTGTCTGATGACAGCTCTCCTGATCTTTCAAGATACGGTGCTTCTCTGTCTTTAGATAATTGATAACACTGTATTTATTCTGTGAACAGCTATCAGAGATACTGTGAGACAGAGATACAGATACACTGCTGCCACAGGTAAGTCCTCATTTTATGTCTAAAATACTAGTATCGTGTATACTGCATGAAGACAGACTAGGGTTGGTTTTCATAGATCAATGTAGGCCAAAATAGCTCTGTTAGCTGCTGTTGTGTCTGCAAAATAAACTGCTTTTCCCACCATAACTTACTTCACAATGAAAACTGGCATAAGCTGCTCCAAAACACATCACTATTATTGCAAGCTTTAGAAGCTGTACCAAGAGAAGAGCCTGCCTGTTCAATCATCCCATCATCTCTTCATCAACAAACCTATTTCAGTGCAGATTATATCCCTGTGGTTTCTGTTACATCCCTGTGGCTTCTGTTATATTTCAAAACTAATTACTCACCTGCTTAGAAGTGTGAAAAAACATTATCTGTGGAATCTGTACTTTCTACTATTGAAAGGGACAATGAAAAGCATCAGTTCTCTTGTTCTGCTCTCTTCCTTGCAGCATTTGCAAGGAAAGAAAGCAGAAATACTGCCAAAGCAGCCCACCAGTCTGCACTGATCACAGTATCATCGGAAGTAACACTCCAAAACAGCTGTTATAATCTGAGCAAGATGGAGAAGCATAAGACTCAGATCCTTTTTTAAAATTAAGACATCAAGAGGTATAGAAGTCATCAGCGAAAGGTCAAGCAGAAAGAGGGACATGGTAAATAATATATTTCAAATCATTCAAAGTGAACGCTGCCTGAAAGATTTTGACAGGTCCTTGCACTAAATACAAGGCTCCCAATAAAGCAGCACAGCAGAGCACTCTGCTGCGCCAGGCAAACAGGGAGACTGGTGTTAGATTGCTCTTCCTTAGGAGAACATTGTATACTCCTCATATTCCTTTCTTGGCTCCCGAGTCTCAACTAACTTTAGATTATGCTGAACTCAGAAAGCAGCTTTTATACCCATATCCGATGGTAGCATACAGGATACCCATGGCAGGCAAAGACCTATAAAGAGCAAATATCTAGTATCTCCCAGGAGTTTTTCCTGGCTGAGCATGCTTGAACTTCACACACTTTCCCAAACGTCTCCCCACAGGGCGGGTAAGCACACACCAGCCTGGGAACAGGGAAACCCAAGACGCCTTTCATTTCCATGGCTGCCCAAACTGGAGCAGGTCCAGGCCCTGGAGGGGAGAGGAGAGTAGAGAGCCCATCTTTCCTGTGCTGGCTGTGGCGGGGCTGCCAGCACCCGGGCAGCGAGGAAGCGGAAGGCGTGCATCTGGAGCACAGCGGGGACAAGCGCCAGACCTGAGGGAGGCAAAGGAGCAGGCTGGGACAAGGACCCCGAAACAGGAGGGAGAGAGCACAATGGGCAGGGAAGGGTGCCAGGGATCCTGAGGCAGTGCACAAAACAAGGCCACTGCATGTGAGAGAAAAACTGGACAAGGATAGGGAAGGGGGGCTGGGACAGGCAAGGGGTCTGATCTCTGACAAGCAGTTTGGAAGAGAGGAGAAACCGCAGGTGAAAGGTAAGAAAATAAGTAGTCAGGAGCTGGAGACAAGCCCCAAAAAGCACAAAAAGGATTGTCAGGAAGGACAAGACAAATGAGAGAAAGAAGTGCTCTTCGACAGAGGACTAAGTCCATTTCCTTCCACAGCTGGGACCTGAAATCAACAGTCCTGTCCTGCACGTGTGCAACAGCTCAGGGGCCTGCCCCTCTCACAGCAGAGAGCCCCACAGTGGGTCGGCTGCCGCTGCCACTCATGTCTCTCACCCCAGCACCAGAAATCTCCAGTGAAGGAGTATAATTTACAGCTGCTATGGCAGCATTCATTTTCATACTAAATGGATTTTCATTTCTTTTCTTTCAATATGGGAAAATTGCACACCTTACAGGAAGAGTTAGGAACTAGAAATTGCTTGCCTTAAAGTATACGATGAACTGCAAAGTAACCCCTTCCTATTCTTGCACACCCTAACATGCACTGATTTCCCTCCCTGGCCCTGCCAAGCACCACTCTGCCTCTTTCACCACGCAGGGGAGCACAGCCAGTTATTGAGATGGCACTCAGGATTTACTTTTTCTTCCCTGTTGTATACTTAAGGCTTATCAACTACAGGTACTCTGCTAAGACAAAACTAACAACTATCTTCCTGAGCTTTCTGTATAGTGGGCTGATTTACTCTCTCGAAAAGTTCTTACTCTAACACTACATGATACTCTTGTGAGAGGATGAGGCGTCACATTATCCTTACTTCATATACAGGGAATTACAGACAGAAAACCCAGGTCCTCAAGACTCACAGATACTGGCTCCACTGTGGGTTTGGACTCTAAACCCATTTATTGACCTAGGTCAAACAGACTGAAGTCCAAAGCAAGCCCACTGATTCTGTATTCCCAGACTGAAACTCTTACAGTCAAATCATTTTTCAGGTATTTCACATCCCACAGCTTTCTTCACATGTGATTACAGATCCTTTTGATACAGGCTGCATCCAGGAGCACTAGGCTTTCTGAAAACTGGCTCATAAATCTCAAGTTCTCTCAAGAGTTTAACTATTTTCTGGGTGTTTAAGCCAATTCCTAACAACACAGGGAACTGAAGAATTGAATCCAGTTCCTTAAAAGCAGGAGGCCATCAGCTCTCTTCAGCCACCCTCCTCTTCCAATATCTGCAAAAGGCAAGGAATGAGACCTTCCTCACAGACTGTGTTGTAATACACAACAGTACATTGCTATAGGACAACTACCATACCCAACAAACAAGATGGAGATCATGAAAGGGAGAAAAATGTAACTAAATAATTAAAGATTGTGTCATAAGTCACAAAAAGGGAGAATTACTGCTTTTCTACTATGGACTTTTGCTTTGCAACCTTAATCGTGTTCTTTAAACATAATATAATTATATTTGAAGTATTAAGATGCTTTGACTTCTTGAACAAATATTAAAGAAAGCAAGCAACATGACTGGCACTACATTAAGAGGCCAGAAAACAGTAGCTTCATTTTCATTCTTCCTGAACATGAGTACTCCGATTCCTACAAGGTCTGCAAGGGAAGCATCTGCCTTCAAATAGCACCTTGTTAACCAGACAAAACAAACAGCAATTATTTTGGCATTGCTTTCACCTTGCTCCCAACTTTTCTATCCCTGTAGGTGCACACAGCAACCTAAGAGCTCCTCCCTGCCTTAGCTCCTCCATATATACTCCCTCATCTCTTCCCCATCTCTGCTTCTAGTCATCCACCACCCCGTTAGACACACACCCCTCAGTCTCTGCATCTTTCAGAAGAGGAGGTAAGCACCCATGTAAAGCTCTGGCCATACTTCAGGAGCATGCACACACAGAAGCATTCCCATGTGGAGCGCACTGGTGCGCCCCAAGCAGCGTCAGGGAGCAAGAAAACGGCTGGAAGGGTTGGGAACAAAAATGGATGAAAAATTATAGCATTTGAAACACAAGTGATGGATAGATGGGAAGGGAAAGAGATGATCATCTACTGTGTGTTGATATAATATTATGGAGGTTGATTTATTTTATGTAAATTCATGCATAGAATATTTCCAGGAGTTTAAATCATTACAGGAGAAGGGAGGTCCACTTAAAGAATACGTAAGCATCTGTGAGGTATGGAAAATTTTCCCCTCTAGCATCAGATAGGGTTATATTTTCAAAGGGTCACTAACATGGCCTGGATCTGCAATCTGGGCTGGTCAGCATGAAGCAGTCTGCACTCCTCCTCAGGGGAGGCACGACCAAACACAGATGGTAGTCATCCTCCCATCCCTGGGGGCAGCTAGGAACTCCTTCAGCTTTGATTTGGATTGGGAAATTGAAAATAACTCAGTGTGAAAATACTGCATGGCTACTCCTTATAGCCACGGACCCCTGTATTTTGTGGAAATCTCAGTGAGTATCCTTCAAATGGATGGCACACTCACCTCTGTTCCAAGAGGAGTGGCATGGTTCCTCAGAACAACAACAAAATGGCACCTCGACCCTCCTGTGCCCCTGCCCCAAATACTCTGCCCTGGACTGGTGATGAACAGGCCATGGCAGGTCCCTGCCTCTGTGGAAAGCTGAGAAGGCACGTTTCCTTCATCTGTATTTGAGGGCTGCTTTTCCACTCCTCTCCAGCTGCCGAAGTCAGGCACATAAATACTGCAGGATATCACACAGAGGAACAGGAAAGCGTAGGCATATATTGCAGCTACCAAGTGCAATGCAGCATGCAAGAAACAGAAAAGACTTCATAGCAAAACATCAAAAATTCAACTGCCAGGCTGTATCTGACCCTTCTACCCCTACATACACACATACTCCTGGATAAGGTTTAATCTCTTCCAAATAGCATTTCTTAAATTGTCCTAAACACATTTACACTATCCAACCAGACAAGAAGAATCACCATCTACAGTCCTATCTATCCTGTACCACCTTTTTAAATATATAAATTTTGTCCAATATAGTATATGGAAAGAAGCAGCTACAACTCTGATCAGTTCAGAAACATGGGAAAAATTGAAAGTATTTACAACCAGTAAATAATCCAAGAAAGTGAAGGAAATAGCAATGCTCTGCAGCCATTCACTAACATATTTGCACCCTGGCGTCAAATAAGCCCTTCTCCATTTAGTCTCCACAGAGAAAGGTTAGGGCACCCTGACCACAAAAGCAGCAGCAGGAAGAAAGAAAAAGGCCTGGTACTGGCAACAAAACATACAAATCAATAAACTTACCGCAGCTTCCCTTGGGCACTCAAAGCCTTGGTCATGAAAAATGGATTTGCAGAACTGACACCTTGTTTGCTATAGAATCTGCTAAGAGACCACACGGGATTTTTCCCTCTTTGCAATTCAACACAGAATGCTTTCCCTTCACTCCAAAACTTGTCACTAGAAGATAGGGAGTTGATGAGTCTGCTGTGGGGCTATTTGCTTACTTTCCAACATAAATAGGCACGCTGCGAACCTCAGGAGCTGCACACTGACTACAGGGCCTGTAACACAATACCTCCCCTCTTAGCTTTTGGCCCATCAGTTCAACAGGAAGCAATGCAGGAAATCCAAGGCATTGGTGTGATTCCAATCCATGCCCTTCCTGTCTGGGGACAGAGATCTAAAAGCATCTGGGACTCCTGCTAACAGAAACAGTCAACACCTCTGGGCAGGGGGAAGGAGGGAAATTCAACCACCCAACCCAAAGCTAAGCATCGTTTAGCCAGTACACATCAGAAGTGACCATATGAACTGCCAATCAGCACTCCACCTCCATTTTTCTGACGTACATAGACAAAACACACTGCAATCAGGAGGTAGTGAAGCCATGCCCAAGCGAGCTCTAACCAAGCCAGCTAAGTGATCGTGCCCCTATACTTGGACTGGTGAGGCCGCACCTCAAATACTGTGTTCAGTTTTGGGCCCCTCACTACAAAAGGGACATTGAGGGGCTGGAGTGTGTTCAGAGAAGGGCAACAAAGATGGTAAAGGGTCTGAAGAGCAGGTCTTATGAGGGAGCTGGGGTTGTTTAGCCTGGAGAAGAGGAGGCTGAGGGGAGACCTTATTCTCTACAACTACCTGAAAAGAGGCTGTAGTGAGGAGGGTGTTGGTCTCTTGTCCCAAGTTACTAGTGACAGGATGGGAGGAAATGGCCTCAGCCGTGTCAGGGAGGTTTAGATTGGATATTAGGGAAAATATTTTTGCTGAAAGAGTGGTCAGGCATTGGAACAGGCTGCCCAGAGAGGTGGTGGAGTCACCATCCCTGGAGGTGACCAAAAAAAGTGTAGACGTGGCACTTGAGGGCATGGTTTAGGAGACATGGTGATGTTGGGCTGATGGTTGGGCTTGATGATCTTAGAGGTCTTTTCCAACCTTAATGATTCTGTGATTCTAAGGTTGTGTAGCTGTCATGCTGCCTCAGTGAGGATACCAAGAAGGGGAAGCAGCGGTCACCCGGTTTGCCTCCCCTAGCTCCTTGCTGCTGCAGCTCAAGCACCACTGTACAGAAAGCAGTAGTTCAAAACTTATCCTGCTACAGTTACAGCCATGATCCTTAATCTGTTTGCAACATCACAGTTGTGGGGTTGTAGGACAGAGTTATCCTCTCATTAAAGCATCCATCCAGCCTGACTCTGGTAGAGAAGCCTGTTCAGGCAGCAGTGCAGGCTGCTAAAGGCACATCATTACGTACTTTGTCCGTTTCTGCTGCTGAGCACAGAGCAACATCAAGTTTATAATTTCCAAAGGTATCCCCAGGATGGTCCCTTACACACAGCTTGGACTATTGCACCAGCTTGTAATAAGCTACAGCTACTAGAGCAGCACTACTCAAGTGTAAGAGACAGGAGCAGGAGGTAATAGCCTTGGCACACAACCAGGGAAGTCACTCCCCAATATATTAGATACTACGATGAACCTTCCTCTTTCAAACAAAACGTCAAACAAATTTGCTTGACCTGTCAGTCAGTAAATCCATAACAAAAATATACAAACAAAAAAGGAAATTCCAATTAGTTAGAGAGCTGGGAGAGGGAGAGAAGGGAGGAGAATATTCTTTCCTGTATCTATTTTTAGGCTACATAAGGCTGTCTGAAACCATGGCAATGAACCTGCTATAAATCCCCTCACCAGCTCGATGTTTTGTTTCCTTGTAGACAAGGATAAATGAGCACGTACTACAGATTAAATGGTCTAAACCAGAAATGAATCAACTATAGCAGGCTACTGGAAATGCATTTGTCAGTTACAAAAACTACTGGTTAAGAGAGGTAGGAGTAGCAGATCAGAGAGACCAACCACTCAACAACCTGATACCTAGTAAGAAATCCTTTACAGCTCTGATAAACAGCACCAAAGAGAGGCCAGCCTCCAGGCAGCAGCTCTCCACCACCACCACCACCACCTCCTTCTGGGTGTATTTTGACATCAACAGTTGCACCCTCAGCACCCAGATTCACTCTTCAGGCTGGGCCCCCATGATCCAGACGCAGAGGTCATGCCCCCAGTTTGGCATTTCCTTTCCTCCGTGCCAGAAGCAAGGCTGTCTGTCAGGTTACTCTCTAAGATCTGGGGTCTGGGCTGAAAAGAACAGGACCTGGTGGCACTGAGACAGTGGGTACCAGGCACCTGAAGGCTGTGATCGCTTACCTAATTGCTTTGGCTAACTGTACCTAAAGTTTCTAAGAAGTTTGCAAGCCTTCCTACACAGAGGCAGCATTTCTGAAAAAGAATGGTGGGCTTATACTTACTGAAGCACAAATTTTTTTCCATGAAATGCACAAAAGTAGTCTGACAAAGTTTTTATACCTGCTATACAGCTACACTCAAAATAATTGCCAAAGAAAGAAAAGATGTTAGAGTCTGCAACTCCTTCAGGAGTGACAGGGAACACTCCCTAAGTCTCCCTCCAGGACTGTAAGAACAAACTTGGGTTTGTGTTCTGTTTGGTTTAAAAGGGGAAAACACCCTCACATTTCCCAAAAAACCCTTCATATTTATCCTATCCTGTGACTTACATATGGGGCTATCCCATGCTATTTGATATTGTGTGAAGAATGAGAGCAACCACCTGGCAAAACTGTGGCTCAAATATATTTGGTTCACTTATATGTAATTTTTCTAGTGCTTCTTATTAACAAGATGACATGGGAGAGAAGGAAACTAGCAGGTTGGGGTTTTTTTTGTATACTCCCTTGGCTTAGAAAAAATTACAAAACAAGAAAAGTGGGAAAAAACTTTCGTTCTTTAGCCATTTAAATGAGTCTAAAATCCATCCACAGCTGAACATTTAGATATTTCAATGTAAGCATCAACAGTTTTAAAGAAATATTTCAGAGCTAATAATTTCCATTAACACCTCTACATCTGCTGCTGAAATAACTCATTTTATATTCTTATATGGTTGAAGGTATCAAATTCATCCTGTTTTTTAATCCTTTGACATGCACTCTAGACTGGCTGCCAGACTGTGCTGCTCTGGAGCACTGAAACATCCTACAAAGCTCAGCTCTGCCACAACAGTTTTGCTTGGCATGTGGAGGAGGAAGACAGAAAACATACCTATCTCAAGACAGTTAATTAGATACCCAGCTCTTTAAAGATCGACATCCCAATTATACTTTGATTCTACATGCTATAAAGTTTTTTACACTTGCATATATCAGGAAGATGGGGAAAGGAACATCTGGAAGTCTATAAAACTGCTACTCATCAACATCAACGGAGAAAATAAATTAAAAAAAAACAACAACCAAACACAAAAACAAAGGCAAGAATGCTGAAAACATTAGAAAATGTGATATTTCTTTTCTGCATGGACCAGAGAGGACAGGTAGTCTCTTTTGCTCAGCGTGGTTACAGCGTGCACATCACCCAGGCGGTATCGGCTTCCCTCATTGCTAAGCAACACCATGCCACATTATCTCAACTGATTCAAGGGAGGGAAGTTGATTCAGAAGCCACTGAAAAAAGCAGAAACTAGATAAAAATGGTTGTGCGAATCTCACACACACAAGCCTGGATCCTGCACAGTCAGAGCAAAAAGCAATTAAGGAAAACTGTGCGATACACAGACACACACAAACTGAAGCAGAATTAAAAAGACAATCCACATACAGAAAGACAGAAGAAAGGAGAAAATGAAGCAGGTAAGAGAGGAAGCAAACAGCACTGCTGTCTCACCTCAGGTATTCTAAGACTAGAACAATGAATTAGATACTTCTTCCCAGGGAGTAAAAACCAGGAAAACAGCCAGAAAGCCACTAGAGACATAAGAGCATAAGTCTGATCCACACTGAAAACACAGCTTGCACACAGTTGAGGATTTTTGTTACAAAGACTGAAATTCAATGGCAGGAATGAATATGAAACACTGAATTATGAACTACTTCAAAATCAAAATGCTCATTAACTCTTCTGAACAATAAATGTCTTCCCCTTCACTATGACCCTAAATTCTATTAATGTATGTGTCTTACACGTTTGAATAGTTGCATTAAAATCTTGTTATTAATATTATCCAAAACAAAACAGTATACATTAATATACTAAATAAATCCATTATGTATGCAAATATTCAGAAAAGCTCATCCATACAAGTTTATTTTAATTGAAATTGAAATTTGTTCTCAGTGATAAGGATTGAAAACAATCACATTCAACTACACATTCCATGCACATAATTCATGCAATAGAAGCCAACATATGTATATAATTATTGCCATGATGTGCTGGTTTTGGCTGGGATAGAGTTAATTTTTTTCATAGTAGCTAGTGTGGGGCTGTGTTTTGGATTTGTGCTGAAAACAGTGGTGGTAACAGAGGGCTGTCTTCATTACTGCTGAGCAGGGCTTACACACAGTCAAAGCTTTTTCTGCTTCTCACCCCACGCCACCAGCGAGCAGGCTGGGGGTGCACAAGAAGCTGGGAGGGGACACAGTGGGGACAGCTGACCCCAACTGACCAAAGGGGTATCCCACACCATATGGAGTCATGCTCAGCACATAAAGCTGGGGGAAGAAGGAGGAAGGGGTGGATGTTTGGAGTGATGGCATTTGTCTTCCCAAGTAACCCTTACGCGTGATGGAGCCCTGCTTTCCTGGAGATGGCTGAGCACCTGCCTGCTCACAGGAAGCAGTGAATGCAGTCCTTGTTTTGCTTTGTTTGGACATTCAGCTTTTACTTTACCTATTAAACTGTCTTGATCTCAACCCACAAGTTTTCTCACTTTTAGCCTGCTGATTCTCTCCCTCATCCCACTGGGGTGGAGTGAGCGAGAGGCTGCGTGGGGCTCAGTTGCCACCTGGGGTTAAATCATGACACCATGGCTCCTGGACCTGCTTAAGCCAGCACAAACTAGGACTGAGACAGAAAGAGGTGCTCCCTCATCACCATATATTCCTGCCTTCCAGCAGCCACCTCCTTTCCAGCTCCTGTTTCACGCACAGGAAGCACTCAGAGCAGCAACATGGAGAAGGAAGGTCTCCCCACCTAGTCAGCCAGGACAAGTGACAATATAAACATATTGGCTACCACTCTCCTGAAACTCAGGAAAATGCAAGATGTGTATGGGAGCAAGACAGTACAGGGGCAGAAAGACTGTCAAAAACAGGATTATTAGATCAGGCTTTTTGACCAACAGCAGGCTACCTGAATCAGATGCTATTCACCCAGGAATTTTAAAGTCACTCCAACACACAGCCACAGAACTATTAACCATGCTGCCTAGCTTCCCTCTAAGCCAAACTTAACAAACAAGATACAAAAAGCTAAGGATGTGCTGCTCACTTCAGTAAAAGGGCTCCAGGAAACTACAGGCTGGTAGCTATAAGGCTCACCCCTACACTGAGAAAATTGAGAAATTTTAAGAACAGAAAAGCAGATATGCAAATAAACATGATACAGGAGTGCCATCATGACATGGCTTCTTTTACAAAAAAAATTCTATGACATATGTGGATAAGTATGGTATGTGTGATGTATATATATACATATCACAGAATCACAGAATGGCAGGGGTTGGAAGGGACCTCTGGAGATCATCTTTTCCAACCCCACTGCTTGAGCAGGCACACCCAGAGCAGGGGGCACAGGAACGCGTCCTGGCGGGTTTTGAATATTTCCAGAGAAGGAGACTCCACAGCCTCCCTGGGCAGCCTGTGCCCCTGCTCTGGCACCCTCACAGGAAAGGAGTTTTCCCTCATATCCAGGTGGAACTTCCTGTGTTCCAGTTTGTGCCCATTGCCCCTTGTCCTCTCATTGGGCACCACCAAAAAGACTCTGGGCACATCTTCTTGACACTCACCCTTCAGATACTTATAAGCGTTGATAAGATCCCCCCCTCAGTCTTCTCTTCTCCAGGCTGAACAAACCCAAGTCTCTCAGCCTTTCCTCATAAGGGAGATGCTCCAGTCCCCTGATCATCTTTGTGGATCTCCGATGGACTCTCTCCAGTACTTCTCTGTCTTTCTTGAACTAGGGGGCCAAAAACCAGACACAGGACTCCAAATGTGGCCTCACTAGGGCCAAGCAGAGGGGGAGGATAAAATCCCTTGACCTGCTGGCCACACTCCTTTTCATGCACCCCAGGATACCATGGGCCACCCTGGCCACAATGGCACAGTGCTGGCTCAGGGTCAGCTTGCTGCCCACCAGCACTCCCAGGTCCTTCTCAGCAGAGCTGCTTTCCAGCAGGTCAGCCCCCAACATGTACTGGTGCATGGGGTTGTTCCTCCCCACGTGCAGGACCTTGCACTTGCTTTTGGGGAATTTCATGAGGTTCACCTTGGCCCAGCTCTCCAGCCTGTCCAGGTCTCGCTGAATGGCAGCACAGCCTTCTGGTGTAGCAACCACTCCTCCCAGCTTGGTACCGTCAGCAAACTTGCTGAGGGGACACTCTGTCCCTTCGTCCGGGTCATTGATGAATATGTTGAACAGGACTGGACCCAGTAAAAACCGCTGGGGAACAGCGCTAGTTACAGGCCTCCAACAAGACTCTGCACTGTTGATCACGACCCTCTGAGCTCTTCCACTCAGCTAGTTCTCTATCCACCTCACTGTCCTCTCATATAACTCACACTTCCTAAGCTTACCCAAGAGGATGTTATGGGAGACAGTGTTGAATGCCTTGCTGAAGTCAAGATAGACAACATCCACTGCTCTCCCTTTGTCAACCCAGCCAGTCACGCCATTGTAGAAGGCTATCAGGTTGGTCAAGCATGATCTCCCCTTGGTGAATCCATGTTGACTACTTCTGGTAACCTTCTTTTCCTCTACATGCCTGGAGATGACCTCCAGAATGAACTGTTCCATCACCTTTCCGGGGATGGACGTGAGGCTGACAATATAAATATACAGTTATAAACATGAATACATACATACATATATATATATATATATATAGTGTGTGCTTGGATCTCTAACAAACCTTTGACAATGTCTCTCACCACAGGCTTTTAAAGAAATTGAACTGTCATGGGATAAGATGGAAGGTCCTTCTGTGAATTAACAACTGGTTAGATAAGAAACAGCACAGGAATAAATAGCCAGTTTTCACAACAGTTCTGGTTTTGCATTTGTGTTACTCAATATATTCATTATTTATGTGGAAAATGGAGCAAGCAGCAAAGTAATAAAGTTTGTTGGTGACTACAGAGTCAGGAGTACTAACTATGAAGAGCTGCAGAATGATCTGTCAGGTATTTATACACACACAACACAAAGTAATAGCCAATATAGTGAATGGAAACCCTGGAGCCATGCAGTTTCATTAAAGTGAGGAATCACTCACTCCAGATGGCAAAGCTCGGTGGTGGTTGGGAGAGCAACGGGAATGTTGGGAGTGAGCAGGTCAAGGATACCCAATGCCATAGGGAATACCACGGTGCCACTGCAAATCCTCAGCGCAGCCTAGAGCTGCCACTCTGAGACACCCTACTTGGATAAGCATATAGCAGAATGAGAAGAGGTTCAAAGAAGGATGAAAACAATGGGAGGTTTGGAGCAGCTTTAATCTAAGGAGAACTAAACAAACAAGTACTTTTAGATTAGAAGGGGAGATGGATGAGATGACAGACATAAGACCAGGAATGGTATTATAGAGAAAGAAAATAGGAAACCATGTCTCGGAATAAATGAATTAAGCAGTATAACATGAAGTTTATCAGGCAGCCTGTTTAAAAACAAGAGGAAAAGGAGGTACTTTTTCCATACTATAATTAATTGCAGAACCTATCGTCACAGGATGTTGTGAAGGCAAAAATTTAATACAGATTAACGCATGATTATGTGTATTCATAAAAGAATGTCTGTCAAGGACTGTTAAACAAAGATGCAGACATGACTTTCTTGCTCAAAGTCCTTGAACTGCAGCCTGCCAAAACCTAGGAGGGATCACTGTCTTTCCCAGCACTTTCCCCCCTAAGCATTACTACTAGCCATTATTAGAGGTAGGATGCTGGACTAAACCAGATCCCTGGCTGGAAACATCAGGGCTAAATCCTATGTTACAGGCCCAGGAATCTTCAGCAAGATGTGCAGTGCTGGGAAGCCCATCTTTTGATGTCCATCTCCTAAAGCATTACCTCTTCCACTCTCTTCTTGAGGATTCCTCCCAGGAACATCCCATAAGCAGCAGCTGCTGAAGCAACAGGACAGAAAGATTTGCTTCCTATTGGAGAGCTGCACTTGATTAGGCATGGTCCTGTTAGATGAACACAACAGTGCTACACATTTCTAGACTGCTTTAGGTGTGGCCAGCCAGTAATTTTGCCTACATTAAACAATCAGATTTACCTACTTCTGTTTTGTGTCCTGGTACTAAAGTCCTTGTTGGAGCTTGAGTTATACAAGAACAACTCCTGCCTCCCACTTTGAATGGCTGAGGTCAATTGCAGCGCTGTGCTAGTGAATTTGAAAGCTGTTTGAGAAGTTGCAGTTTCTGAAAGGCAGGAGCAGAAGGGAATAAGGAAGAAGAAGGAGGAAGAAGAAAGAGGCCACTCTACTTCTGCAGGGATTCAGAAGCTGATTGGCAAGAGAAGGCACTACAGACAGCATTAAAGCTTGTTCTGCCTTCATGTCCCCTGCCACTCGTGCAGCTCTCCTCCCAAGAGCCTCCTAAAATGGCTGGCAGGCAAACTACGAATCTGGGAGATGTCAAGAAAATGGGCTCTTGATGAGATCTATGAGGCACTAACAGATTTATGCAACCACTTGTAAGGCAAGATATATGCCCACTTGCACAGCCTTACCACTACATTATAAATACCGTTACATTTTGTGTCTAGCAGCTAACCTGTTGCATTTCTCACCTGTTGTTAAAAACGTGCTTAAAGTGCCTTAAAGAAAGTATATAATACTAAGTGAGCTTCCAGTGAGAAGTGAATTTGCATTTCTCAGTATTGCCCATTTTTAGCTCAAGTACCTAGAAAATATTTAGAGCTTAGGTATGTTATTTCTCTTGGGAGAAACCAGTAGAGCTGAAACCCAGAGAAAATCCTTCCCCTGGGAAGTAGGAATCAGTCATGCGGACACTTCCAACTTGAAATTTCTTTCCAGATAGCAGCCTGCTCAACAAGACCTCTCATGCACTCTCTCTCTGCTTCCACACACCATCTCTTACGTTTTTTATTAAGTTCCCACATGCAGGCGTATACAGTTTCACAACACCACCACCAAAAACTAAAAGAGGAAAAAAAACCCCAATCTGTTCTAGCACTGTATTGGGCTCAGCTGCCATTTCAGCTGCCCCATAACTTCTACAGTGGGTGGTGGCTTTTCCTGTTCTGCACAAATCACTCAAAGCCGCAGAGGCTGGAGACTACCTTTATGCACTGTCCAGGCTCTCAGCTGTACAGCACTAACCACACGAACCTCCACATAAAACAACAATTGATTCCTACTGGCTCCTGCGATAGGCTTGCAATGGAAGAGTTGCCCACATTTTCCTTCCTGTGCCAAAGATAACACTAACAATAACTCTCAGCATGATATGAAATACATCCTAGCAGCTTGTTAAACAAAGCTCAGTCACTGATGTGCCTTATGCTGTTGTGTGAAAAGGTCAACTCTTCCTTGAGATATTAGCACCACTTGTCAGATGGCAGTAAGTCTGGTGGTACTTATTTTATCATGTTCTTGGGCTTACTTGCCTCAGCTCAGTGATTATACCACAAATTTCAATAGTGGCACTAAGATGACTGATTCACTGACTCAACCGTACTTTACCACTGTGATTTCAAAACAGCATCACTTATCTCACCAAAGTGCAACTCCATCCAGAACATCAGCTTCATGTAACGGCTACCCTACCTCTTGTGATAATGCTGTGCTCTCGCAACACCCTGCTTTATCTACAATTTCTCCAAAACTGTAGGTGCATTTGGACTACAGGTCTTGTCTAGTGCTTGGTACCTCAATTCTCTTTTCACACCTCTGAACTCCCACTAATTCTGAGACCATTTCTTAAATAAAAGCACTGTTGCTTTGACTTCAAATAGACAGAACCAGAGGTGTCTCCATGAACATTTCACTGGCACTATTCTGTAACTTACCACTGCTAGATACAGATCAGAATATATGACTCCAGGTCATTTAATAGCAGGTAAGTTATTACTCTAGGGCCACTTTTAGCCAACCAGCCCAACTGGACAGATATTGGCCATTAGAAGTCCTGACCCGTACCTTCCTAGTAACACCCAGAATCATGCTGATTCAGTCACGGGATCCACCACCAGGCACTTTTATGACAAGTATAAGAGGTTTGGGAAAACCAGACCTCATTAGCATGGTCAGCTGTTTAGTCCAAATAGAAGATATTTGAAAACTATCTTACAAAAGGAAGAGGAGGACAGTTTTTTCCCCTCTCAGACCAGAGGTTAATATTATCTTGTTCCATGCTCTTCTGTTTTCAACACTAACTCTTCCCATTTTGTACTAAACATATAGTCAAAAAATGAGCCTTAACAACTTCCTCTGTATTAGAGACCCTTTCAAGTTAATGTTAAGATATATTTGTCCATCCTGGGTTTTTTCAGCCCCTGAAATTCCTTTCATGTTTCCAATTCAGCAGCTTATGATCCTGGTATTTTTCAAACAAACCCTACAAAGGAATGGAAACAATGCTGCACCAAGCTCCACAGCTTTCTGCAAGATCTCCTCACCAGCAAGAGACTTTGCCATAATAGTTCACAGTTCACCTAATATCAGACATATTCTTGACAAGTTGTTTTTAAATGTACCACTGCCTGGAGGGGTGTTTGGGGGGTACCACACCCCCTGCCCTCATTTGTTTCTATATACAGCTTCTAGACTTTGCTCCTCTAAACTGCTAGGTGCTCCAGACATCTTATCTACAAGGTGTCTCTGCAATCACCAAGCCTATTCTATATTCAGGTTCAGTTTACAAGCCGAACTGCTGTAGCAAAGAATGTTTTCCAGGGAAATTTGCTAAACCCTTTGGGTACTAGTAATACAACATGCACTGTCATAAAAAGATGTGATTTTTAATATGCTACTTTGTGTTTTTCAGGAATCAGAGGCAAGGAGTCAGACAATGAAGCCAACCACCAGCAGTGCTCTGACTGCTCAGCGCAAGCCTCTGTGTTCAGTCTCAAGGCCATTGTTAAGGGGGGGAATCTTTCTGAGACTATTGTCTCAACGAAACAAAAGAGTATTTAACTGCTCCCTCATTTAACCCAGATAGAAAGCTGTTGTCATTCCAGTTGTCTTTAGGAGGGTCTACAAATATCCATAAATCAAAGATTAATATATTCTGCCACCCGATGACTATCCCTTCTACATCCAACTGCAGAAAGAGGAAGCGCTTAACTTTTCATACTGTTAAAGGAGGTCAGCAGACATATCTATGCAAAGCAGCTCATTTCTGGTACCAAGTAATATCCAAGTAAAAACTAAAGAAGTCTCAATAATGCCAAATGAAGGCTTGGATGTAACCACAAGGGGAGCACCTGGGGGAAGGGAGAAGGGCATGTAAAACCACTGCAAACCCCATCACATCACGAAGAACATTTTTTTAATCCTCTGACTTCAATAAGACCTGAAGGCAAAACAGCCTTGGACTACAAACAAGAATGGAGCCTGAAGACTGGACTGAGCTCCTGACCACTATAAAAAGGAAAGTTCAAGTATAGCCCTTTTCAGTTTCTTTAAGCATATATGAGATTGTTTGATTTTGATTTTGTTTTCAGCCTTGCCTCTGCTGAAGAAGTCTCTCTAACATTACAGGGTAATGTATTTCTAGACTCCAGGCACCCTTTGGTCAGACTCACAGAAAAAGTCTTCCTAGTCTCTGCAAAGGAAAATAGAATTCAGTAGCATGAAGTGGTCTGCTGTTGCTTATGTAAATGAAATTTTGCTATAATAGCTTTTTAAATAAACTGTCTGCTCCCTTCCTCAAAAAGCTGAGGTTATCACAGGAAGGAGACAAGTATAAAATAAACATGCCCACAACAGTATACAGTTTCCAGGGATTGTGCCTGGGAGGAGGATCTGCTTGTAGGTTATTTCATTCTCCCCCCAACATGTGAAATGGCAGGAAATTCAAGTTCACATGTGTAGGGACAGAAATCGCATCTGAATACACCACCAGACACGCACAAAGCAGTCTGCAGGGAAACATGAGGTGAAAATCCCTCAAACACAGATAAGCACATCGGAAGTATGTCTCAGGCTCATACATCTCAATCATTTTAGGTCCTCTCCAACTGAAATATTCTATTCTACTCTAACTTCCCAGGCTAGGACTAGTAGCAGTAGTATCACGGACCTTGTTTGGAAGAACTGGTTATTTTTCTGCAGCAAAGCACAAGTTATAACAAAAAACTCCACTTTTCTATGCATCTCTCCTTCAACATTTAAGAAAGATAAAGTTATATTGTAGTCTGCATCTTGGTGGTGTTCCTTTTGACTCGCCTCCATGGCCGAATATATACTTTACTAGTACGTGAAACTTGGGGAAGTAAAAAAAAAAAACACCACAAAAAAAACCCCAGCATAAGACTATTTTTGAAGTTTTTAGATTAATTTTATGGACCAAATGAAAGAAAGAAAACAGATGACTTAAGTCATTATTGGAAAGTAAACACATTAGCAAGCACAAAACTGTACATTAAAATTGCATTTGTCATTTGCATTTGGAAGGAACTAAACTTAAACCACTAAGATGTCTTAAAAGGCAGCTGAAAAATGCATCAGCAAATGAAAGAAAACTTTACCAAAAAACAAGACTGCTATCTAAAACAGAATGATTTATGATGCAATGGAGAGATTAAGAATTGGTGACCATAATTAATTTTTCAATTCACTAATAGTCAAATTTACTAAAATATCAAGGAATTCTATTAGGTATCTAAAAAACCCTAAGCCTGCGAGATACCTAATTTGCATGGTGCCTTCAGTTAGTTACCTGCAGTTCTCTCTGTGCTTCAAGCTTTAATGCACATATTCTTAATTTTCTCCCGTCTGATTACTTTGTTCATAGATTAAAAGGAACAAAGGAAGAAGAAAAAGCTTTCCTACTTTTTGAGCTCCCACATGAGTTCTCAGTCCTGAGTTTATTCAAAATGAAATATTCTCTCTGCATCTGGTTGCGAAGTTGAAAGCAAACATGTAATGCAAAAGCTTTTCTGCTTCTCAAAAAATACTTGGAAAAATGTAAAAAGCAGAACTTTACTCAGTGTAAAGACACTAAAATAGAGCTCTAAAAAATTTAAAAGGTAGCTTCCCTTCAGTTGCCTTATATATTTTAGATGACTGCACACAATGGATACAATAAATGACAACACAAAAGGCGCATCTTTTGACCTACTTAATTTGAGAAGTCACTGCTACAAAGCGCTTTATTTAAGTGAAACTAACACCTACAGGTAAGGCCTTCCCAGAAGTAGGAGTTGCGGCTGAATTTTAATTTGCTGGTTTTATTCTCAAGAGGAAGTTTTTTCAAAAAGGACATTTACATAATTTTTACCCACCCTGGTGTCAACCTGCTCACTGTCCACAGCTTTGCTGCTTCACAAGCTCTGTATTAAACATTACAGCCACCTCGCATTACCAATTTTAAGTTACTGTTTCCAAGTTGTTGCTTCCAAACTGAAACATTTTTACTCAAAATCCCGGTGAAATACTAGCACACTGCTGCCAGCACAGATCTCTCATTACTATTTAAAGAAAACGCATCCAAGAAGTTCATCATTTTCTTTGCCGGTTTCTCGGTGCTTTCGCAGGTCCCCGCTTCAGTTCTGTCCGAACTCGTGCTGACCCAGCAGGCACAGCGCAGCAACCTCGAGGCCGCCCCAGCAGAGCCCGCAGACTTTCATGGGCCTCCAAGGAAGCACACGCAGAGACAAGGCGTGCAGCGGCCATAAAACCTGTGCTCTGCTTCAACCAGGCCACAGAGTAAGACCATGAGTTAACGTTTTGCATTACAGGAGATTCCTAACCCATCTATGCAAAAATAGCCCGTAAGAATGCTGGAACGCTTCAGAAAGAGAGATGTTTCCCCCTGCTTTGGAAAGAATTGTTTATGGTTTCCATGTTTTGACACCTGGTTGTTTTTTAAGGTTACAAAAGTGAAAATATGGCTCAATTTCTCTTTTCCTACCAGTAGAGGCTGAATTCGAAATTGCACGCAGCTAAAGAACACCAACTTTTCTGGCTCACTGTGCAGACAAGGACCCTCTCAGTGGGACGATTATCCAGGAGTCAAGCACAGAAGCAGCTGGTGTCAGAAGAGAGCCCACTTACCTAAGAAGAGGCATGGAAGCCCTTCCTCCCTCCTGCCCCTCCAAGAAATGCCACCTGGAATTTTTCTGCCTGTTAAAAGTTATGTTTCTGCAGAAATCAAGAGAAGGCTGTACAGAGGCAACTTATGTCAACTTTTCAGGTACTTATAAAATGACACCAAAGAGGAGATAAGGACTGTGGCACCAACTGCAAGTTTTAACTGACCAGCTAGGGTGACACTTCAGGGGAGGTACCAGCAACCCCTGGAATGCATGCAAGCAGCCCAGTTATGCACAGCAACTCACGTGGAGAATAAAGGTTCACACCAGACAGGATCTGAAGTCCTAACTATGCTAAAATAAACTCTAAATACAAACCAGTCTATTTTCTAGCATTGCAAAAATTTTTATAAGCTCTACTAGCTGTTACAGATTACAGAAATAGACCTCATTTTGCTCAACAACTGTAGCACAGTACTGAAAAGCTACCAACACACTTAATCTTTGCAGTAAGGGACTGCGGGGGGGGGGGGGGGGGAGAAGAACAAGTCCACACTGTATGCTGGTGTCTAGCCAGCCCTGATTCTCCCCTTCTCCCAGTAAGATTTCCCCAGATCACCTCCAGCATGCTTGAGAAAACAGTATTATTCTCAGCCTGTGCAACACAGCAAAGTCAGCAGGAGCATCCCGTGGATAAACTGTTCCTACCCTTCGGTTATCAGCCGTGTTCAAGGCCAAACCTGCAGTTTCACCATTCACGTTATCTCCTGGGTTTGCTCTGATGGATCCTGGGTTTCATCCCCATTTACCAAGTCTACACACTTTTTTTCTGTATCATTGCTTCAGAAAGTTCAGCCTCTAAGTGAATTACACTTCTTTGTTCACCAAGTCAAGTTTAAATAACACTGCTAGAAAAACCACTGAGGTTGTTACTAAGCAAAGCAGACACAGAATCACGAAACTGACATTTCCACCCTTCTTGCAACGAAGTATGAGTCTTGCAACTACTAGGGCTAGTTAGTAGTCAGTTAGGAAATACTAACTATGTGTACAGTTTGGGAGACTTATGGCTTTGTTCTCATCTGTCTGAAGTGCTTAAGATGGGGAAATAGATAAACAACTACCTATGAATTCATTAGACCTTTGTAAATTAAGGAAAAAAACTGGTTTTTTTTTTTTAATAGAAGAGAATGTAATGAAAAAGAAATTTATTTGATTATTCAATCCTTTTAAAATCTTTTCCCGCCAATTAGTAAATTCAAAGCATGAAGGGCCAGCAGAGCAGACAAATGCAGTACTGCTTTAAGGGAAAATAAATAGTATGCTACCACAGCCCTCAGCTTGCAAAGTGACTCTGACTTTTTGCATGTTCTGCAAAAATAAAATATCCTGTGGGCAGCTCTCTTAATGGATTTGTTCAGTGAGGAGCCTTCAAAGTTGCCTTCATCTAAGAAAAAAAAAAAATTAGTGGCTGTCTCAGTAAGGAATCCATACTACCAGGCAGCAGAGAACCTCTGTGAATGGATGTAAGTCATAGCAGCACCTTAATGAATTCCTATAGCAAAGTCAGGCTTGCTTGGAGGGTCTAAAAATGATCAGAAGTATATAAATGAACTCCTTACTAAAGACAGTTTTTAAAAACAAGGGTGATGCTTTAAAGCTTTCATAGTTTCTAACATCTTATGGAAGAGAATCAATGCTTCACTAACATTTTTGGTATTTTATTCCCCTTTTTTATCTCTAGCATACCCAAGAAATTCCAAGCTACACTTCTGCTATCATCCTTCGGCTCAAAAAACAGAGACATACTAACCAAAATAGGTCATTGTGCCTTACTAACACTGATAAAATGACTAAGTATATGGTAACAAAAGGGAACCTTGAGGTTATTAATCACTAGCTGCTTCAGCTCAGCATAAAAATGAGTAATTACATTTGAAGAAAACAAATGTACAGAATATTTTATATAACACAAAAAATAGTGGTTAGAGGGGAAACATTAAAATTCAGAAGTGAAGAGCGAGACTGACAGATCCAGTGGTCCTGCAGCTAGGCTACACACGGTCTTTCTGGAAAGCCAATTGCCATGAAGCCAACCCCTGCACAGCAAGTCCTCCTGAAGGGCTCCTGCCCGCAGGTAACTCTCTGTACTAGAACTGGATGACCCAGAGCAGAACAAAAGCTTCCCAGGGAACCAAGGGGACAGCCACAGCAGAGCAGCAAGAGAATGAACCATTGGCAGGATAATACAGTAGGAGCACATAAGGGATGTGGTCTGCAAGTTGAGTGGAAAGTTTAAAGATTTAAGAAGAATTGGAGCAGTTTTACACAGGCCAGTTTACCAGCAGGAAAAATCCCCAAGAGTAAGATCATAACTATGGAGTAGATTAACCCCGCCCCCCCCGCCCCTTTTTAATGGAAGCTGTGGTATTTGAGACATCTGGAAGAAGCCTGAAAAAAACCCCATCAGTCCTTATAGGGAGCACCCTTGAATCAGATTATAGATGCACAAAAGACAATATAGGACCATTGCCAAGATTCCTACAAACTCTGGCTCAAGCCTGCAGATACCTAAAACTCGTCCTTCAGTCAATCACTGAAACTACAGCTCTGCAGGCAATGGAAACAACAGGATCCTCACCTGACAAATCACTGCACAAAAATTGAAGCAGGTAATATCATGGGTAAGTATCAATCGGAATAAAAGGTCCTGTTCATCGGAGAGTAAAAGACACACGTTTACTCTTCAAGGTGCCTAATCTGTTAAGTGACAGTAAAAGATACTGACTTGTAAATCCACGGGGGAAAAAAATAATTTAGATGGATTTCTTTTAGTGTAAAAGTGACTTAATTTAAAAAAAAAAACAAAAAAAAACCACAAAAAAACCACCCAGATATTAATAGCCAGATTCTCTTAATGATTGATAGCTGTCTCACAATCAGTGTATGTTTCTTAAAGCTCTTCTTTCTTAATCACACAGTACAGTGCAAAGTATATGTAGAACTTACATGACAAAGTATAGAATTTAAAGACCACTTTAGATTTGAATCTTGTGATGATCACAAAGAAAATCTTCAGTTGACTGTATTCTGCCACAGGGGAGAAGGGAAAAAAGCCTCTATCAAATCCATCAAGACAACTGTCCAATACCGGGCAAGCCATTTGCAATCTTTCCAAATCATACCAACCATACACAAGATCTGTTGCAACATTTAAAGGCTTCATGCCAAAAAACTTTTAGCTTTTTTGGGCCATCAAAACCCCAGATGAGCCTCCAAAGATATGCATTCCTTCCTTACTGTTAAGAAAGCTGTAGGACTAATGGAAAAAGAGTATTATTTGAAACTTGCGTACTTACACTTTCATTGAAGATGTAAATGAACAGCTAACAAGTTCTGTGTCTCTCTACCAGCAACAGTCTTGGCAGTACGTTTACTGAAACTTTACAAAACACAAACAGTGTGTCTTTTCACCACATTCACCTTATCAATGGAAAAGATAAATATAGATATTATGGATATATACTATGGAATGCTGTCATAGATAGTAAGCGCATTTAAAAAAGGGGTCTGGGAAATAAAAACATGCACAGAATTCAAGAAGGAAAGAGATGTAAATATTGTGCAAGTAATCAATATATTCAGGTTTGGAGAACACCAAATATTTCTTACTACCTGAAAACCTCATAAAGTAGCATCAGTAACATCCCACCTTCACTAAAGGAATAGTTTAGATTGCAGACTCTTTGACCTTTATTTCAAGAAAAAAGCCATATATCAATTGATTTGTAGTGATTAAATACATTTTCTTAATCTCAGCCTTCCAACAGCGACAGTACTGTCGGATTTATTTTTGCTCACAAACAGTCGTTAAAACTAAGACAGAGGAATGGTTTTTCCCAGGACTGCTGACAGCAGCGCACATGATGTGCGGAAATATAATCACAGAACCTCAATTTCCATCATGTTTTTCTTTCACCCTGAAAGAAATTCAGCCTACTAAAACACAGAGTATATGCATATGGGAATTTCAAAGTGGAGAAAGAAGATGGAGATAAAGGGTAGACAAAAGAAACAGCCACAAAGAAATGTGTTTCTGTTCTTCCCTCTTACATGAACTAATTGCATATTGGGTAAGGATAAACCCCCACAATGTTCCACGTGTTCAAAGGTCACGACTTTTGCTTTTCAACTGTCCCTGTCAAATTTTACTCCCTGAAGAGAACAGCACGAAGCTGCCCCATAGCGCACACCCTCTCAGACTTGGGGGTTAAGGATTCTAGCTCCGCACACCGTAGTATCGCATCAGGCACCAATGACACAGCCCTCAAAGTTGAGCGCTATAACACAGCGCACTTAAACAAGAAGTACCAACAACAAGCAGTGAGCCAAGAGCTTCTAATGGCTATTCCTGTCTATTCCAAAATAGCAGGGACATGGTATTAACACCATTGTATTCACTGTATTAACATTCAAGGGACTCGTTTCCCCTATGTTGCTGTGTGACTTTAATTTCAAATCGGAGCTCCTCTCTCTTGATGCTTTAAGAGCATCACTGTCAGACAAGCCCAGCCCCACTGAAAGCACCCAGCCAAGAGAGAGCCCCTGTGTCCCCACGCCTGGTTACAGAGGACCCACTCCAGCTGCTGCACCAGGTATTAGAAATCTTTCTTTCCCAAATGCAGAACTACAGATACACAAGGTAGAGTCCTCAAAACAAGCACCCGGATCACTGCTACTCCTCCTTGCAGTCCCCCGCAGCACAAGGAATTTGATTAAACTCCCTCAACAGAACACTAAATAAACACTGTAAATTAAACAAAACCATGCTGATGATCTAGTTGCAATTACTTCCAATTGATTTGAGTCTTTATTGTCCCCTTAAGCTTTACACTTCGTAGATAAAAAAGGATCAGGCCTTACTGGAGGCATACCAAAGAAGGAGTTACGAAACTTTCCTTAAACACATTCAAAAGTAACCAGACTAGCTTGTCCCCCTGACGAGATTCCAATTAAATTCAGCCTGCAAATCTAAAGAAAAAAACAGGCTATTCCAGGATTTGTCATAAAGAAGGAAGTTAATGCTTAGAATAAATTCAATCATTGGTTAATAGACACACATACAAATTATAAATGGCTGCAGCATATTTTATTTCACAGAAGTCAAACACTGCCAAAAGACTTTAGGAAACTTTTACCCAGCTGATACTGTACAATCCAGCTCTCAGGCATTTCAGCCTTTTCCAAGTTGAGCCAAACTGTCGCTTGACTGCAACAGGAAACATGCACACAAGTACAGTGGGGTTGCTTACTGCAATTCTAACGCTCTATGGGAAAACAAAAGCAGATATTCTTATTCCACCCCTGGGAACTCATGCAGAAAAATCCTGGAGTTACTTGCAGATTTTCAAACACCCTCTTAGGTCCCGTTATATATTATCAGGTTGGTTTTATAATTAATTTTCAGATATTAATTTCATTAGGCTCAATCTACTTGCAAGGGCCAGACCTATTATTTTGATTAACTTTCTCTTCCATGTCTCCAAATCACATTTTCCTTGCCAAGCTGGAACCGTTCTCAAATCACCATTCTTTCAAATTAATTCTGCTCCAAGACTAACCCAGAATTACTGCAGATACAAGGCTTTAAAACTTCTAGAAGCATTTCACATTTTCCCATAGACATTTTTAGATGTATAGCTACCATTTTCCCTCCACAGCACACATCCAAGCCTCAGTTCCAATCTTAGGGCGCTTTTCAGTGCAAAGAATTTTGTTCATGTTGGAGGGGTTATTTTGTTTTGACAACAGCAGGCAGAAAAATAGAATATAGACTTCCCTCAGGAATTTTTCTGTTGAATTATGTTTACACAAAAAGGAAAATTCTTTGAGCTTTCTTGAAGGACAGACATCACCTAATTCTGCAGCTACAAACATCCTCATAGCACACTGATTTTGCAGAAAATCTGAATCCAGAGATGAAGGGGAATACTGAGACTCTCCCTGTTATTTTCTTTACATGACACTGGGAGGGAAAACACGGTTCTGTTATGGGCATCCATCTATTCAGGTACACACTTGAACAGCTCACCATCTTACAGCAAACTACTTCAGCTTTAATTAGGTTATTCTTTGTGTGTTAGCTGTTCTCATCACATCACCTATTTTCCACTTAAAGTATTTTAAGTAATAACATAAAATATGTATTTTCAAACACTACTCTCACTTTTAATGTGAGGAACTTTGAAGGAAAATTTGGTAGTTTTATCTACTGCCTAATGAAATTTTACTAACAGATCTAAGGGAGTGAAAGCAACCCTAGCAAATACTTGATTAAAAACAATACTGCATTCAGTTTTAATGCTTTCACAGACATGTCTGAATTTTCTTGAATATACGGATTGTTGGGTTGTTTGGGTTTTTTAAATCAGAGGAAAATTAAAAGTCTACAACTTGGTTTCAGAAAAAGAAAATGCTTCGGAACTCCATCTTCTCATCATAGGTCCAAACACATCCTACACGCTACTCCATCACAACAGTCATCTAATTTTTCAGTCACACGCTTGTAGCATGCCACTATTAGTCCCTAGCTCTCCTCCATCACGCACTTTCTCTTCATGCAGGAGGACAGGAATAGCTTCCCTGTGTTGGGTTTTCTCAAGCACAGAGCTACCATCAAATGTCATTTGTGCATCCATTTCTTCAAATGATCCCTGAAGCCTTATTACAACTATAAACTGCAACAATTTCTCTGGTGCCTTAGTGTGCAGTCACCGCACCCAAAATTAAGGGAGAAATGCTCATGTTCAAGGTATTGCCTGATGACAATTTCTTAGTTCAGAATCTGAAATGGTCCTTGATTTGCACCTAAAAAGCTGGACAACTGGAGGTAAACTTCATGTAGATATCGTGCCCTTACACCATCACTTTGGTACTTCATTGGATAAAAGCACACTACCTCATGGCTATGGGAAGCATTTCCACATAACGGTGGGAAATTGCACTTGGTGTCAATGCAGCCAAGGTTTTCGATAAAGATTTCACTTTCTGGACAGGCTTCATTCGTGCCAGGTTTGTTTCCTCCCCACTAAAAGCCACTACGTAAACATGCTCATATCTGGTAATCATGAGCTAATAAAAATTGGATTTTGCCCAACTGGTACTCTTCCCCCAGCCCCTGCACAATGAAAAGCCAGCTGCTGCACAGCTCGCTCCACCACACACCTCCTGTCCTGCCAGCCTTTTCAACCCCTCTCTCAACACTGTCCTATTTACTCACTGCTAATTGGAAGGTTTGAAGCTGCATTTGCTGTTGAGCAGTACCTGTGTGACTGCCCAGCCAACACATGTGCCCATCGGGCAGCTGACAGGCAATGCAGATGACTTCCAGCAACAGCTGCAGTGATTTGAGTCTCTCCTCTATCTAGCACTTATGTTTTAATTAAGCTTCATTGTTTGTCTAATATGGTTGAAGTTGCCCAACAATTTACAGGGGTATAGACAGACAATAGCCAGAAACAAAGCGGCAGCATTACCATTCAAGCCTTAACTGTAAGTAATAGGAAAAATAATTGAGATGGAAAAACCTGCCCCAAGAAATTACCAATAGCAACTTCCCTCCTACAGGTCTATTTAGAAATTATTCCCTTAGAAGTTCACTTCCAACTCATTCATTCTAGGCAAACGGATCCTATATCTTTGGAATTGTGCCATTTGTGACTTATCTCAAAATTCAAATATTATTAGTAAACGCAGAGCTGTGAGCAGCAGTTAATTAGAATGCCTCTGAAAACCTTTTTTATATTCAAATGGCAGAGCCACTTGCCCTACTCTCCACTGCAATACTATCACACCATCTGCTTTGTCTTTGTTTTATTTATTTATTTGCTATTGAGGCACTTTGAGGATATTTTCTGCAAGCCTCAGGTTCAATATTTATTGCCTGTACATTCTAGGTATCTTCTCCTTTGTGCTTTTTTATTTTTTTTCATTGTTTCTAGTGTTTTATTTTTCATGGAACTGAAAATTATGCTCAACATTTCAAAGGACACGGGGGAAAAAATGGCGCTCTGCACCAAAACATTAAACAATTTTATCTTCCACATTACACCAGTTATTTCAGCTAAGCTGTAAAAAATGGCTAATGAACAACACAGGTTACAGCAGCACAACCATACAGTTGATCTTCCTACATGCACATACTAATGCCTCTGTTTAAAAAGCAACAAGACTATTGAATGTTTAACATGTTAAAGGCAAATATTAATGGTTTCAGTTGTTACAAACACAATGCCAGAGATCTTCAGGAGGAATTTTCTTAAAAGTAAGATAAGAGCTGAGGTCTTCAAATAAAAAGCCTGGAAATTACCTCCAAGGAGGCTAATCTTACAGGTTCACACAAAAGAAGTTTAACTTCTATAATGCACTGAGACTACTTGATATATGAAGTAGTACAAACTCTTAATTCTCCAAAAGGTCAAGCAACTGAATCCCCCCTTCCTCATTTGCCCTTTAATATTTTTCATATTAAGGGCCTGAATACTTACCATTCCCTGGAAAATAAGACAATCCAGAGAAAAAAACATCTTCTGCAAGTTCTTAGTTTTCACAGAGCTTTACCTTCCTTTTTAGCCTTGATGTTTGAGAAAATAACCTCAGGCAGGACAAACTAAACAAATCATACTTTTCCTTAATCTGAAAAAGACACTATTATATACCACTGCAAGATCTGGCCAGGGCCTTCTCAGTTGTAATCACTGTTATTGCAATCATAAGACTGTAGAGAATTAACAAAATGAAAACAAATCAAATTCATTTCACTTTGATGGCAAGCCATAAGCAGCAGCAAACTCCAGGATAATTTGAGAAATAAGAGGGAGGAAGGGAAGAACAGAAAAATCATTCCTCAGCCCCCGAAAGACACCCCATGCTCCCTTCCCATAATCATAGGAAAACCAGGGTGGCCAGGGAAATGCTCCAAGTCTGTCTGATACCTGCTGTGTTCCCAGAGCCTCTGAATGATGGGAAACCCTGTTGCAACCAAAGAGTGATATCACCACATCCTCTCTTTTCCTCTTAAAAGAAGTTTATTCAAGATTTATTTTCATTTATTTACTAATGCAAGGGAAAAACACCTCCTGTGTAAGTAGCACGAAAGTCTGCTTGGCATTCCTGCCTCTCCATGAAAGACTGTTTAAACCCGCCTTGTAATGGAAAAAGGCAACTACCAAAGACATACTTAGTATTTCATACAACTTAATAGTAGCCTTCCCCTCCCCTGAACTTTCAGGCCAAAATCAATGCCATACAAACCTGCTGAACAGGAAGCCTAATTATTCTAACATGTGCAACCGAAGCGATAGGGAGTTTCATAGTAAAACTGATAAGGAGTGACATAGAAGACTAATGAGCAGCCTACCAGTGCTCCATTGCTGGGCTAGCAAAGGTCCCTGCGGAACACCTTTGTATTGTTCAGTGGGGAGATGGAGTCTGGGACATGTCCAAAAATAACATTCAGAGATGGAAGAAATGAACACAGAATGTCTGCAGCTCAACTGCTTAATCTGGGCAGAGAAAGAAATTATTTGAAAGAGCATAACCAACAGAAAAATGCACAATGCAGAGCAGAAAGAGCCAATTAAATATACACAGGTTACTGAGCAGCTAGACCCTTTGTGCCACATTTGCTATTTGATTCAATTGACAAATGTCTTCTTGACCTGTGCCTGTGGTGCAGGTGACTGAAAATAAGGGTCCTTGATCAAGGAGACGCAGTCGTCAGTATTATTAGTGACCAGCGATCAAACAACTGGTCCTGCAATAATCATGAGTGAAAGACGCATTCAGGCCGACAGCGGCCAGCAGAAGCAGCAGCCCCAGACCTGAGAAGGAAGCAACCAATAATACCAACTCTCGACAATTAACGCTAGATTTTCCAGTTTACTAGTAAGTCACCTTTTGACCTAGAAAAACGTGCTCTTCCCTAGCAATGTTTCGTATGAGGCAATCCAGGTACCCGAGCAGCCTGTCCCAGAGGCAGCAACCCTACTTCCTCTGTATATACAGAGCATATTACCTGCACTCAAAGAGTTGTTTCAGCAGGGATGGCTTGATACTAATGTTCAGGAAGTCACAGCTTTTCCTCGAAGTTGTCCATATGATACGTCTCCAGCTGCAGAATTTCTGTAATACCTTGTGTATTATAGAAGTAGATGCTTTGGGGAGACCTATGCCTTGGGGGAGGAGGGGAAGGTCCCCTCTGGTTGCACAACTTTACCTTTTCACTTCTGTGTTAACATACCCAATGAAGGAGAGAGCATGAAAGGGCAATTCAAAGAGCCTTACAAGACAGTAGAATCACGTGTCAAATTAGAGTGTAATGGTCTCTTAATGTACTTTCATTATGGCAAATTCAGTTACCCTGCAAGCTCCAAACCATTACTCTGGCCCCCCCCAAGTCAGCATATTTGGAAGGAAACCGGGATTGAAATCATCGTTACCATTACTAGTCATTTTAGAAATATTGTACCACGGGACAGCAACCTCTACCAGTGATGCCAAGGAGGCAAAAACCGCTTGATTTTAATGGTAAGAAGCAGAGCACTGCATATGCAAAGCATCACCAGTATGGGAACCAGCAACATCACCTCAGAGAGAGTCTCCTACCTTTCAGTGGGCTTTACCACTACACCCAACTCATAACCTGGGGAAAAAAAAAAAAACACCATCTGGAACACCACCCCTGCCTTATACTAAAATACCACCCAACCCCTTGCAAGTATTTCTCATGACAAACGTGTATTTTACAGAAGTCGTCTACTGTATGCCTCAGCATCTAGATTTCATGGCTTGAGAAAGTTCTTTCCTCCATTTTTCACAGTGACACAAAAACAGATTTCACTGTACAGCCTTTACTGCGTAACATTCCAGGGCACGTTACAAAAATCAGTTCCCTCCGAGGTCAGAGAAAACAGAACCGTAGCACCTCTGTGAACTTCACCAACAAGGCTTCATTTTATTTAAGTACCAACTAACAGAGCCACCATTCTTTAAGTCCTTCTTGACAACAAAACATGAAAAATAATTTCCCCCATTTATATTTCCAGACTAAAAAAAAAAAAAAAAAAGTAGTTGCATACCCTGTTTCTCAAATCCCCCAAAAGGCATATCAAATTTTCAGTTCTCATAATATTTAATCGAGTCCACTTCATTACAGACAAGGCTAAAAAGCTCATCATGCTGCAATTGATTATAGACAAAATAGTACCCACATCTGTTAAAGACTGACCTAACTGTCTGATTCACCTACATTTCTGCAGGCCAAATTTACTGACATTTTGCACAAATGCAAAGCTGACTGAGCCTGATGACCTTTTATACCTCCGTAATTAGTCTTCTGTGCCTTTACAACCAGAAAAGCAAGTTGCCCCTTTAGTCAGCAGTCCATCTGTAAACTACAAACGTCACCATCTACTCAGCACCTACCAGTCAGAAAAGTACAGGCAAAAAACCAAAAAAAAACCACAAACACACCACCAAAACTACCCACACCCCCACAAGAAAACCCTACAAACCATAAGCTTTCAAGGTCATGATATTAAGTCTGGAAAGGCCCTTTTAAGATAAACATGCCCATTTCCAAAAGAAGAAACAGAAAAAGCAGGACAAGTTGGTGGACCAAATTCAATAAACAGCATTTTTATCATGCTTTTCTAAAAAAAGACAATATAAAATAAGGACACTGGCATAGACAAGAACCATGAAAAGACAATTAAAAAAAACCCAAACTAGAAACCAAACCCAGTAAGTTTAGTCCCTATCACTAACATCGCTGTACAGTGTGAAGAATATAATGCAAATACACTAATTCTGCACTAGAATGTAACCTAGATTAATAATACAGAGGTTTATCTGCAGAAAACATCCATTAGAACTTCATTATGTATATAATCTGGCTTTTGCAACCCAATCCTACAGTTGCAAAAAATATTTCCTAATTACAAATATAAATTTAAAAAGATGAGTCTAGTCAATTCTACCGGAGTGAAGTTTTGGATCCGGATCTCCGCTGCAGTCAGCAACACAGACCTGCATCTCGCCAAGCGGAGCAGAGGGGAGGACGAGGTCAGAGCACTGACCTGCACATCAAATTCCAATCTCGGGAAAGAGCGATGCACAACCATTAACAACCAGTGAAGACACAACTGTTCTGGGAAGACTTCCACCTTGCAAAAGCTGAGGCGACACAGCCAGCCAGCGACATGCATGTGATTCTTTAGCCTACTGGCAGCCCTGAAATTTCTCTGCCCACCAGCCAACTTTTTACTGCAAACACTGTGAGAACAATATGGTCCCATGGACCATCTTCACCATCTTCCTGCACTAACAGGTTCCAGTCTGAGAGTCATTACACCAGTCAGTCCCTTTTAGAAAGCCATGCCCAAAAGGAAGCCAAAGACTTAATGCAAAAATATTTCAAACCAGAAAAGCATTTCTTTTGCATAGCTCCAGTGTGAAGCATACATCATCTAAAAAGCTACCAGCACTGGCAGCCTCATATTCATCAATGTCAAGAATTTTTATATTTTTTTAAAAAGATATGCTAATTTTAATCGTATATGAATTTCTTAAGTGGAAGTTTGGATTTTTTCTGAAGTCAAATTAATCTAAAATCAGCAGGGAAAGTGTGCTGAATAGCTCTATAAATTCAGAATTCTCTACCTGAATTTTAATGCAGAAATACATCTCCTAAAGCAAGTCTCTCTCTTTTCTTTTTCAAACCATCATTTAAGTGGCATTTTCCCTTTGGTCATTTATCATCAACAATTTTCTTTCAAAAAGTTTGGTTACAAGTAGCATGTTTTAAGATATTGATTACACAATGACTAAGGAACTGTGTCAACCTCGGGGGGGGAAGTGGAGGGGTAAGATTTCCAATTTGAAGTCCAGCCATTAAATAGAAGTCAGGCTTTGGTATTACACAATCAATCTCTTACCAACTTCTGACATTTTGAAGTCCCATGTTACTGTGCGCTAAACATCCCACCCACTTCCCTAGTTTGTTTGGTTTGATCAATGAAATAGAGCGCTGAAGGAAAAAAAAAAACCCACAATTTAATTGGCTATACACAAAACACAGCAAAAACTGAGCACAGAAAGACAGCTTTCTATACCCTTCCCATGATGACGATGGTTGGCCCTACTGCTAACAATCCCTTCCACAGCTACATTTCAACTTAAGGCTGTGGGCATTAAAAAAAAAAAAAACAAACCCAAAAAACAACTTACAGTGAGTTTGGGCAGATATAGCGATGTTTAAGCTTTCAAAAATAGCCATCGTAATTCAGTGTATCACATATAACCCCTAATCTTTGCAATTTGCAAAGGAAAGAAACTCTACCCAACCCTAGAGCAAAACCATACCTAAGAGGACAAAGCTCTGAACCAGAAAGCGAAGACGTTAAGCAGGATCCCCGAGCCACAGAGTTGTTACACTTTGCCCAGCACTGGACGCTTCTGATACCAGGGAAAACCAAGGCAAAAGGGGAAAGAAGCTCTCCCCTGGCAGCAGTAACATCGTGCAGCGCTTAGCGGCAAGGTGCGCGCCAGGGTAACTCCAAGCCCCGAGATGCAGCGTGGCGGGCACAGCACCCACAGCTCCCGTCCTGCCGTGTCAGCCGGCGCAGAGTTTCAAGACCCCGGCAGGTCAGACACGTGAGGCACCGCTAAGAGGATTTTGTACTTTCTTGGTACGCAGGACCGCTTCTAAAAGGCTCAGATCCACTAATTAGCTAGATACTGCAGTTCTCGCATAAATATCTGTAAGCAAGGCAAGGGGATATCTTAATGCAGAAGAACGTCTGGGACTTCCCTTAACTGGACTCCTTCAGAATTTTATTTTTGTTGGCTTGATTCCAACATCAGCTGCTTGCTGTAAATACATACTGGAAGAAATACACGGAGCAAAAGTCAAAGTATCTGAGAGATACAAATAATAAAACAGCTGAGCGAAACGGTTCCTTTAGAGCAATCATCTTTCTACTCTCCAGGGACAAATCTCTTTGAAGGAAACCCTGGTAAGAAAGCTGTGACTGAAAGAGATATGCTACGCCTTTCATTTATTTCATGCCAGCAATCAAGCAAATCCGGCAACTTAAAAAAAAAAAAAACCACCACACAAACTCCAAAAAGTTTGCATGTGCTTCAAAAAAAAAAAAAAAAGCCGCCGAATCACAAAAGATAAGGCCTACTGCACTCAAGCTCCCGCTCTGAAAATAAACTTCTGTTTATTCAAAACTTTCCCCGGCGGTTCACGCCTGTTTGAGGCCGACGATAGGAAAGAGCGGGGAACGCTTGGTGCCGAAAGCGGCCAAGCTTCCAGCTCAGGCCGGGGCGAGGTGACGGCGGAGGCGTCGAGCGAGGCAGGCCGGAGCCGCCCCGGGTGCGAAGGCGGCGGGGCCGGCGGGCACCGGCGCCCGTTAGAGCCGCGCAGGGAACCCGGGGTGGCGGCACCGGCCGGGGGCGAGCGGGGACCCGGCTCCCACCGCCGCCCCGCCGGGGCCGCCCCGTCCTCCCCGAGCCGCCCCGGGGCCGAGGCGGGGAGAGAGCCGCGCTGCCCTTGCCCGTCCCCCCCGCGGCGGCGGCACCTCCCCGCCGCCCGCCCGCCCGGGATAAACCTTTCCTCAGGCCGTCCCTCCAACTCCGGCCCGCCACCAAGCCTCCCCTCAGGGTTCCCGCCCCGCCGCAGGGACGCCCGGGCGCGTCCCACCCGCCACCCGGCAACTCCCGTGGGGACGCCCCGCCGCCGGGGCCGGGGCCGGCTCCCGGCCCGGGGGCGAAACAAAAGGTACCAAGTTGAGTGGCCGCCCCTCGCCACCGCCCGGACTGCGCCCGGCCGCGGTGGCCCGGGGGAAGCGGGGGAGGGAAGGCGGTCTGGGCGCCGCTCGGCGCGGTGCCTCCCCGCGGATTACCCGCGGTGACGGGATTAAGCGGGACCGAGCAGCGCTCCGCGGGGTGTCCGCCGGGCAGCGCGGCCCCGCGGCTGTCACCGCCTGGGGGAGGGGGCGGCGGTGCTGTCCCTCCCGGCGGCCGGCTCCCCTCACGCCGCCCCGGCCGCCCCGCGGGCGGGTCCCCGGCCGCCTGCCCCGCAGCCCTCGCCGCGGTGCCCGGCGGGGCGGGGGCCAGCCGCTGCCACCGCTCCCGCCCGGCCCCATTGTTCGCCGTGCCGCCCTTACCGTGCGCGGGGCTGGGGCTGCGCGGGCTCCCGCGGGCTCTCCTCGCTGCGGCTTGGTGCAGGGGCAGTCGCGCTTGGCCGCCGGAGGTCCGAGCCATTAAAAGCTCCGCGGGGAGGAGAAGGAGAAGGCGGCGGGAGTGGTAGCGGCGGCAGCGGGGGGAGGAGGAGGAGAAGGACAGCGGGGGGTTCGCAGGAGCAGGGTCGCCATATCCGGCTTTGCAGCGGGGGGAGCCCACCGGGCCGGGCGCTGAGGGGAAAGGGGGAAAGCGGCGGCGGAGGCGGGGGGAACCCTGCTGCCGCCTGCGGACCGGGGGAGCGGGAACTGGACGCCGCTCTGCCGCGGCTGCACCTCCCCTAACCCTGCCCCCTCCCGGAGGGGGAGCCGCCGGCGGGAGGAGGCGGCCGAGAGCCCCCTCCAGCGTTCACAGGCGGCGGCGGCGGCAGCGGCGGCGCCTCGCTATGGCCGCCCGCCTCAGCGCTGCCGGCGGCGGGGGTAGCGGGGTGCCTGCCTCGGCGGGGCCGCCCGGTCGCAGGTACCTGGGCAGCCCCTCGGGATGAGGGGAGAAGGAGCAGAGACCACCGCCCTGCGCCGGTGCGGTGCCGGGGGGGTATCCAGGTACCCCCCCCTTCCTCCTCCCGCTCCGCCTCCTCCCGGGCAGCGGGAGCGGGCAGCGCCCAGCTGGCCGCGGCGTGAGGGAAGGGTTAAACCAGGCTGCAGCCCCGGGGCGGTGGCGGGGCCTCCCTTCCCGCCTTCAGCTGCTGCCCCGGGGCAAGGGGGAGCAGGGGCCCTGCGCCATCACCGCCCCTTTCCGAGGGTTTTGGGGACCGTCCGAGGCGGGCGCTCTCAGGGGCGCGGTTGTCCCCTGCTGTCCTCGGAGGGGGAATCGGTTCACTCGCCGATTGCCTGAGGGGCAGCTGAGGGGCTGTTGAACTCGGTGGCCCGTTCGGGAGGAGCCGGGACGTTGCCTCAGCGGGGTCTGTGCAAACCCATTAATACCCCAGCTTTTCTGCTTTAGGAGGAGGCTTCAAGGAGTCCACGGAGAACAGATCAATGCTTGATTTGCCAAGAGGTATCCCTCCACACTCGGCATACTCCCAAGTGCTTGCCTGAGACGCCAGGGAAACCAAAGGAATAGGTGTATGGGTAGTGTATTCACATTTATGGTTACTGGTTAGTAACCTGTATTTTCTTCCTCGCTAGACAACCACAGATCACAGCACTGTAAAATTTAACAAGTGGTGGCATTCTGGGCTTCAAGGGCTGTCTCTCAAAACAGTCTTCACTCCACTAAGTGAGTAGAAAGGAGACCACCGTGCAAAGGCAGGGGCTGGGGGTAATGCCTTTTCCAAGGACCCTGTACACTCCCTCAGAGAAGATTTGGAGGTATAGCAAAAGGCTGTCACGCCTAGGACCAGCATAGTCATCTGAGTACAGCAGCTCTTAAAACAGCACTATCCGCTGAAGTGTTAGGGTGTGCATCTCTGAGCCTTCTCCAGTCTTTCACACAGTGGTTTTTTCAGGAAGACTGGGTGGTGCACACGAATGATGCTGGAGAGATGCTTTGGATCTTTGAAGTTCACTCAATGACCCAGTAGGGAGCAGTGAACTAGGTGTGTATGTATCAAGTAACCCTTCTGAGCACCTAGCATTTAAAGACCATTTGAGGACTCCAAATACTATCTCTAGTTTTTAATCACTGGAGGAAAAATAAATTCTATGTGAACTCTATAAGTATTTTTTTTTTCATCTAAGCCTTGGCCCTGTTTAATCTGCAAAAGACAAATTCCTCTGCTGTCAACAGCAATGCCTGTATGCACAAACACCTCGCTACAAATATCTCAATCCATGTGCCAACCAGCCTTGTGAGATAGAACTTAATTTCTTTGGTCAGCCCTGAAACCTTAACTGAAGTACACTTGTTACTGACTGAAAGGCTGGAAATTGCCTTTAGCTGTCAATACTTGATAAGATAGTGATTATTGTTATTTTCCCCCAGACTTTTTTCCACACAAAATGCATGGCCTGTCTGTAGGAGATCAAGAAGAAAGATTAAGTTCTCATTCTGATGATACAGAAAAGAATTAGAATAATATTTCAGTAGGAAGGGACCTACAACAGCCATCTAGTCCAGCTGACCATATGAACTGCAGTTAAGAACACTGACATAATAAAAAAGATTGCCTTTTTCCAAATACCTCTCAGCAGCTTTAGCTCTTACTTAAGGTGCAGTTAGGGTAAGAGCAGCACTGCAAGGGTCAATTGTAGCATTTAGAATTCCCTGGTGCTTTTTATGTACACTTCCAGATCACTAATGCCTCATTCTCACCTAACAAAAGAGTTGTTGTAATCTACATCTAATGGGTGAGGTCATCTTCAATGCCTTCCAAGTTTGAGTGACCTTGAAACATTTCTCGGTACTGAACAGAAGTAACAGGTTGCCCTGCAGCTACCGGTCATTTATTACTGACCTCCAAAAAGCAACAGTGAAATACTGTCTTGAATGGTATACTTACTGAAGCGTCAAAGACGGTAATATGCTGGTCGTTTCTCCAGGAGCCACGGACAAACTTGCATGTCTTTATTTAGTTAACCCTTGATTCGTGAATCTTCTGAAGGTGTCCAGGACAATAGGGACTGACATCTAAAAAGACGACTTTACTGCCTCTTGAAGTTTATCTAGCTGGTCATAAAGTCATATTTCACCCACCCATTCCCATTAACGCTCTCTACAATTCTTAAGGAGCATTTTTTCTCTAAAACAGATTTCTCTCTTGTAAATTACACATGGGAGCAACTTGCGCTCTTCTGATGTGATCGCCAAAAAAAGCACTCGTCGCTGCTGTTAGTTTCCTGTCGTCTGTAGGGTTGCATTTCTTCCCTGTTGAACTAGATGTGGAATTTGTTGGGGCATCAAATAAACAGGAGAATTTGAGAGAAACAGCATTTGTTTTTGAAAAGCCACTGAAATTAGAAAAATTATTCTAGTTAGTTCATGTTTCTGAAAGAAAACAGATAAGCTTTGTCTGCATCCACTGACAAAGAAGAGGGGAGCTGGAACTGGATTTCAGATTAAGAAAGACTGAGCTGGCATGATCATTCATTTCTGCCTTACCTGATAAGAAAGAACCCAAGGGAAAAGAAGGGAAGGAGAGAAATATGTTAAAAGGGTTCTGTTGTCTTGAGAGACTGCCCCTCTGCACCTTCTGCCTTTTTGCCAGTTGGGAAAGAAATAGCAACCGCTACGATGGAATGCAAATACAGACTTCTGGAAAGTCTTTGCCTTTTACAGCTCTCATATGCTGGGGTGATGTGTGGTTATTTTTTCATTGACATTTTCTCATATTTGTTGTGAGATTCTAGAAGGTCTGTGTGTACGCAGGCAGGCATTTATGGCAGAGTACCTGCAAATCCACATATTCACCTGCCATGTGGTAACTTGTTTGCCTACCTGTGTGCTTCGTCAAACTAAACTATTGGACTCGAAACCCAAGTACGCGGATGAAGTTATTTGGTCGGGTTTACACTAAGGTCAGGCTAGATTCTTCAGTGGTCCTTCTGGCCTTAAAATCTATGCCTCTTTTGTAAACTATTTTAAAATACGTGTTCAGTTCAGATGTTTCTCTGTGTTTTATTGAGGTGAGAAGGTAAGATGCTGCCCTAATCGAAATCTGTGTATTCCAGCTATGTCTTTTGTCTAGTAATTCTTTTTCATGAAACATTCCACAGATGTTTTCCCTGGAGCCTGAAATTTTGTTTCAAAGACCCTTTCAGCAAATACTTTCGTGCTAGATTTATCAGTGTGTTCTTGTATAAATGTAGTTTGGGGCTCAATATTGCAAACCTACAGCATTTGATTAGTCAGTCTTAGGCTCTCTCTCATCTGTCTTTATGTTATCTTGTGTTAACTCATCTGGTTTTGCTAATTTCATTGCAAGAGCATGATAGAGTTATCCATCCAGTTCTTTCAGAATCATTTCACCATTATTTTTATGACACGTTTCGTAGCATACAGGCTTCCCACCCTTTCAGTGGTTTTTATTTGCAACATATTTTTATCCATATCTTCTCAAAATATTTTTACAGTCATCAGTTGTTAAGATTATCATACCACTAGCTATTTTGGTAAGGTTACTAATGCTGAACTAATATGTCTTTCTTGCTTCAGAATGAAATGCCAAACTACAGCTAGAAGCAGTGGTAATTAACTGTTTTCATAATAGTGTATAATACTATCAGTAGACCATGTCTCAACTTTTGAGGCAAAAAAAACAAAGAAAAAACTCAAATATTTAGCCAGTTAGCAAAGAGGTCCATTTCCAGTCTCAAACTTCAGGATTTCCATGTGAAAGGAATACTCAGCCATCGAAAAGAAGCCGTTTAAGCATGTAGAGCCAGCCAATTAACAGATTTTGTTTACTGCCTGCTTGAAGTCTATAATATCATGAAATAAGAGAGAGCCTTTTAATGGTATATGCACAATTTTCCCAAGTCCTTAAAAATTTATATAAAGAGAGCTTTTGCATATCGAGCTGTTGGAACAAGACGTCTCCCTAACCTCAGTATTAATACCATACAACATCACCTCTATTAGATGTCATCGTACTTACCTTGTACTGGCCAACGTATTTGCCTGTTTCAGGCCTAATGCATTTGTTACGTTAGCTGCATAGCTGTGCTAAGGTGATCACCGGTGCAATAGTTAACAGATGATCATCCCTGAAGTGTCAGAGCTAAAAAGTTCACTTGAAATTCATGAACAATTTATACACCTCAAAACTACATAGATGGTGTCAACTTATACTTGCTTCATGCTTGCTTTTTCCCTTCTGCAAATCCAAGGAGAAAAAAAAGGCTCAATTTTTAATTAACACTGAGGATTCCAAAGTGTTCATTAATGGACAAAACTGTCAACTACTGCAATGTAAGTGAAAACATTAATAACAATTTATTATAATTATCTATAAAATAGTTATCAAATTACAAATATCAGAACCTTCAAGAAAATAGAAGGCAAGGAAAGATGCAGAGGTTTGTTAAAAAAGAAAGCAAACATCCATTTTCTAATCATATTCAGGTTTCTTCTCCTTGCGTCCATTGTCACCTTTTCTCCCAAAAGAAGGGAAAAAAGAACACTGAATATCAGGACAAAATATGTATTCCATGCCAGTATTTCCATCAGAAACAATGTACCTCTGCTGTCAAAGTGAGAAGAGAGAAGTGGTAATGGAAAGAGAAAATATTCGCAGATATGAAAAGATTTCACATGTTGAGTAACAAATAAAAATAATACTAAAAAAAAAGCTGCCGCCTTCATCAAGTGCCATCAAGCCTGCCGTGCAAGATGCAGTGTGTTGGGCAGGAATGAAAGCTCATAATCTCCCTCTTGAGTGTGGCTTTTAGAAAACAACCAACCACCCACATTAATATTCCAATAGTACTTTTGAGAAGAAAACCAAATGTGTTGTTTGAAATAGAAATGTGCCATTAGAATTCAGAGTTTACGGTAGAACTTCCAGCACTGTAGTTCGTTCTCTTCCAGTGCTTTTGTCAATTTGGACAGAGCACACTGTTCATCTGTTAAAAAAAAAAAAAAAAAAAAAAGAAGAAAAAAGGCGATACTTTCCAGGAGGATGGTACAGCTAAATTAATTAACTGATTTTGAGACCATTTAACACCATGATGAACCACCATTTAAGTACCTGGGCTGATATAATCAAATATCGTCTTAAAACAGACGAAAAAACGCCATTTCTGCAGCCCCTCAGAATTTATACTGTGAGTAAACACAGCTGAAATGAGTCCCCTTACAAATATGAAAATGAGAAGAACATAGAACATTAAGCATGGCTTTTAGCATTATCAGACTTAAAGAAAGATTCCCATGAAAATAATAACCCCCTTGCTCTCCTCTCCCCTCCACCAATATTTTTGCTGTGACCTCCTGCAAGGGAATACATCTGGAACGTATCAGTGTGTCTGAATAAATCCTTCTGGGATAATCCCCACTTTAAAGTGGGGGGGGGGGGGGGGGGGGGGGAACCTTATCTAGTGCTCTATCGCATTCAGGATCTCCCACGGGTCCTTTCTAACTTCATGTTGGATAACAGAGGTTTGATTTTCACAACGGCTAGTTACAACAGGTGGCTTAATTACTGTCTTCTCAATTGTCATATTCTTTGGTTTTAATTTTTAGAACATCTAAATCTGGCTGGAGGGAGCAATTGTAAAACCTGTCAAAGCAAACATCAATTCAGTGTATGGTTTCGCTATTTCAGAATGCAGCCTCTGAAATTAGCCCGTTCCTAAATGTCAGACCAGAAGCCGGGTCTTCTAAGAGTGGTAATTTATTTGCTTCCCATACGAGAAACAGCAGAGTGAAGAGAAACAAGACCTACGGAAATCTATTTTCTATCTAGGTTTAGTATCATTAATGAAATTCCTTCTTCAAAAGGGATCTGTGAAGCTTTCTGTTCAGAGAGTGAAAGGTATTAAATAATTTACAGGAATACTATTTCACTGTAGAAAGCCTAGCAAGATCTGCATAATTTATGTTTAATAAAATCAAATAATCAAATGATTAGAGGCTTGAAAAGCATTTATTTTCCTGCTTATTTTTCTCAGAAACAAAACTCCAATGAATGAAAACAACATAACTGCTTTAAAAAGTGTAATTTAGACTAAAAATAAAATGAAGCATCATCTCTATTTTACTGATGAGAAAAATGATCTGCAATGATATAGTCTGCTTTCTGCTGTAATCTACTTTCAAAACAGGAAGGAAAATTTTCCTTAAAGGTCAGGTAGATGAAGTCTATACTTTTTCTCCCATCAGCTCTTGTCAACTTGCCGACGATGACGGGCAGAACTGCTGGTCATGTTCTGCCCCGTGTAAATGCACTGCTGGGCTCTCACCGTCAAAGATCCTATTTAACCTATTCTGCATCTGTAGCAACTTGGGCTCTGCCTGTGAGTTTTAAGTGTGAGTGATGAACGCTCTCCCGTTTCCTACGTTCTGATGCTGAAAGATGGACAGGGAAGAGTTTTTGTTTAGTCTTTTAATTTTCTGAGATGCAGGGTACTGGTACTGGTGAAGGTGGGCTGAGTTTTTCCCATGCCCAGGTTTTTCTACCTAATATAATAATCCATAATTCATTACCACTGCTTCCAATTAGATCATTTTCCCACTCTTCTTAAGAAAAAAAGGTAAATCCCCTATGTCTGTTGTTACTGGTATTTTTTTGTTTCCTCAGTTTGTGGTCTGCATTCCCTTCTGCATTACAGTGCCCATAATATTTCAGTTTATTGTACAGTTTTCCACTTACAAATATGTTAAATGTTAGGTTTGCTGTTTGCTCTGACAGTGAAACACAGAAAGCAATTGTTTCTGGTTTATCAGTAATCTCGGATACATTTGTCCTTTAAAAATATCCTCATTTTCTGCTACCAAGAAGAAAAATTATCTCATTTTTTTAAATAGAAGATTTGAAAATGAACACGAACGAAAGATATAACTGGGTTGAATTCACTCTGCTGAAATAGGCCAGGCTTAACCAGAATATATTTTAAAGCACCAAGAGTTTTAATAGTAGTCTGTACTAAATTTAACCAGTTCTTTATTATAAAGATGCCTATCATCTTGTCCTTTTAAATTCTGAAATGCATCCTTTTTCTTTGATATTTCTAATTGCTTTGCCACTGCCTGTTTAGTTTGTTCCCTCCACGGTCTCTCTGCAGTTGTTGACAGCACTGGGTACATCTACATCTGTACAGTGCCATGTCTCCCTCTGGCACTGGGGAGGAAATATTAATCCCTGTTTCCTGCTGTAATCTCTCCTTCTAAAGAGGCAGATCAGTAACAAAGGAGCTGCAGTTCTCGCAAAACTGCCCAAATATTAAAATGGTTTAATCTTCTACTAGGGAAAGCCAGAGTGTCTCCCCGCATGCCTTACTTTCTACTGCACTTTGATCCTTTGTGCAAGTTACTAAAATTCAGCATTTCAGCTTTGTGACCTTTGAATACCTGAAAAATCCATTAGCTCCTTCAAAACGGTGCAGAGAAAAAAAGGATAGAACATTTTATTCTGATTTTGCTTGATTATATATTTTTCCTTTCTCTTTTGTTCAGAATCCGCCTAACACTGAAGATAAGAAAACATTTTTTCCTCCTCAGGCCCCAAAGCAAGTGTCTACACAAATATTAGCACTGAGGTATGTTTTATGTGAAGTGATTTCTATTCCACTCAATCCTGTATGACCTGGGTGAAGAAGTATTCATATCTCACGAATCCCTGCATGAACACAGTAAAGAGATTCTGATCTGTATAAACAAAACTGGGGCGGGGGGGAAGGTGAGAGTGTACCGTAGTGAGGGATGCGTACAAGTGGCCACGTGAAGCCTGATCAGAGAGCCGGGTGTTTAACAGGAGATACAGTAAGGGAGCCTGAGGGAAAGAGTACGAGACATGGGACAAACGTAGAGCGATCCTTTCCCTAGCCGACTCCCCCAGCTTCTGGCAGCCGACGATTTATGGGCTTCTGGAGCAAGAAGTTTCCTCAGGAGCACCTTGCTTATTAACCATTCACAAACCTACCCTTAAAGAATTGATCAGATTATTTTTTTGACTTCCAGGCACATCCATCAGGAATTAGTTTCATGCTTTAATTGCAGCCTATGAAAAAATATTTCTTGTTGTTTTTAAACATCTAATACTTTATCTGGGTAGCCTTTGATCTTGCGTTAGGAGAAACAGTGAATGGTTCCCTCTTCACCTACTCCCCTACATTGTAACTCTGTCGGTATCTGTTCTACTTCCCTTAGAGCTGTCACCTTTTTCCAGTCTGAAGAGCCTTAACCTCTTTCGTCTCACCTCAGGTGGCTGCACTGCATAGTTCTTAAACCTCTCACCTCTTTCTCAACCTTCCCAGTTCTGCTATATCCCTTTTCCAGCACCAGCATCAGGACTGCATGCAAAGTCAAGGCAGAGGCGCGCAGGTGTTTGCACAGAACAGCCCTGGCAGTGGCAACTGCAGCACCGGCTGCTCAGCTCCCTCCCTAAGGAAGGAAGAGGAATTCTTGCAAGGAAAACTACCCTACAGTCATTCAGCATCGTCCTTTTTCCAACCAAAGTGATCGCTCTCTTCCACTATAATTACAGTATTACCAGAGAAATTTAGGTTTTCGGGGAAAATTAATTATGATTCTTCTTTAGATAATCCGATAAAAGCTTGCTGGCATTTTGAAGTTGGGGATGGTATTTCAGGATAAGGGCAAGAGGAAGTTTCAAGGTGTCCATGTCTCACAGTTTAGACACAAAGTCCATGTGATTTGTTGTCAAGAAGTTTATTTTTAAAATTTGTTTGAATTTTCAATGCACTTTTCATAAAGAAAAACATTGGCAGCTGTGTTAAAGAAGAAAAAAAGACCTACAAAACACTCCAACTGACACCAGTCCGTCTTTTCTATAGGACTAGCGAGGAGTCAGATTCCAGCAAACCAAACACTACAGACAAGATGGCTGAAAAATGAGCCAGGGCAAAAATTATCTACTGCACTTATATTAACACCTATTAAAACATTATTAAAGGTTTGTTTAGAAAATAGAAGTTACAGTGGGCAACTACTCAAGAGTTCTGTTTTATGCTCAGGCGTAAGAGTGATGAGAGGAGTCCAGTTCCCAGCAGCTTGGTGGTTTGGGCTAGGCCATTTTATACATTGTTTGTTTTTTCCCAAGGGTCATAAATATGATGTGAAAAGATTTTAATAGCAATGAGGGCAAATGATATCCTTCCCTCCCCACACTCCAGTTATCCCTTTTCAACTTTCCACTTGAAATATATTTTCTTATCACACTCTGCTACCTCCAGCAGTGTCTTTAAGCTTTTACTCATTTTAAGGACAGGAATCCACACTTTATGTTAATGTAGAGCCTCAGGAGCTCATCCACACAGCTGCCGTTCCTTTTCACTTGCTCCCAGAGCCTGACAGGCAACCGGAATGAAACTCATTTCCTCCTTACCCTGCGGATGAGAAGTGGCATGTTCCAAAGACAGAGTTTGCCTTTGTAGCAGCAAGGAGAAAGTTGCTATAGTTGTCTCATTCTACAATGAGATGTGTATTTATGGGCATGTACTTTATTCAGAGTTTTTAATGATGGGAGAGACGGGGATAGGGAGAAGACCTGGTGAAACCTGTATCAATTTCACACTCCCCCTTTTCTGTTTTCTTTCTCTAGGTAGTTCTCGAGACAAACTACCTACTCTGTGCACACGTTTCCAGTAAGCAGAAGTTACAGTTTAACACTCTCCCTATAAAATGGTCCTATTAAGAAACATCCTCTCAAAAAGCTAGGGACTGTAAAGTATGAAACTTCCCTAGTGCAAGTGCCTGGCCTTCTAATATTCAATTGTATCGTCTCCATCTACTGGCCAGAAGCAGCTTTGGCTGGAGCACAGAACTGGTGAAGTATAACCACTGCATCCACATACTTCTTCATGCTAACTGTTGATAGGGCCTCATTTTAGCAGTTTTGGGGGTTTGGTGTTTATTTTGTTTGGGCTGGGTTTTTTTTTTTCCCCTTTTCTTCCCCCCCAGGAATACCGATGCTGTTTAGACAAAACTCCACAGTAAATCCGTCTCTTGCTATTTTATTCTCAGCTATTTCAAAATGGTGTTGTTGCACAATTTTACTTCAACTCATTCAGGCAACGTTAACTTCCACAATTCAATATATTGTGTTATGATTATATTTTCTGCAGGTCTGAGTACAAAATGTGACTTTTATTCTAAGCTTCTTTTCTTGGAAAATTAGCATTAGTTTTGAAGATAGTATATGATTAATTTTGATTAATTTACATCTAATCCTGTCACCTCAAGATAGGACTGTGCAGTTATTAAAGAAAAATGTTTTGTTAACAGCATATATTACATAAAAAACATACTTCAGATATATTAAAAATGTAACTTTCTGTTGCTACTTAGGTAAAAAGAAGTCACACTTTTAATGCAGAAATAGTAAGTTGAAGAAATATCCCCTTTCTTTTTTTCCTCCTTCCTCACCCTCAAAAGACACTGGCCATCTGCAAAAGGGAATAAGCAGTGGGAATGGTGTTGGCAAAGTAACGACCTTCTGAGCGAAACTGACTGAAGTTAAACTTGTAACTGCACGTCAGTGACCGCTAACTCAGGAACACTTCGCTATTTACCCCTGCGTAACGGTCCCCTGGGGAGTGTCTGCCAACATGCATCATTCCCACTTTTCTGGAAGCAAATTCCAAAATTCCATTTCAGCAACCAGTATCACTCTTGTGGTTCCTCAGGAGAGCTTTGAACCTCCTCTGATAGGAGGAACACATGACACCACATCCTCCAAAAAAACCCACACACACACACCCCTTACAGCATTCACTGCTTACTGTTGAATTTTCAGTTTCTATTGCTAAATAGGTGAACCTGCACTACAAGTACTTGTGTGTGTCTAGTGTTATATCAGCTTAAGTTATTCTTAAACCAAGAGTGGTACCAATACTAATCTCAAAAGACATTTTGATTTCACGGTTTAGCAGCTGCAAAAATTCCCTGCACCTGAAGTGAGGTCACGGGCAGCCTCTTGAGTGAGAAAGCAAAATCATAAAAATCAAAAGCAACTTGACCACACTAGGTCCTCCCTTACCTTCTTGAAAGCATACAGAGACAATTACATCACAGGTCTGAACTGGCATGACAGGACAGATCTGACAGAGATTGTAGAAACAGCCTCCTCAGAGCAGAAATCGCTGTTTCTTGTCTCCAAACCCAAGAGGTGAATTTCACACTAACTCCAGCCTTGCAAGAGCGCTCGGAGATCATCACCCCAGGCTGATTTTCTAAACAGACTCAGAATAGCTGAGAGGCTATTTGGTTTCTTCTCTATCAGGTAATTAAAAGATCAGAGTTAATTCTGCAAGCAAAAATCTGTGAACATGTAACAAATGTAAAGACCAAACATTTGGGCCTCATGGGCTGTGAAGGAACAAGACACCGTCTTTGAAAAACAACTACTCTGATACAAAGAAGTTCTAAAACTCATGAGACAAACCTACATTTCTACTGGAAAATACCGTTAATGAGCTTAGCATTTTGTATTCAGATATGAAACACACAGCTCACTCATGTCCTAAATGGGTGTCCATTCCTCGTATCTCTTTTGAGTCAGAAAAGCTGCTGTAGAAACCTTTTCCTGAACTAAAAGCAAACTAAATTTAGGGCTTCTAGGGCTATAGCAGTGGGTAACATCTCCTGAACAAGGCTCCTGTGAAAGAGGAAAACTCATTCAGCAATGGCAAAGAGGCACCAACTCGGTGTTACACCTGTTAATAGTGTGTTAGTCTAAGGCTAACATAAATCAGAGAGAAATCTAACTTGATTACAAAGGGAGATATCGATTGAGGTGGCTTACGCCCTCTGGAAATAAAAGCATCTTCTGAATCACACCTTTGAAAAGGGATTAAATAGCAGGTAATTTACCTGTCCCCGTGGAGCACCTCAAAAGTTAGCAGAATCTCCTTCAGAACTGACAGGATGAGGCACAGCAGGGGGCCTGTCTTTTAGAGAAAGGCTATTTTTTTAATTGGTTGATTCCAGCAGTAGGAAACAAAAATAATTTCAGGAAATCAAACCGTTTCCAAGTAGCCGCATGATAGTGCAACTACTGAGGCTATTCAGCGAGCCATCGAACTGCCAATAATAAACACCACCCCAAAGAACCCGAGAGACTAAAAATCTCTCGTCTATCAGCACCAACTCAGATGGTGTCTCCTTTGGTCTCAGATACTCCCTTATGACAAAATCTATCATCATCTAGACACACCTGCTCTCCTTCACTGAATAGGGCTGCGGACAATTATTTATGTACAAACTTTGTTACCAATATCCAGCATCGGGTGAGATGAATCCCATGACTTTTATCCAATATTGAGCCCATACCTCTGAAATCTGAGCAGACGTTAAGCTGTCCTGTGAGATGTTCTTTCTCGAAGCAATACAAACATCTTCATGATAATCAAAAAAGGGGAAAGCACCTCTACTAGACAGAAGCTTAGATCCTATTTACTGCTTCTCAGAAGACAACAAATGCATTTCTTAGAATTTAAGAGACCATCAAGCCCCACGCATGTAAGCACAATGGGCTAACTTAGCAAGTAAGAGTGAACTGAATGATTAAATAGCAAGGGCCAAGGCTGCTCCAATGCACAGCAAAATCCTTCAGAGTTGAAAAAAAACACAGGGTGACAAATACCTGACTTCTGTATTACTTTTAATACCACCCTCATTGTATCTGGAAGACCCTGTGTATGCATGCACCCCTGCAGACACCACATAAGGCTCCAGTTCAAGAGCCCAAGGCAGCTGCGCACCCAGTACACAGATGCATACACAGAGTCATTAGGAAATTCACCTTCCTTAATTCTTTATTTCATTGAAAATTCCAACTGTGCAACCAGTCCGACTCTCACGCACGTACTCCGTACATGAGACTGAAAGATCTAGATGTGCAGAGAACAGACGACATTTGGCACAACAGCTGCCTTATGCTGGGGAATAGCAGCCCTTGCCCTCAGCATTCCTTTGAAGTCTCTGCAGAGAAAAAGCAATGACAGAATGCCGCAGCAGTACACAAGCCTCGTGTTGAAAACATGAAGTCAAGTCACTTTCTTATAGATTTTGCCCAGGGTTCTCAGGGAGATCTTGTAGACAAAGCCAGGCAAAGGAGACTAGACATTTATCTGCATTAATATCTTTCATGAACAAGCTAGAGCCGCACACAAAAAGCAAGTAATTTCACTTTCAGAACAGTAAAAACAGATGAGAGCTTAGACTGGAACTCACCTTAGCTTTGGGAGATGAGCTACTTTTCAAAGCTGTGTTCGTGAATCCTAGTTACTATTAGACACTTAAATAAGCTAACGCAACTACAGTGCTGGGACATCACGTCCAAAGCGTGGGGAGTTTTCTAGTTGTTTTTTTGTTGTTACTGAGTACAACTTTGAGCACTTTTGCTCAGATGTCTGGGGTGGATTAGGTACCTCTTTGTTCTGCGCCACAGCAGAGCACTGGTATTGTTTGCAGTGCGCTTTATGCTACGCTAGGTACATCTCTTACCAAATGCACAACTGGAGCTATACTCAGGAAAAATGGTTGAAATAAAGCCATGGCCCTTCCCATATCAGTAACGCAGTTAGATTCCTTCAACTCCTTCCTAAGGATGACTGTTTATTTTTTGATAGCTGCAGATAAAGCTACTGTTCTACTATACCTTGTTTGGGCAAGAGTACTTCAGTGCTGTGGAAGATCAAGAATGCTTGACTGCTTAAAAAATTCTGTACTCCCGTAAGCCTCAATTAAGGAACCTGAAAAGCTAAGATTAGCTATTCAGACAGCTTTTAAATAGGTGAAAAGGGGAGTGTGGAGTTTAAAAAAAGCCTGCCTGAGTTGAAAAAACACCACAGAAACTTTTGGATTAACTCTGACAAGTTCAGTGGGGAAAGGCAAGACGAGACCTCCAGGTGCTCCCTGGAACTGACATACCTGTCAGGCT